>NW_022436974.1:7050796-7404430 GCF_009761245.1 Sapajus apella | reverse complement strand
AAAAAAAAAAAAAAAAAAGTAAAGCCCCGTTTATTGCAACATGGCCTTTTAATTCATCCTCCTGCTTCTTCAGCATCTATACTCAAAGGGGTATCGTGTATCCCCTTCCAAAGCCCAAATTTCTTCCCCATCTGTTATAATCTTTCACCAGCATACACGGGCTCTCCCTGCCAATGGTATCCAGTCAATTTCCCAACCCCAACCCCATCCACCAAACAACAGCTTCTTTCCTTCCTGGGTGTGGTTGCCACTTTCACCTCTGGATACCAGGTTTCGCTATTCTAACTAAGCCATTGTATCAACTCACTAAAGAAAACGTATCCAACCCTACTAATCCCAAATCCTTTCCTCAATCCTCTTTAGCTTCTTAAAACATAGCTCTAAAAACGGCTCCCTCCCTAGCTCTCCCCAACCTGTCTCAACACTTTTTCATTATATACTGCTAAAATCCAGGGCTGTGTGGTTGGAATTCTCATATAGGAGCCAGGCCCATGGCCTGTAGCCTTTTTATCCAAACAACTTAACCTCACAGTCCTGGGCTGGCCCTCAGGACAACGCACAGCAGGAGCTGCCGCCCTAATACTCTTAAAATCCCTCAAAATCACAGGCTATGCCCCATTTACCGTCCAGCCCTCACAGCCTCCAAAGTTTTCTCTTCACAACTCACACTTACTTTCAGCCCCTCCCCTTCTCCACCTTTATGCAGTCGCCCCTGCTACTTAAACCACACCTCAAAAAGTCTGTTTCTATTACTGTCTGTCTAACAGTGCTCAGATTCACTGTATTCATTTACTTTTACATACCCTGCTTTTAAGTTGCTGGTTTACATGTTTCCTCCAGGCAATTACAGCTAATATTTCACTCTTAATCTGGCTCCCGTTCTCTGCTCAAACCCAATCTTGTTCATAAAAGTGGTTGTTTATAAATACCACACACTTCCTGATACACCATAAAAACAAAAGCTCTCCCTCCACACAGTTAACCTACCAAGCTCCGCTACAATGTTTAGCAGCAGCAGCCCTTGCTGGTTCCCTTGGCATTCGGGTCCAAAGCTCCAATAAAATGTTGTTTTATGTCAACCAGACTGCCTCATGTATAATGCCATCAATAAATTAAAAGACAGAGCCCAAAAGCTCACTAATCTGGCAAATAGTTATTCTAAACCTGGCTAAACTGGCTAGACACTGTCCAAATGGAAGTTGTGGCTTCTTCCAATCCTTAGTCCTCTAATACTTTTTCTCCTTATCTTATTTAAACCCTGTTTTTCCAATTAATCTCTCAATTCCTACAAAATCGTATACAAGCAATAACCAATCAGTCAATACGACAATTGCTCCTTCCATCAACCCCGTAATGTTACCCGTTTCCCCAAAATCTCCCAGCAGTCTAAATTCTTTCCCATTTTTAGTTTTCCACCCCGCCCCCAATCCTGCTCGAAGAAGCTTTGAGAAACGTCGCCCCCACCCCCTAAAACCTGTTACCACCCCCTCTTCTCTAATTCTTTCTCTCTATATATAAAGAGACAGGTGTGTCAGGTCTGCATATACAAGTCTGGAGCCTGAAAGTCTGAAGTCCTGCTTGCCTCGGCTGAAGTCTCCCACCCACTGCCTGTGTTTTGCCATTGTCCCTAATTGCCCAGCAGAGCTTCTCCAGACAAGCCCCTCACCCAACCCTGCCATCTTAACTGTTCTTATGGTAATGTAAATACCTCTCACCCAACCCTGCCATTGTAACTGAACTTGTGGTCATGTATACTCCTTGCCCCTACCCCCCACCACTGTAACTAAACTTACTCTGCAACCCCTCTACCCCCCAAAAAACTACCCAAACCTATAAAACCAACTCGCATCCCACTGCCCTTTGCTAATGCCCTTTTGGCCTTGGTCCACCTGCACCCAGGTGAATAAACAGCCATGTTGCTCACACAAAGCCTGTTTGGAAGATCTCTTCAAAGCGCGCATTTTTCAACACCTACCAATTTTCTGTGTCTTTGTTGCATAGTTACTGTGGGGTGGAAACTGGTAGCCATTTTTATTTTTGCAATTTAATTGCCTTCTTCCAAATAGATAAAATCACTTCCTTTGTAGTAATTAAGCAGAATTTCAAAAACACATTTCTATGACAAATATTCCTGAGGACATAGGTATCCATCCCAAGGTTCCCTGTAACCTAATGTCTTTCCTGACACATAGAGATCATCAAGCTGTGTAACAAGTGTTCCAGCCACTCCAGGTGAAGACACCACCCAGGGCCATCAAGGATCTTCCCTGTTTCCACTAAACAGAGCAGGACAAAAGTTCTGTGATCCCCAATAGGTAGGGACTATGCCCCAAGTCAGCAGGAAGCAGACACAGAAGAATGACTGTTGGTCCTTCCGCTTCCCATAAAGATTTATGGGGATCATGGCTTGCAGAGGGGAGATGAGACAGGAGAATAGGGCACGAGGCAGGCAGGGAACATAAGGCCAATCCAGGCTGACTTCCTAGAGCTGAATTGAATGAGAGCACCTCAGCAACGACAGGAATGTGAATGGCTTTGTAACTTCACTTCATCCTCTCCATTACTGCCATTTCTACTTTGTAACTTCACTTTCATCCTCTCCATTTACTTAGATCACACACCAAGTAATATCCTCTCCATCTACAGTAGGGAGCATTTTGAGTAAATGATTCTGTGACTTCATTCTCTTCATTTACATGGAATACTTATGAAGTAACCAATGGGAAACCTCTAGAGTACTGAAACCCCAGAAAATTCTGTAAGCAGGGCTCTTGAGCCTCCGTACTTAGTCTGCTCCCACCCTGTGGTGTGTACTTTGTTCCCAATAAATCCCTGCTTTTGCTTTCCTCACTTCATTTGTGTGTTTTGTCCAATTCTTTGTTCGAGATGCCAAGAACCTGGACACCTACTGGTAACACTACCAATTTTCAATTTACTTCAAGGCCACAGGTATTTTCTGAACATTTAGCCTTTACCAGTCTCGCAGGGTCCGAAACTCCTGTTGAAGATCTTGTGGGCTAATGGAGGGGACAGGCATGTGAGCATGCAAATTATGTAACAGTGTGCCGAGTACAGCAGTAGAGATGTATTCTAGTATCAGAGGTCACACAGAGGAGGGGTGACTGATTAAGCATGCCAGGAGACAGGGTGGGAAATGTCCGAGGTGGGTTTGAGGTGAGAACAGTAGGATTCAACAGAATGATGAGGGAACATGGAAGTATGAAAGTGTTCAGGAAATCCTAAGTTGTTGAGAACTTTCAACAGATCTTACCTTACCCAGCAAGAGAGAGCCACAGGCAACCTTTTATGATTTATTTCTGATTTGCAGTGCACTGTCCCAAATTCCTCCTTGCCATTATTCAATGAGTCTACTTTTAGCTAGTTTTGATCTTGGTTCAAAAACAGATACATATTTTAGGTTGTTGTTCTTCATTTATACTTGAATGGGAATAAATTCTATGTGCTTTATCAGTAGCTTTAGATATTTAAAGAGCAAGACAGTCTGAATGCCCAGCGAGAAAGCCTGGTTATGTTCAGCTCTCCTGACTCCCTCACTCCCATTAGTGTCAAACCCTTGGCTCAATAAGGCCAGCTACTAACCATTTACGTACTTGAAAATTTACAAATATCCTGGTTTTAATGTTAACTTTGCTGTATTTGTTGTCAATTACATCTTATTTTTCTAGAATAATTAGTAAAAACTTAAGGCAAATATCAAGATGAATTCACTAGCCTTAGTATTAGCCAGAGGTTGGTCTTTATCTATAATCTTTTTCTTTCCAGATACAGTATTCTGAGAAAGACAAAGAAAAAAGAACTGTCTTATTCCTTCCTTTAAAAAAAAAATAATAAACTTACTTGGAAATGCACAAATTTTGCTGTAGTTCCTCCTTGGCTCTGACCCAGATCCACAGAGAAGATTGTGTGCCTCTCTATTAATTGCTTATGTTGTATGTGGGTTCCCAGGCTATTTTCAGCCATGCACACACACGTTTTGTGCCCTGCCAGGTATTTTGTGTTATTGTCCTTGGCAAAATACTTTGTACCTTTACTGTTCTGCTCAGAGGCAGAAAAGACAAAAGGACCTCTAGAAATCAGTTTGGCAATTCTATTACTCCATGTAATTGTGGAAGGTTCTGGGAACTGGAAAAGTATGTAATCAAGGTAGCACTAACATAAGATATTCAAAGGAAATCAAATACTGAAATTCCTGGGAGAAAGGAGTCTTGAGAAGCTTGAAATCTCAGCAAGTTTGAGCATGTGAGAAGTGGCTACTGGCAATGTTGTCAGCTTCAGAGAGACCTCAGGGAGGAGACTATAAACAGGCTGCAGGGGTTTCTGGGGAAGGTCATGCATTTGGCTAATTATAAATAAATTAGAACATGTGCGAGATTTGATAGGAAGAATGCTGGGGTTGGAATGAAGCAAGCTGACTTTCAATAGAAGGTTGAGAGACTCTGAAGTTACTTATTAGGCCAAGGACAGTGAATGTTTGCTCTCAACAGCTGTGTGCTGAGGAAGCAGTAGCAGGAGCAGGTGGGGAGAAGCAGCTTTGCCACTCAAGAACGAAAAGAAGGTGCCAGAAAGTGGGGCAGGCCTCTGAGCCAGACACAAACTCCAAAGTGGCTGCTGTTTAATCATGGAAGCTCATTTTAGGAGGAATTATCTCAAAATGATTATACTCTAAATCCCAAGGAGAGTCCTTTTGAGAGTCTTAATTATACCAGAGGGAAAATCAAAGTCCCCCAAATGGTAATTTCTTGGGGTTCAGAATATGGGGAAGTCTTAATTGGAAGATCTTTAGTACTCAACTCATATGGCCTGTGCTCACAGGGATTCCCAGTGATAGGCAGAAGATGAGGACTGGTGGGGAGGAGGTATCCATCATGACATCTGCTACTCCAGCTGGAATCACTAAAACTTTGGAGAAGCTGCCACCATTATTTAGAACTTTTGGAGAACTCACTGGAATACTAATAAAGAAGGCAAAGGAAATCACTTAAGGTAATTTCAGGGGTGTCTGTGAAGAACATAAACAATATAATAGAAAGAGAATAGACTGATAACATTTGAACTGAGAATTTTTTAAAGTATATAATAGAAGAATATTTGCATACTATCTCCGGAGATTGGAGAGAAATGAGATGTGTCAAACAGAAGGAACAAGAAACGATGTCAGCAGCTTTTCGTCCCACCGTCCTCTCCTCTCTAGACCGTCTTCCATTTGACAGTCTAAGTGATAGCACTAAAATACAAACGTGGCCATGCCACTTCCTACATAAAGCCATGCAGGGACTCTAGTCACTTCTATTCAGGAAAAAGTTCACCCACTTAGCACAACCCAGGGGATCTCACTGATGTGACCCTGGCCTTCTTCTCCAGCTTCATCTCTGCTCATTACCCACTCCCTGATTCCCTCCCCTGATCCTATTGCCCTTGGCTTTGGTCCTACTGAACTGTTTACCTATAAAGAACATGTTCTTTAAAGATTGTACATTGCACATTATGTTCACTTGACCTGGAATACTTTTTTCTTGTTTTATTTTTCTTTCTTAAGTCATCAAGACTAAATCTAAGGGTCTTATGGGAAAACCCACTCAAGCAGAATTAATTACTACAGCCCTCCTTTCCCTACCTGTTCCTTCATGCACTCACTCAATGTAGTTGGCCCTTATTAGCATTTGCGGGTTTAAATTCCAAATATTGTCAAGCAAATGGAACATCCATTACATATAAATCTTTGCTAATTTTGTAGTACTCCAGTTTGGATTACATATGCTGGGAGGTGGGTTTCTAGGAAGTGGTCAATAGCTGTTGAGGGAACCTAGTCAACCACCCAGCATCTGCCTCTCAGTGTGATTTGTCCTCTGTGCTTGTGGTCATATGCGCAGTAATCTCATGGAGGGATGAAACACTTTGTTTACCCCTACAATGCCACCTAATTAATGCTGCACAAATATCTTCTCATTTAACCCCCACAAAATTCCCATGAGTGCTTACTACAGGTCTCATTTTTAGAGGTAAGGAATTTGACATTTAAGAGATGAAATTTTCCCACATTTACACAACTAGTAAGTGAAGTTAGGAATCAAACACAGATTCTAACCTAACAGAATGAAATAGAGAACAGAGAACTCAAGTAGCACTGGTGATTTCAGAAGTTAGTGAAAAGGGATAGAGACTATAAAGACATTTTATAAATGTGATTACTCCTAGCTTTTAAAAGGTGTTGAATAAATGAAACAATGGGGAAAATTCTTAGATAAGAATTTGCAAATTCAGGGATTCTTGATGGTTTCATGACAAATTTTCTGGACACAGATCTTTAGGCACAGCCCTAGGTGTTGAAAAGCTATTCTATGATGGCCCCCATCACTAAATTTGAAAAGCAATTTAAGACTCCACATCTTTGGGCAGAGTGGATCCCATTTCTTCCTTTTGTGTTCCTGGGACACTATGGTTGCCTGGTTCTCCTCCCGCCTCACTGGAGACTCTCTCTCAGTCCCCTTTGCTGATTCTTCCTTATCTCTCCGGCCTTTACATGTCAGAGTACTTAGGGCCTCCCTTTGTCTACTTTCTACCTCTATAGTCTTCTCTGATGATGTCTTATCCCAGTCTCCAGTCTTAAATTTCTCCTATGTGCTGACAATGTCCCTGAACTCCAAGCAACAATATCCATGTAGATGATCTAGTAGATATCTCAAATGTAAAATGTCTCCAAAGTTCTATCTTCTCCTTCAAACCTCATTTTCAGCTTTGCACAGTTTAGTTGATGACAACTTTATCATTCTAGTTACAGAGAGAAAAATCCTGAAGTCATCCTTAACTCCTTTCTTTCTCTTATGCCTCATATCCAATCTATCAGGAAATTCTGTTAGCTCTAACTTCTGCAGAATACAGCCATTTTTCACCATTGCTACTCTGGCTCAAGCCAATCTCATGTCTCTCCTGGACTATACAAGAGCATCCTAATTCATTTTCTTTTTTTAAACACCTGCCACAAACCCACAAACCCTATTGTCCATTCTGAAAACAGCAGCCAAAGTGATCCTTTCAAACATACATCACATCACTTCTTTGTTCAAAAACCTCTTAAGACCTCCATTGTTAAAAAATCGCCATATTTCCCAGAGTAGAAGCCAAAGACCTTACATCGACTTATAAGACCCTACGAGATTTTTGCACTCCACCTCCTTGCCTAATGAGGTATTGTATAACCTCACTGAAGTAAGTAAGGTGCAAGAAAAGGTGAGAAATAAATTAAGAGCAGCATAATTGTCACAGCCTCTTTTGTGATACTGGTTTCCCAAATGGAAAGTTCATTCGTAATGAAATCTTTTTTTCAAATGTGACGTCTTTCCAAATTAGTCAGAGAAAACAAACTGAGCAAATGCCAATTTTACTGTCAAAAGTCCATAGAAAATCACCAGTCTGCTGCTTTAAATAGTAGGAAGAGTCACTAATTGCCTGGGGACCTGAGAGAGCAGCATGAGGTGGTCGTGACAACAGGTATTGTCTGTCACCAAGACTATTGATAGAAAACTAAATTCATCAAGCTGTGGGTAAAAATTTCTAAGCCCCTTTCTCTTTTCTTCAAAAAAATCCAATTCTTTTTTATAGTGCTTTAGGGTTGGCCACAAGCAGAGGTAAGTTTTGTTTTACATGGTAAATATGTTTCCAAAAAAGCTGCAGATCAACACTCCATAAATTCACTAATGTAAAATGCATGAGGAAAACTTACTCTTCACAGGACCCTGAGAGGGGGCTTGGGGGGCAAAGAGAGCTCCTGCTGTGTGCTAGGCTGTGCAGAGCCCTGGTTCTCCCATTTATAAGGGAGCCTCTTCACCTCTTCTGTAAAATGGGTTCATGGTTTCTAACTCATAGGGTCATTGAGAAGATTATCTGGATAATAGATTAATATGAAAATGATGTATAAAGTATAAAGTGATGTCTAAATATTGGTCTATGACTAAGTAGAAAAACATTTTTATAACTCAAAGCGCCCCTCTGTAATAATGGGAGTAAATATGTAAATATGGGAAATAATTCTCCCATAATTTTTCTACCTTGTAAGTTTGGATTTTTTACATACCAAGCTGGGTCAGATTTTTGTTATTGTTGTTGCATTCTTGTTCTTTAATCACTCTTGCAAAAAACCACTTGAATCCCTAAAGCTACTGAAATAATTTTCAAGTGAACTTTAAAAAGTAAATGAAAATAATCACCCTATCAGCTATGAAAACTGAAATTGTGCCTAGTCAGTTCTTCATCTTGCTTCATTGGTCAATTCAAAGATCAAGTATTCCAGGTCAACAACTACTTTGGCTGATGATTTTCCGAACTGCCCAAGGCCTTCACCAAATCGCTTAAGTAGGCTGGTGTTATGAATTGAGGTATGCCTTCCAAAAAGATATGCGGATGTCTAACCCTCAGTACCTGTGAACATGACTATATTTGGAAATCGGGTCTTTGCTGATGTAATCAAGTTAAGATGAGGTCATTAGGTTGGGTCCTAATCCAATATGACTGGTGTCCTCATAAGAAAAGAGATACAAACACATACACAGAGGGAAGACAATGTGAAGACACACAGGGGAAACACCATGTGATGACAGAGGCAGAAATGGGAGTGATGTGTCCGCAAGCCAAGGATGCTGAACATCGCTGGCTACACTGGAAGCTAACAAAGATAAAGCACAGAACAGACTCTCTCCTAGAGTCATCCAAGAGAGCACAGCCTCGCTTTTAGACTATCTTTCAGACCTCGTTTCTAGACTTCTGCCTCCAGAAGCAAGAAAGAACAAATTCTGTGTTTAGCCACTCAGTTTGTGGGACTTTGTTACAGCAGCTCTAGTAAACTAATATAACCTGTTAGCTATCCATGGGCACATTTGAGGCAGCCTGGTTACTATGATGAGGACTATGGCTTATATCTCTACATTTGATTAATGCACTGCTGGGTCCACAGTCCTGGGAGAAGACTGATGTAACCTTGAAATGAGCAGTGTGGGGTAAATGTTCCTGAGTGGGTATGTTTCCATCTTCTTTTTATATCATAATTGACTATAGCAGTTAACTTCCCTATGGAAGCAAGATTTCTGTCTTGCTCTTCTAACCCTTTTGTTGTTTTTTTCTTCCACCCCTCTCACATTAATTGTAAATGGCTTAAAGAAATCAATTTGTTATTTTTGATTTATTTTATACTGCTAAATTTTTATTCGTGAAAAAGTTAAAGATGTTTATCTCAACCTCAGAGACATGCTGTCAGAGGAACAGTCAGAAAGCAACTTACAAAACTTCTAGTCCAGTGGTCCCCAATCCTGGCTGTACATGATAACTACATGAAGCCCTTTAAAAATACCATCACCTGAGGCAGCAAACCACCATGGCATGTGTATACCTATGTAACAAAGCTGCACTATCTGCACATGTACCCCGGAACTTAAAGTATAATTTAAAAAAAGTTGGGGGGAAGTACAGATTGTGGAGGAGGTGGAGGTTGCAGTGAGCTTGCACCACTGCACTCCAGCCACAGTGGACAGAGCAAGACTTCATCTCAAAAGGAAAAAAAGAAATTCACCTGGATAAATAACTAGAAATGAAATTGCTGAGTCAGGTATTCTGCAACATTTTAATGCTTATGATACTTATTGCATTGCCAAGATAATTCAGAAAAAGATTTAGCAAGTTTTCTTCCAAGCTGTGGTATGAGATAGTGGTCATTTTCCACACTTTCGGCAGTGCCAGATGTTATTAATCTGGGGACTAATTTTATTATTTTTTCTCTTATTTAAAAAAATGATAAAGATTTTTTATAGAAACTTAGAATGTACAAATAAAATAAAAATCATTAATGATACCATAAAAAAATATCATCACCTGGATCCCATCACTAGTGCTTCTGATTTAATTGATACAAGGTGAACCTTGGGTTTTGATTTTTTTTTTTTTAATGCCCCAGGTCACTGTATATTGTAATCAGGATTGAGAACCAGAGAAACTGGTCCAGCCCTTTCATTTTACAGAAGATAGTGTTGAGGCCAAAAGAGGTTAGTGACTTGTGCAGATCAAACAGCCACGCTCCCTGCCACTGCATGTGCCATGCTGATCCCACAGCAATCTGCCCCTTCTTCACCAGGATAACTCCTGGCCATGAGTCACAACTTGGCTTACTTGTCCATGCCTCTGCGGGGCCTCTTCTAACCTACCAGCCCATAGCCTCCCAGGCCAGGTTGCCGCCTTTCGTCTGTCCCTGTAGCTGACTGCCCTTATCACACAGATGGATTTTTCAAGCTTTCTCTCCTCTAGACCATGGACTCTTTGGGGGCAAGAAATAGCCATGTGGACAGAAAATCATGAGAACTAGTTCCAAAGTTCAACAAAGGAGGACTCCAAATCACTTCCAGTTTCCTAATTCATGTATAATTCATACTGTCAAGTTCATCTCTGCCTGTTACTAGTGTCTCTTGCTTTTTTGCTTGCATTTATTTAATAATGCTTATTGAACTTTTTTCTGATTATAAAAGTAATTCACACTAACAATCACAATTACACAAGTAAAATAAAATTTCCACAGAATTACCATGTGAGGGCCTGTTATTGATGTGATTTCTCAATTGATCAAGCATTTATTGAGTACCCATCACATGCCAGTTGGTGTCAGAACACTATGTTCAAGCCACCCCTTAACCTCTGTGGCTTCACTCTCTATTTGTAACACATCTCCATGTTTGAAACTTTGTCCTCACAACCACCTCATAGAATATTATTCCCTCATGAGCAAAAAGAGATTGCCTAGGTTTCTTAGCCTGTTGGGGCTGGTTCTGGGATTAGCACCTAGGTCAGGCTGATGCAAAGCCTGTGCCTTCGCTATTAAAGCTATTAAATTACCAGACTCTAAAGACTTGGTCAGTTCAAGAGGTCAGATTCTGAGCTCTGATAGTCACCATAAAAACACGTGGTTAAGAAAGGGTGAGCAGTGGGGCATTACTCACATTAAAGTCTACATGAACACAGCTGCCCTAGGAGCTGTGTAGTGCTATGGACTCAGGGATGAGGGTCCGCACTGAGCCGAGGACTGTGTCTCTGGGCTGAGCCTGGAACAGCTGCAGGTTATGGAGCAACATGGAGGGTTAACTTGCCTCAGGTAGGCTGTCAAACCATGCTGTGCACTGAGCCATGGAACTGAAATGGCACATACACACGGGCCTTCTGCAAAGTTCTCTGAAATGCCATGAGAGAAACAGAACAAAAGGGAGAGAGATGAAGGGTAAGCTCTGCAGAGCACCTCAAGGCCATTTACCTATCTCTTGGAAAAGTGCTTTCTTTGAGAGGAATTTCTAGCTGCAGGATGAAGAGGACTCTGCTGGTGGTGGGGAGAAGGGAAGTGGTGGGGGATTGCTCCTTGGGACGGCCAGCCTGCAGCAATGGCTTCAAGGCCAAGTTGAGGACTGCTGGAGAAACATCCACGCTAGCTCCTGGACATCCTGGGGTGGGGAAGTGAAAAAAGCCAAAACTGCTTTCTTCCCAGAGGTGGGGCGGGGTGACCATATCCCCATAGAATTTTGGAGCAAGGAACAAAGGGCTTTTCCCATAACCCAGAAAAATAATCAGAAGAGAATTGTGAGGGTATAGAATGAGAAAAATAAAATAATCTTATAGGAGAGGCAGGATGCTGTTATAATCAATAATGTCACCTTAATAAACCCTGGCATTTCTGTGGCGTTTGCAAAGCATTTTTATGTGCAGTTGGTCTTTCCAACCATTCCATGAGATTGTTACTACTGCCACTTTACTGATGAGGAAACTGAGAGTCAGCAGAACCTGCAACATGACCCATACCTATCAAGTGCAGCAGCCAGGGCTCCTGATAACACACCTAAGCTCCCTTTGTAGGGGAAAGCTTCAAAACTCACAGTAGGAAGATGTCCTAAGGCATTCTTGGAAACAATGGTTGGGAAGAAGCCCTGGGAAAGGACTGGTGACTCTCAGCTGGCTGGTCCATCTTTAATCTTGCAGGGAATGACCTCTTGAGCTTTCAAGATCTGACTGCCGCCTGTCCTCCAGAGTCATTACAGTCTGTTACCTTTTATTTCTGGCACTGTGGACTCCTCCAAGCTTAGCCATCATGAGCTGCTACTACTCTTCTTGCCCGGAAGATTATCCTTCCAGTTCTTTCCCCTGGCTATTTCCTTTTCAGCAGTTGCCTCCTCCATGACCCCCATAATCTGGGTACCCCTTCTCTAAGTTCACATAGATTCCTTTTGCATACTTGCCTCAAAGCAATCATCATCTGGCTCTATGCTTAGCTGTCTCAGTAATCTTGTCAGTGCCACCTCCAACATAGGTTTACAATTACATCATTCCACTTCTACTAGTAAAACCCTAGGTTGAGCCATCATCGTCTCTCATCTGACGACAGCCTGACCTCATCTCTTGCCCCACTTAGTCTTTCCTTTACATGGCTGTCAGAAAGAGCTCTCTGTGTCTAAACGAGAGCATATCAGTCTGCTGCTTCAAACCCTCCATTGCAGGCTGGAAAACTACAACTGGCTCACTGAATCTTGCCCACCACATGTTTTCATAAATAAAGTTCTACTGCAACACAGCCATGCCCATTTGTTTACATATGGTCTGTGGCTGCTTTTGACTATAATGGGAAATTGAGTGATTGCCACAGAGATCATTTGACCTGCAGATCACAAAATATACCTACCTGGCCCTTTACAGAAAAAGTTGTTGACCCTTAGTCTATTGGCTTCCCATCTGTTTTGGTGATCCACTGTTATGTAACAAACCAACCCAAATGATCTCCTTTTTTACTTCTTCCTACCTCTGTCTCTCAATCTTGATTGATTCTGAGGCTATCCTGAGGATGTGGGTGCTATAGACTGAATGTTTATGTCCCTTCAAAATGTATATGTTGAAATTCTAACCCTTCCTAGTGATGGTATTAGGGGGCAGAGCTTTTAAGAGGTGATTCTCCATGGATAAGTACCCAAGAGGCCCCAGAGACCATCCTTTCCCTTCCACCGTGTTGGGACACAGCCAGAAGACAGCAGTCTATGAACCAGGAAGCAGGCCCTCTCCAGACACTGAATCAGCCAATGCCTTGATCTTAGACTTCCTGCCCCCAGAACTGAAAAAAACAAAGTTATGTTGTTTACAAAGCACCCAGTCTACGGTATTCTGTTATAGCATCTTGTGCAGATCAGAGCGGTGGATCTAACTGAGAGCCGGACTATGGTATTGAATGGTCCACAGGGTTTTGACGGTACTCTGTGGTCGGGGTCTCCCCACGTTTCAGACACCTCTGTTAGTCCTGAGACCTTCCCAGGTGTTTGGATTTGTCCCAAGATGAGCTTAGAATGTAGTGTGGAGATCCTTAAGGCTTATAAGGGAAGAGTTCCAAGGCCTAACAGTGAGTAGCTCTGCCCAACCAATGTTTGTTGAGTGAATAAATGAACATGAGGGTCAACCCCAGCCTCATCCTGGTCAGAGATTCTCTATCCTGAACCCTGGTGTGAGGTCTCAGCCTTTTGGCCGCTCCCACTCTTGCTTGGCCCTTCCTTTTCTGCCTTTGCCACATGTACCTGTCTGTCTCCTCTCTGTACTACTCCTTGGACTGAGGAACAGTGAACTCTGCTACTGGAAATCTTGGAAAAGGACACCATACACACATGTACATTGTAGAAGAAGAGAAGAAAATAGGTCAGCATATGACTCCAGGCTCTTGCTCCAAAAGATGAACAGTTTCTTTTTCCTTCAAAAAATCTACTCAGTAAGGCATAAAGCAGAAGAAACCTGGCAATTCTATTTTAAATAGAATCTTCTTCCCAAATTACCATATTTCAAATTGGAACCACATCTTCCCTCCGGCCTCTGCCCCCTTGCTCTCTCTTCTGTACAAAGCTGCAGTGGGGAAATGTGGATTCCACTGATTAAAAGGAGCCTGTGATGGGCCTGCCACCGGTGAGTTCTGAAGAGACACATCCAATTAGAGCATACAATGTTTTCAAAGACCCCAGTCAGCATTTCATCTCCTCCATACCTTCTCCAACATGTCAGTATTACCTGTGGCAGTTCTTTTTTTCCCCTCCCCAATTAGGTCAGTAACTGCATAATCCACAAAAACAACCCTGGATGCCTCCTCTCCCTCCTCCCATCGTGGGAGTTGTATGTTTGGAAATGCATAACTGGCCCAATCAGACTTTGGGTTTTTGGGAAGGAACTCAAGCCCAGCAATGCTGGGAGGCTGATGGCACCTGTAATGAGACAGAGGAGGAAATTGATGATGTGATTCAAGAATGAAATTAAGCTCAGCTCCCACCCAGGGGGCCAGCTGAGCTGTCTCATTGTAACAGTAAACTTTATGCTCTACCTTGCAAATCAACTGTGTGACCTAGGAGAGCCACTGACCCACTCAGGGCCCAGGTTTTTATCCATGAGATGAGGTAAGCTGGCTGAACCTCTATACCTCCCCTTCTGCTGTAGTGCCAATGCTTCTCTGCTTCCACAGAGGCTTTTGGAGGCAAATGCTCTTTCTCAGGGGTGATAGGGGTGCAGGTCACCCTACTAATCAGCTGAGTATAAATCTGTGTCCACTTGTTTCTGGAGATGCCTTTGTGAGACCTGGGCAACCCCATTTCCCAGACAGATAAATGCCACTTAGACAAACTAGCAGAGGGAACTGGCTTCCTCCCTAAGCATCATGCTTGCCATAGAGACAGCACTATTTTCTCAAATGGGAAAGTAAATTCTGTGCTAGGAAAAGTGAGAGACAGAGCAGGAAGGTTGGAGCCAGCCCAGGGGAAGACGACTAGAAAATGTCTCCTCATATTCTTCCTCCCTCAAGCAGGCCTCTCCTGCACAGAATTCCTGGCATTTATCAGAGAAAAGCTTTTCACAGTACATTTTTTCCACAGTAAAAAATAAGACAGATAGACCTAGGAACAGCCACCCTAGTTTTGTCTAAAAGACCATTTGACCACAACTGCAGCCCAAAGAGGGCACACAGGGACACACTGGGTTAGGCTACAGCCATTCATCCTCTGTGGGGTCACACTTAGCTACAAGGACACAGAGCTGGAAGGGATCTTAGGTATAATCTAGTCCAACCTCCCAAATCCCCAGTTGAGAAAATGGGCCCAGACAGGAGTGGTGACTTGCCCTGTTCATACAACAAGTTACTGGAAAGAGAGTGGACCAGGTATTTCTGACTGGCAACTAAGGGACTAACCATCATCTTACAGCCTTCATCCTATCCTTGTTTTCATCGCTGTTTGAGAATAAATGCAATTCAGCAGGTATTTATGGAGGACCTGCTTTGTTCGAGGCACCATTTGGGCACTGGGGATGGAGAAATGAATGACCCAGACAATGACCTCAAGAAATATACTGTATCCTAGGGGAGATATTTATGTAGAGAAAGAAGTCTAAGGGAGCATAACAAACCCAGGCCAGGCCCGTCACCTGAGCTCCTGAGCAATGGCCCCTTCCTCAGTAGTTGTACTGGCTGCACTGAATTATGAGTGATTCCACTCAACCCTGAGATCCTGGAAGGCAAGGACTGGCTTATTAATCTGTGCATCCACAATGCCCACAGCAGTGTTTAATATATGGATGGTGCTTAGTAAATATTTTCGAATAAATGAGTAACTGTTTCACTTAAAACATAGTAACTAGGGAAGTTATTTAACATTCCTATGACTCAGTTTCTTTGTCTATAAATTAAAAATAAGTATTTTATTTTCCAACTCTGTGGACTAGGTTGAATTAGAATAACTATGTTGCTAAGGACTATAAAAGTATGTGTATATACATATACAATATACACTATATATATATATATATATAAATATATACATGCCTTTAAAGTAATGTATACATATTATTTGTATGTATATATATCTTAAATTAAATATACAGACCTTTAAAATAATATATACATACATATTATTTTTTAAGTGTATTGGCAGGAAGGCAGTGATGACCTGAATTGTCGAAATCCCAAAGAGAAAGAAAATGTTACCCCAACGTTTGGAGCCAGTTTTCCCCTTGATATGGTTTGGCTCTGTCCCCACTCAAATCTCATGTTGAATTGTAATCCTCAATGTTGAGGAGGGGACCTGGTGGGAGGTGACTGGATCATGGGGTGGATTTCCCCCTTGCTATTCTTGTGATTATGAGTGAGTTCTGATGAGATGTGGTTAAAGTATAGCACTTCCCACTTCACTCTCCCTCTCCTGCTCTGCCATGTGAAGGCATACTTGCCTTCCCTTCACCTTCCAACATGACTGTGAGTTTCCTGAGGTCTCTCCAGAAGCAGAAACCCATACAGCCCATAGAACCATGAAGCAGTTGAACGTTTTTTTTTTTTTTTTTTTTTTTAATAAATTACCCAGTCTCAGGTAGTTCTTTATAGCAATGCAAGAACAGACTGATACACCCCTCTGACTTCTAAAAAGCAGCCAAGAGACTGAGAAGCTGGGCAGCAAATGGTGGCTAAGGAGCTGAGAAGCTGAGCAGAGCTTTTAGTAGCACTCATTTTTTGGAAGTTAAAAATTGGGATTAAGAGCCCACCAAGGTGGAGAGACACTGGTAAACACATGGAAGGTCAACACTCTAGGAGCAATGATGAATTGGAAACAGGCTGGACATCACAAAAACTAAAGCACAGATTCAAATCAGTTCAATTCCAGAGTTGATTAATCTAATTTGTCTCAATCTGAACTGCCTTCAGATTCAAAAGCAAATCGTCTCTGGAGAAATGTAACATCATCCAGAGCCTTGAAACGTCTCTACCATTTTCATGCAAAATTACTGGCATTCAACCCCAAATCATCGGGCATACTAGAAACCGAGAAGAAAGGATCAAAGCAAGAGAAAAATAGACGAGAGAAATAGACCAACAGAGGAGCCAGTTATCCTAATAGTTCTAATATCACAACTATTAGACATAAATGTTAATATACAAAACAGGTATAACAATAGTGCCTAGTGATGGCAGCAGCGGCACATCTGGAGTGGCTGCTATGAAGACACTGGCTGCAGCAGGGGAGGCACAGCAGGGGCTGCATGCTCTATAGAGCCCCCGTGGGAGCCAGGAACAAGTGGGGGCCCTGCCCCCTTCCGAGCTGACGGGGCAGGAGCCCCGCCTTACTGGGCACAGATGCAGCCACCCAGCCATGGCTGCGGGCCTGGGTATCCCTATGCTCTCAGGGGCCTGGGAAACCCCTCAGCCTCCACAGGCTTGGAAGTGCTTGCTCCTGCTGCCTGGCCTCTCCTTGCTCCCAGTGCCTGCTCCAATTTCAGAGCAAAGTTCTGGCTGAGCCTAGGTGCTATTGTGACTCAGCTAAGTGTGCACGTGCTCAGGGCAGCACTAACATTCCAGCCCCCTGCTGCCTTGGCCTCCTCCAGGCTTTGGGCACCAATGAGCATGGAAGGGAGGCCAAAGGGTGGCTGAGAGTGGCTCAGAGGAGGCCTGCAGGAACCCCTCAGCACAAACAGCCTGAGTGCTGTGGATAAAATGTGATGGCAGCAAGAGACAGACAGGCTCCTGGGCAGAAAGGGGCAGGTCCCCGGTGATGCCTCACTTTCAATCCAGGGATGACCTGAAGCATGGGGGCTTGGCTGCCCATTCCAGGTGGAGTTTGTGGCTGGGAGTGAGAACTTATGATGCTTTTTCCGGGCCCACTCATGGCTACCCATGGACCAATTATCATGCACGTCCTCCCTTCTGATGCCCACAGAAACCCCAGCCCCAGCCAGACTCACAGAGATGTTGGAATGACCTGCCTACAGATAGGAGCTAAAACCGTAGGTCTCTTCTTGGTTGAGAGCTGAACACTAGTCAGGACGACCTGCCTCCAGAAAGGAGCTACCCACTGCGTATCTCCTGAGAGCTGTTCTGTTACTCAATGAAACTTCTCTCTGCCTTGTTCACCCTCCAGTTTTATGTATACCTCATTTCTCCTGGATGTGGGACAAAAACTCAAGACCTGTTGAATAGCAAGACTGTAACACAAACAGGGCTGAAACATTCCCCTTGCTCACCATGTTTCAGGCAGTGAAAAGGAGAAAGGAACTGCAGGTCTTCGCAGAGCTCAGACCTAGGGGCTCCTTGAGCCAGGGCTATGACACCCCGCTTGGGGCTTTGTAATCCCTAGTGTCTCCAAGCTTCCAGGTACCACCATGTTCCCCTCATCCAGACACGGGTGTCCATAGTGGAAGCTGCATGTGGTACACGTGGTTCAGCCAGAGCCTCACATGGGGCCAGCTCCTGTGCCAACACCTGCAGCTGCCTGCCCTGTCGCAGCAGTCAGCATGCCTGGCTGTGCACAGTGGCCAGACCCCACACTCACTCGCCCACATATCCCTTGCCACTCTGCACCTGGCTCACCCTTGGCAGGTGTGGGATCTGGGCTGATAGTATGAGCCAAGCACAGCCTGCCAGGCTGAGTGGGTGGAACAAATCCAGCGGGTCCAAGTAATACTCAGGCGGAAGGTGCCACCAGCCACAGGGGTTTCCAGCTGGCAAAGTTACACCCCAAGGATCTCATGACAGTTCTAAATATGTTGATACATGTTTAATGTTAAGAATAACTCCTGGTGCATAGTCAATTGATATAAGTTCTTATTAAATATAACAAATTATTTTGGAGTCATGTTCTGTTGTTGGAAAATATCAATCTCTTATTCAGTGGACATTTACTGGGTCAGCTAGGAACTATGAATAAAAATAAGGGGAGGGTCCTGACTTCAAGATGCTCACAGTGGAATGAAGATAGAAATTTCTCAGAAAGGGAAGATCTTAAAGGGTTGTTATAAAGAACAGAGGGAGAGTAGTAATCAGAGGAGAAGTATATATGGAAAATGGATATAGGTAAACAGAATAGACAGGTAAATAATATGGCATATACTGTGGCCAGGGATATGGCCAGCTGGAGTCTGATGTCTTATCAAAGCCTTTGGGCATTGGTTGGGATCTTCTCCCATTCCTGGGGCAGCTAGGACAGTACCCAGTTTTATATGGTAGAAAACAGAGGCCCAGAGAGGTTAAGGGATTTTCCCTGGGCCAAAGGAGAGTTAGCATTGAGGCCAGGACAGCCTCTTGACTGACAGTCAGTGCTCTTTCTCTTTCTTCATTATAGTACTATTTCAGAATATGGGACCCCAAGCCAAGGCGAAGGGCACACACATACAGCAAGAATCTCTCCAGTAATTTTCTTTAATCCTCCTTGGCAGCGAGAGTCTATATTGCCTTTTCCAAGACTCAGCTTGGAAAAGGCTGAAGATTCTGATTACTTCTCAGCTAAGGGTCTGCAGCTGTGAACAACCCTGCTCGAGCCTCTTTTCCAGGCAGGAGGCCCTCCAGGATGTTGATGGGCAGCATGGCTTCATTCCGAAAGGCCAGGTGTTAGAGACATTGACCATCCACGGCTCGCTCAAGTTTTGTAAAATGTACTCACTGTCATAGGGCCATAGGAATCATAGGCTCAGGCCCTTTGAGGTTTCCCTGCTAGCTTGCTGCTTGGAGAAACAGCCAGATCATAACTGAAGATTTATGGTTCCTTAACTTGGAAGGCTCTTATCTCTCCCGGCCTTTGTGAACTTCCCTGTAGTTGTCTTCATTTGCTTTTGGCTTCTTCACCTGGAAAAAAAAAAGGCTGCGCCCAGGAAGCTCTACTCCAAGGGAATAGACACAAGAGCTGAGAATAGCATCATAGCCCCAACTGCCAGGATAAGAGCAGCATACTGAGAATGGCATTTGTGGAAAGGTAAGCCTATTTTGAGTAGATGTCTGCTATCGCTATGAATGCATGAGACATCTCCTTGCATGGGACCAACATCAAGCCCAGGCTGAGCTGGAGGAAACTCTCCTGGGAGGGCAGGTGGAGGCAACTCCAGAGTGGGGGCTGGAAAGGAAAAGTCATCCTGCCTCTATTTAAGACATGACAGCAATATGAGATGGAGGAACATGAGAAATACCATGGAAGGTCACATATGTGACACACTTACGTTCTATACTTTGACATTTGTTGCTGGGGACATGCTGGCTATAAAGTTATTACTCAGGTCAGCCTCATTTTCTTGCAGATAGGAGCTAACCACTGCCGGTCTCTTCTCAGCTGAGAACAATTGATGAATGAGAAGAGTAAAGGGCTGGGAGAGTACTCCTGCCTTCATATCCCAGCCTCCCTGCTCATCAGTGGGGTGATGTGTACCTTAACCTTTCTGAGTTTCAATATCCCAACCTGTAAAGTGAGGATTATGATATCTGCCCTGGCAATGTGTCAGAGGATTTTTTTTGAGGGGTAAAAGAGCTTGAATTTTTGTGAAAAGCACATGGTTAACCATAAAGCAGTGATGTAGTCTCCAGACCTGTTGCCTGTCCATAAACAATGTTTCCAACTCATAGAGCGGCCTGGGCTAGAATGTAAATCAATGGTCATAAACACACTTTAGTTCAGGGGACAGTGTTTTAATAGTAAGGCTTTCTCATTTAAGGATGTAATGCTAGGGAAAATTCCTCATCTCATTGTGGATCTGCATTTTGAATAGCACTGCTGTAAACACAATACTCACGGACATCTCTTGCCTTAAATTCCTGTATCCCAAGTCCCCTACTCCCCTCTAACCCTACCAGCCTATCCACCTGTTGAATGCTTACTCATTTTTCAAGATAGAGCTCAAATATCTCCCAAGCAAGATCCCTGAAGCAAAACCAATTCCATCCCCCTTGGGCCTCCACTGTGTGGCAATTATGAATGCAGTATCCGTCCCCCAATTAGGCTGTAATGTTCTTGAGGTCATTCACGCATTTGTTCAGAGACTGGCATAGAGGAGTTGCTCAATATGTACTTGTCTAGTGAATGAAAGTTATATGAAGTGTTGCTTCGTCTCTGCCTATTTCTCAGGTGGGTGCCATTAAATCTGTTGGAGCCTGAATAGCTTCCAGGTGTGGTGATTGAGATGCAATCCTGCCTGGAGGCTGAGAAAGGAGCCACTAACCCTTTGAAATTTAAAGACTTCATGGAACTTGATTCACTCACCACACAATTATTAGTTACAACCACGTGGCAGGCTTGGCATAAGGCACTGGGAATACAACTATGAAGTAAATACAATATCTGCTCTTCAGGACATGCAATACCTGTGTAGGCATATGCTTATAGAAGGTGGAGTAAGGCCTGTCTCTGATACCTGGAAATCCAGCATCATGTGTCCACCCCTCGATGTTGGGTTAGGCAAACTCTTTGCAAATGAGGGATTAATAATATGGAGTGAGTCAGTCTTGCTTTCTGAAAAAATCCCTCAGAACCTCATTTGCAGATGAGGAAAAGGATTGCTATTTAGATGGCAGGAGAGAGAGGTTAGGATCAAGGAAGGGCAACCAAAAGTCAGGGGTCGAGCAAGGGAGGGCTCAGCCTAGTTCTCAGCCCAGGGAGGGCTCAGCTTAGTTCTCAGCCCGGGGAAGGCTCAGCCTACTTCTCAGTCCACAGTACCCTTTCCCTGATCTTCCTGCCTACCCGTTGTCCTATTTCTAGATGCAGCTCCTGTACTTGGTCCCTCCTACCTTTGGGCTCCTCTCTCTGTTTGGTTTATATAATTCTGGCACTTACCCAGCTCTTTTATAACTATTGGTTTGTATGCCTACTTCTCCAGGAAGCACAGACCATATTTCCTTCCTTTTATCTTTTGCCCCAAATGTGTATTTCCTGAATCAATGAATAATTATCTCCATTTATACAAATAAAGACCTAAGCTCAGAAATACTGCCCCCTCCTGACATCACAGGCTGGGTCAAGATGTGAGCTGGATCTTCTGACTCCAGCAGGGGGCTCTTTCCAGGAGGCCCAGCCACACCTGCAGGATGGCCCCAGGACCATTGCTGGAACACTACTACTCTAGATCAACTTTTCTATCCTGAGAAGTAGAAACTGAGGCCTAAAAGGGGACAGCAGCTTATGGTCTGAAAGTTTGAAAATAATGGCAAAGCGAGGGCCTGAATTAAGTTTTCTAGTCTCTTAAGTCAGCAAATCTAGAAGTCATTCTTGACATTTCCTTCACAAGTCATCTCCTATTCAAATTGTTACAGAACGCAGCTAGGGTCCACTTGCCCAGTGCAGTAAGGCTAAACATCCACACAGAGGTTTGCAGCAGGAGAAAGGAGGGCATTTATTTTCAGGGCACCAAGCAAGGAGAACTGGGCAGCTCATGCTTAAGACTCAACCTCCCTGACAGCTTGCAAGTAAGGGCTTTTAAAGGTGGGGAGAAAGAGATTACAGGCAGTCATATATCAATACACGGAGGCTATCCATTGGTTTAACCTAAAAAGGCGAAACATCTCAAAGCAGCAGCTTACAGGTCATAGGTAGATTCAAAGATTTTCTCATTTGCAATTGGCTCAGGACACAAAGCTTGGTCTAAAAATATGAGGTCAGAAAAGAATGTTAATTCTGGCTCATGAACATAGCCTTACCTCCAGGCCCCTCAGGAAGAAATTGAGAGCAAAGAACAGAGGTCAGAGTTCAATTCTCAGCCCTCCCTTATCTGAGGTCTATGTGCCAGTGGGTCTATTTGATGGGGGCCTGGGGTGCTGCAAAACAGCTCAAGAATGTAAGCTGAGTCATCTTTAGTTTTTATAGGGAACATCTCGTGACTCTAACTTCCTTGGCTGTTGTTTTAAGCTATTATTACCTTCTTGCTTATCAAGTTGCTCACTTACATCTCACAGACACTTGGGTGCCTGGAATTTCCCCTGAATAAACCCAAGATTTTCCTTTATTTTTATGCTTGCAGTTGGGAACAGCAGGCCTTTAGGAGGAGTCCCTACTTATCTCAAAATTATTACTAAATCCAGCGGATTCTGCCTCTTTTATGTCTCATTTCTTTCTGTCTGCACTGTCACTGAATTAGGCCTTCAGCAGCCTTCTTTTTTTTTTTTTTAGTGTGTCATTTATCTTTCTTTTTCTTTTTATATTTTATTGCATTTTAAGTTTTTGAGTACATGTGAAGAACATGCAGGATTGTTGCACAGGTACATAGATAGCAATGTGGTTTGCTGCTTTCCTCCCTATCACCTATATCTGGCATTTGTCCCAGTGTTATCCCTCCCCAACTCCTCACCCGCCGCTGTCCCTCCCCTAGTTACCCCCAACAGACCTCAGTGTGTGATGCTCCCCTCCCTGTGTCCACGTGTTCTCATTGTTCAACACCTGCCTATGAGTGAGAACACGCGGTGTTTGATTTTCTGTTCTTGTGTCAGTTTGCTGAGAATGATGGTTTCCAGGTTCATCCATGTCCCTACAAAGGACACGAACTCATCATTTTTTATGGCTCAGCAGGCTTCTTTAGCCTTCTGCTGCATGTCATTATCCTTCATACTCCAGGCAGAGTGGTCTTTCTAAAAGAAAAACCCAGGCATGCCCTTTCTCTTTTTGTCTGACTTCTCAGTTCTCCAGCCTCCTTCTCAGCATTCAACTTCTAACTCAGGGGGTTTCCCATACTGTCCCGCCCTTGCCTTCTCCAGCCTTTAAAACCCTCTCAGGCTGCTCTGGAGTCCCCCGTGTCAGTCCGAAGGCCTTGAAACCAGATCTTCCTCTGACCAGTCCCTTTGAGTTAATGAACTGGTTGCTCATCTGCCTGGCTTTGGTAATTAGTTCAGACTCACCCTGATGTTTCTGACAAACCCTGTGGGTTAGCCCAACAGCAGCCCCATCCCTACCTTATCCTTAACGTACTCTCTGAGCCTCTCTAGCGCTTGAGTTATCAGTCTGGGTGTCATCATTTTAGCTCTCACTTGTCTGGAAGGGCTACCAGAATGAAGGAATAAATGGCTCTCTGTACTTTCTCTCCTACTTCTTACTCAGGCCCCAGTATCCTCATCCTATGCTGTGGTTCTTAGTCCTCCTGAGGGAATGTGTTCTCTTTCTGGGTCCACAAGGGGTCATGGTTTTAAGGGCAAGAACTTCCTCGTGCCATGCCCCACTCCCATCTCTCTCCATCTGGGAGATTTAATGGTTTTGTTTAAATTTCGCAGGTGTGGGAAGAAACTAAGTCAGTCACTCCAGTGGAAGTTCTAAGGAACTCCTTTCATTGGCCTGGGGTCTTAGAGAAGGTGGGGTTCCTCCCAGGTTAAAAGTCCCCTTCTTCCACACCCCTTTGGACTCCATGTTTGGGTACCCTTCCACGAACACTCCCTTTGTGGAAGCCGTCTTTATCTCTCCTGGATTTTCCCTGTGTACTACCCTTCCACACACTCTCGTGGAAGCCTGTTTTCCCCTCCTAAACTCCATCTCTCTCTATTCCCTAACACTCTCTTGGAAGCTGCTTTCCTCTCCTGGATCCCATCTTTCTGGATTCTGTCACTCAGTGTGAGAGTTACCTGTTTCTATCTCTCTCCTTCTCCTGTTTCTCTCTTTAAATAGATCACTTTCTACAAACACTTTTGAGTCCGGCATTTACTGTGCACTGCACCATAGCCCCTCTCTCATTCTTGAGAGGTCAGGAGAACCTGGAGAAACATCCTCTCAGGGGAGCTGAGGGCACCCTGAACCTCTAAACCCCAATATTACACTCCTGCAGCTCCCTCACTCTATACCTACCCTCTCTGAAGTGACCCATTCTCCAAAGTAATCTCACCCTTTCTCTATCCTCAGACCAAAATTTCCCTCTCCATCTGGGTGGCTGATATGGAGAAAGAGTGCAGGCATGGGCCTCGGGAGGCATGGGGTGTAGCCCCAGGCCCTGTCCCTTAGTTCCTGTATAGCTCCAGTCAGTGAAAGGTTTCTCCTCCTAGGACTGGGGTGAGGCTCAACAAGATCATATATGTGATAGCTCTTTGTATAAAAGCTCAAGGCTGACAGAAAAGATGAAACAGTGAGTGGGAGATGGATTTCCAAGCAAGGCTTTCCTCTATCCTGATGCCCTGGGCCTTTTTGTCTTCCTGAATTGAAGACAACCAATCTACTGCTTCATTTCTGTTTTTCCAATGCCTATGCCAAAACCAGGGCTGGTATTGCAGCCCTCCTGTTAAGAACTACTGACAGAGAAAGTCCCAGCCACAAGGCTGTCCTAGCCTTACAATAAGGCACTTAGCCTTGTTTTATCTTATGTGATCTTGGAAACATTTTTATGAGTCAGGAAGGGAAGGTATTAATGTCTTCATTCTATAGCCAAGGAAACCAAACTCAAAAATGTGGAAATACTTGTTTATAATCACAGAACTAGATTCAATTTCAGGTTTCTTGAACCTAAAGCCATGTTGCTGCTCCTTATAGACCAAAGTAGTGCAATTAATGAGGGGGCCTCACTCCTTCAGTTTTTTCTTTCCTTCCTGCCTTCTTTCCATTTACTGGAATACTTGGAATACAAAGAACAGGCTCAGGGGCATGGGACTTAATGAAAGCTGATGAAAACTATCTTTAATAGAGACACAGATCCCACAAAGAGTTTTGGGGCCCAGTGCAGGGATCTGG
The DNA here is from genome assembly GCF_009761245.1 of Sapajus apella. Taxonomy (NCBI): domain Eukaryota; kingdom Metazoa; phylum Chordata; class Mammalia; order Primates; family Cebidae; genus Sapajus; species Sapajus apella. Next base: position 7,378,949 of record NW_022436974.1, on the reverse strand, counting down.
GAGTTAGGAACATGCATTTTTCAAAAAGACATATAAGCTCTATGTAAATAAATATGCATAAGGAAGAGAGCAATCATCACCTGGAAAGAATGTGTTTCAATTTGCCCACTTGCATTAGACTGTATTCTGACTCCATGTGAAAAGCTCCTAAGGGTGAGAGAGACATGGAGGTACTCATTTTCAGACCCCTCCTTGGAGAGTGGCCTTTCAGCATGGTACTGAAGGATGACTGACACCCCTCTTTTAGGCTAACTTGGAGGAATCTAGACATCCCAACAGCTACGATTTAAGATCATTGGCCCTCTGTCATGCAGAAAAGACTGGGGTAGGCATGTGCAGACAGATTCAGGCATGACCCAGGTAGCTCCTAACATGAGCACTAGGCACCAAAAGAAAAGACAAGACTCAGAATTTCTCCCTTTCCAATGAATCCCCCATAGGCTGGGTCTCTCAGCCCAGCTCCCTCCCTCACATTTAGCTCCCTGCTCCTCTCTGAGAATCACCCTGCCCACTGGTCCCCTAGGCTTGGAGCCCCCTAGCTTGCATGAGTCAGCATGCTCTGCCTTCATTCATACTTGGTTCTGAAGGGGTCCAGTGATACCAGTAGTAGCCCTGAGGCAGCCACTGACCAGCTGCACTTCATAGCTTTATCCTTGGTTTTCTCTGTTGTAAAACAAGGGAAATGATTATACCTCCCTTGCTCTTCTCACAGGCCTGTTGTGAAGATAAAATGAGATCTTTCAAATAAAAGTGTTTTGCAAATTCTGAACTACAATTATGCTCATGATTATTAACACATTTGTATGTTCACTGCCTTATTTGGGCCTTGAGATCCAGGGAACGAATCCAGGTGGAGTCTGCAGACGATTTGCAGGAAGTAATCCACATGGGTCACAGGGATATGCTGATGAAAATGCACTGACTGACATTTTAGGAACAGAGAGTGAAGGTGGCTACCTTACTCTCAGAGAGGTATGCAAGATAGCATTTCTATGTCTTCTCTTTGGAGGAAGAAAGATGTAATGGAAGCTCCACTGTAATTAGTTCCCTGACCACTTCTGACAATAGCCAAACAGAAAATTCAGATCAGAACTCTCTCATCCTGGATGGTGAGTTCACTTTCCCAGCAACAGCTGAAATCCTGGCTAGCACCAATTGTTTCTTCAATGCAAGTTTGGCTGCTCAGTAGAAGCACTAAGTGGCTGGGAAGAGCTTGTGTTTCTCAGCCTCCCAGAATGGGACCAACAGGGAAGAGGAGGCTAAGAACTGACCATGTTCCTGGAGTTTCATTCACAGAACTGGGCTGATCCTAACTACTAGGACAGATTCTGTCCATATAGAATCTAAGGCTGCCATTGTAAAAGGACCTAGAAATACCAATCATAAAGATGGCCCCATAGCTTATGGGGCCATCTTTATGAGCCACACCAATTGGGTAAATTTAAGAACTGATTTAAAAAACAAACTTAAGTTCAAATCCAAGCACTGTCTCCTAGAAAAGCTTAATAGTAAGATTACAGGGTCTAAGGTAAGATACATGGAACTCAAATTCTAACTCATCCATTTGCAAGTTATGGTACCTAGTGTAGTTTTAGATAAGAAGCCAAGTGGTAAAAAGAAATAGTGCTCACCTCTTTGTGGTGCTGTAAAGAATAAATGAGATAATAAACACCTGATATGTAGAAGGTATTCAAGAAATTCTTGTGGTTCTGAATTGCTTTACCTAAGAAGCTTATACTTTGGAAGGTAGATAGATAAGGTACAAGACTATAATTATTTGTCATAAGAAAATTAGTTCAATTACCCAAGCTAGAAGTCTAGGAGTCATACTTAACTCTTCTCTGTCTCACATTCATCAAGGCCAATAAGACAGGTCTAACACCCAAATATCTCTCATATCTGTCCCCTTTTCAAGTTCTCTTCACCAATCAAGGCATTGTAATATGCAATACTAGCCTCTTTATTCAACAAAGACATGCACACCTGACAATTAGAGCTCATTATGTGAGATAACCAGTATCTCCAGAAGAACAAAACAATGAGGTTCTGAGCATCATTGCCCTAGGTAAATGCATCATTTCAAATAGATGGTTAAAGCTACTGAGCATGGCTTGGAGATCCCCTTAACTCGTGATATAAGAAACCCTTCATGATCTGGTTCCTGTCACTCTCTGTGGTAATTTACATGTATTAAGCAGAATTATTTGCTGTTTCTTAGACAATCCATGCTCTCTCTTTCTCTCTTTGCATATGCTATTTCCTCTGCCCGATACTTCTCAATTGGGAAAATACTAATAGCCCTTTGGGCTCAGCTGAGGTGTCTCTTCCTCTGGGAAGCCCACTCTGGCTTCACCTACCCCCACATCAAGGATAGATTATGTGCCCCTCTACTAAACTCCTCGGACATCATTTTAATTCTTCTGTAGCACTTGTCACACTCCGCTGCGATCAGTTCTTTGGTTGTCAGTCTCACACTGTAGATGATGAGTCTTTTGAGGACAAAGACATCTTAACAACTTCTTGTGTACCTGGAATCAGAGCCACGCCAAACACATGAACAGGTGATGCCAACATGTCTCATTAAATGACTGAACTTTGGGAAGAGCACATTAGGTCTTCTAGAGTTCCTGCAAAGGGCTGTCTTTGTGAACTGTGTTAGAACCTCTGCTTATTTTTATAACCAGGGTTCAGTGGGCAACAATAACCAAGTGTGAGTTTACAGCCAAATCAGGGATTGGACTGACTCAAGGCTGCAGTATTTGTAAAACTAGGTCTATTTCTGATTTGTCCCAATGATTGGGAATAGCTGTTGATTTGGCAAGTGAAAACCTGGGTGTTTTCTAGATTATCTGCTGCTCAGCATGGCGAGATTGTTGAAACTCTGCTTAAGCTAGCTTCTTATCAAATGCTTTCTGCTTGGCTTATCAGCATGACTGCATGCTACTTATGAATAGACAAATGCATTGAGAAGAAAAATATCTGCTATTATTACACTCACTTATTTGTGCTGCCTTTTCCCTTGATCCCTCTCTCTCTTGGTAACCCTGAGCTCCAATTATGCCCAAACATTTACTTAGCCACCACTTTCTGCTTGGCAGCTTACTCTCTCATCCTAAACTGATTATAAGCTAGCACACTGCTTGAGAAGGAAAGGAGCATAGAATGTCAGGCTATGCTCACCTCAATGAGTTTCCTTTTCCCTCAGACACTTAACTTTGCTCCTCAAGTCCTGGCTTCCATTAGTAACACTAATGCCTTCAACCATTTTTAAAATCCAGCCTTTCTGTTGTTTGTTTTTTTGCTAGTGGGAGGTTTGGTCTATTATAAATTAGTCTGATGCAGCTGACATAGCTGAAAGTAAAGCCAGTTGTTTCTCTTTAAAAATCCACAAAAAGATTTTTACCTAAGGAGGAATTCTACATAGGCCTTAAGATGATTAAAATGTATCTGAATCACATAGTAAAGGTTCAGTATGAAGCAAATTCAGCCATATAAACTTAGGGGGAGAGAGTGTGAACAACCATTTAAATATTGTGAGAAAATCTTCTAACCAGCCTGTTTAATAAAGATATGCTTCTGACTGAGTAGGAGATAGGATATATGAATCTTTCGTTCCCTCAGTCAGTTTCACTGCAAACTATTTGCTATACTGAATGTGATTCTAGAATAAAAAAAGGCAAAACAATGTTTATATAACATGGCCCCTACAAGTCAGTTATTTCATCTTGTGTTTTACTCCTATTCAGTTTGTAACTGTTGGCTTGGACTTAATGAAAATGTTATTTGAATTTCCAACATGATACCTTTATAAAAGAGTTTCTATGCTATTTCAAATTCTATGCAATTTTCACCTTGCATGCTAACTCTCAAGGTCTACCTATGTGTCCATGTAACTCTACCCATGGGGCACCCGTTTTTCTGCTCTAATTACCTTGCAGTCCCTCTACTGAAGCAAAGAACTTTTGTGGGAGAAGGGTCACCATGCCCTTCTATGAAGTGTGTGAGGTGAGAGCCACCCTCAGGAATAACAGGAGAGGACAAAAATCCAAAGGCATTTTCTGTTTCCATGTGAATATGGAGTCAGAAGCTGAGAAAAACAACTGAAAGACACCTTAATTTTTGTTAATTTCTAACATTTATATTTTTGATATTTTCTGCCTGCTTTCATTGGGTTTTCAAAATTTTTAAAGGCCTCCCTGGATGAAAGGACAGCCTCAAGATTTATGTAGTAGCAGCCCTGAGAGCATCAGTAACAAACTGAGTGTCCAGGGCCTGCGAGGAAGAAGGAAAAAAAGGAAACCTCAGCAGTATGGCTGGGCTTCTTCATGTGGTACCTTGATATCTGTCCATTCATATTATAATTCTATAAATATGTACTTAAAATTTGATAAGTTGCTTCGGATGGGAGCAAGAACTCTATGCATGATGTAGGAAAAATTTTGTTTTTCTCTTGAGAGGGAGACAGGAGAAAAGTGAAGGAGGGATGGGTAGGGGAGATGATTAGAAACAGCCAGCAATGTAGAGGATAGGACAATATTAGTGGAAGGACATCTGCCACTCCATGCGAAGGTTTGCTAAAGATCATGTTTGGTAGTATTCTCTTTAAAGCTCTTGTATTAGTTTGCTACATCTGCCATAACAAAGTTCCACAAACTAGGTGGTTTAAACAACATAACTTTATTGTCAGGATGTGACATCAGCAAGATGCAGAGTAGGAGTTCACCTGCTCATATTCCCCAACAGCAAGAAATCTGCACCCATTCATGGACAAAAGTCTCCTTTTGGGAGCCTTGGGATTTAGTCACATCCCATCTCAGCCACATACAAGAGCAGTAGAGCCAGCCCAAAGAACCATCCAGTCACCATCCAGGGCCTTCCCAGAGATCTACAGGAAGCTACACCCATCAGCACACCTGTTAACAGGCCCACTGGCTGTGAATCCTGAAATGGATCCTCATCTCAGCACTGGCCCCAAAGACCAATGTTATGGAGACAATACAAGCCACCCAGGGGAATGACTCATCAACTGTGATCTCCACTGTAAAACTCACATCACTCATGAGACTCAAACTCAAACCAACTCAATCACTATCCCAGAGGCAATCTCATCAGCCCAGAGACATAACAGAAAACAAATTTAACTTGCCAAAACTAGTCTGCAAAAGCTGAAAGAAGAGTTCAGTTGCACAGTCACCAATGCAAAGATACATGGATATCAAAGAATAAGGCATATATGACACCATCAAAGGAACTTCATAAAGCAATAACAGACCCCAAAGAAATGGAGACATACACATTGTTTGAAAAAGAATTTGAAACAATCATCTTAAAGAAACTCAATGAGGCAGGATGCAGTGGTTCATGCCTATAATCCCAGCACTTTGGGAGGCTGAGATGGAAGGATAACTTGAGCCCAGGAGTTTGAAACCAGCCTGGGCAACATAAGGAGACCCCCATCTCTATAAAACCTACAAAAATTAGCTTGGCATAGTAGTGTGCACCTGTACTCCTTACTACCTGGAAGGCTGAGGTGGGAGGATCATTTGAGCTTGAAAGTTCAAGGCTGCAGTGATCCTTGATTGAGCCACTGCACTTCAATCTGGGAGACAGATTGAGACCCTATCTCAAAAAAATAAAAAAAGTAATGACATGCAAGAAAATATAGACAATTAAATAAAAGAAATAAAAGTAGAAAAATAATTTATGAACAAAGTGAAAGGTTGAAAGCTTTAATAAATAAATAGAAAATATAAAAAAATAGAAATCCTGGAGCAAAATAATTTAATTAAGAAATGAAAAATTCAGTAGAGAGTTTCAACAACAGACTTCCTCATGCAGAAGAAAGAATTAGTAAACTCAAGTACAGGTCACTTGGAATTAACCAATTAGGGGAACAAAAAGAAAAGAAAAACATTGAAAAAGAGTGAAGAAAGCATAAGAGATCTACCCAACACCATCAAACATATGAATATACAAATTATGAGATTACCCAAAGAAGAAGAGTGAGGAAAAGGGACAGAAAACTTATTTAAAGCAATACTGTCTGAGAGGCCAGGTGTGATGGCTCATGCCTGTAATCCCAGAAATTTGGGATGCTCAGGTGTGAAGATTGCTAGAGGCTAGGAGTTCAAAACCAGCATAGGCAACATAGCAAAAAAAAATACAAACAAATAATGAAAGAAAATTTAAATAATAAAGATAATAAAACAAAATCTATCTGAAAAGCTTCAAAATCTTGGGAGGGACATATATATACAGATTCGGTAACCTCAAAGGATCCCAATAAGATAAATTAAGAAAACAACACTCTGAGACACATTATAATCAAACTGTCAAAATTCAAAGACAGACAATCTTAAAAGTAGCAAAGGAGAAGAAATTCATTACATATAAAATATCTACCATAAAGCTATGCAGATTTCTCAACAAAAACTTTGCAAGCCAGGAAGAAGTGCAAGGACATATTTGAAGTGCTAAAAGAAAAACAATGCCAACCAAGAATGCTATATCCAGAAAATCTGTCCCTCAGAGATGAAGGAGAGACAAAGAAATTCATCAAAGGAGTTCATCACCATGAGTCTGCTGTTACAAGAAATGCTAAAGAAAGTTATTTGAGTTAAAGCAAAAGAAGAGGTAGCAAAATGAAAATATATGAAAGCATAAAATTCACTAGTAAAGGTAAATACATATAAAATTTAGAATACTCCAATACTGTGAAAGTGGTAAGTAAATCCCCCTTAATTCTGGGATAAGAGTTAAAAAGACAAATGTATGAAAAATAACAATAAACTTCTGATTAATAGATACACAATAAAATAGAGATAAATGGTATAAATAGTATAAAATATAGAGGACAGTAGTAAAAGTTTAGAGTCTTTGCATGTGATTGAAATTAAGGTACTATCACCTTAAATTAGAATATTATAACAGGTTTTGTATAATCCTAATGATAAAGAAAAAAATCTCTTGGCTCTTGCCTGTAATCCCAGCACTTTGGGAAGTGTAGGTGGGTAGATCACTAGAGGCCAGGAATTCAAGACCAGCCTGGCCAAAGTGGCAAAACCCTGTCTGCACTAAAAATACAAAAATTAGCCAGGCATAGAGGTGCATGCCTGTAATCCCAGCTACTTGAGTGGCTGAGGCAAGAGAATTGCTTGAGCCCGGGAGACAAAGGTTGCAGTGAGCCAAGTTCATGCCACTGCACTCCAGCCTGGGTGACAGAGTGAGACTCTGTCTCAAGAAAAGAAAGAAAGAAAGAGAGAAAAAGAGAGAGAAAGAAAGAAAGAGAGAGCAAAAGAGAGAGAGAAAGGGAGAAAGAAAGAAGGAAAGAAAGAAAAAGAAAAAAGAGAGGAAGGAAGGGAGAGAGGGAGGGAGGGAGGAAGGAAGGAAACTTCTGATGGACACACTAAAGATAGGGAAAGAAATCAAAGCATACCACTACAAAAAATACAACAAATTATAAATAAAGACAGGATTGGAAGAGACAAACGAAAGAACTACGTAACAGTCAGTAAAATATTAACAAAATGCCAGAAATAAGACCTTACCTATCAATAATTACTTTAAATGTAATGGTTTAAATTATCCAATAAAAAGATACAGAGTGGATGAATTGATAAAATAAAAATCAAGATCCAACAATATAATACCTAGAAGAGACTCACTTTAGCCTGAAAAACATACAAAGACTGAGAGTAAAGGATTGTAAAAAGATATTCCAGGCAAATGGTATCCAAAATAGAACAGGGTTGGTTATGCTTATATCAGAAAAAGCCAACTTTAAGTAAATATTGTATAAAGAGATAAAGAAGGTCATTATATAATGATAGCAGCCAATACATCAAGAGGATATAACAATTTTAAGTATATAGGCATCCAACATCAAAACACCTAAATATATAAATTATATTATAATAGATGTCAATACATCAAGAGGATATGACAATTTTAAATATATATGCATCCAACATCAAAGCACCTAAATATATAAAGGAAATATTAACAGATCTGAAGGGTGAGATAGACTGCAATACAATAATAGCAGCAGATTTCCATAATCCACTTTCAACAATGTACAGGTCATCAAGACAGAAAATCAATAAGAAAGCAGAGTACTTGAACAACACTTTGGACCAAATAGACCTGACGTATATGTTTATAAAATATTCTATCACAGAGCAACAGACTACACATTCTTTTCAAGCACACAAAGAACATTCTCCAGGATAGATGATATGTTAGTGAATAAAACAAGTCTTAACAAATTTAAGAATATTAAAATCATATTAAGTATATTATCTAGCCATAATGGAGTGAAAGTAGCAACTGGTTACAAAAGAACTTTCAGAAAACTCAAAAATACACAGAAATTAAGCAATATGCTCCTGAATAGTCAGTGGGTTAAAGAATAAATTCAAAGAGAAATAAATAAGTATTTTGAGAAAATTAAAAATAGAAGTACAATGTAACAAAACTTATAGAATGCAGCAAAAGCAGTTCTAAGAAGAAAGTTTACAGCAATAAATGCCTACATTAAAAAAGAAGGAAGATCTGAAATAAACAACTTAGCATTACACCTGAAGGAATGGAAAAAAAGAAGAATAAACTAAACCTAAAATCAGTAGAAGGAAAGAAATAAAGATTAGAGCAGAAATAAATGAAAGAGAAATAAATGAGAGCAGAAAGATAATAGAAAAAAATCAATGAAACTAAGAGGTGATTCTTTCAAAGTTGAACAAAATCAACTAACTTTTAACTAGACTAAGAAAAAGAGAGAGAAAACTCAATATCAGAACTTGAAAAAGGAGACATTACAACTAATATCACAAAAACACAAATAATTATAAGAAACTGCCATGAACAATTAATTATATGCCAACAAATTGGATAACCTAGAAGAAATGGATACATTCCTAAAAACATACAACCTACCAATACTAAATCAAGAAGATATACAAAATTAGAATAGATTAATAAGTAAGATGTTTGAATCAATAATTTTTTAAAAATCTCCCATCAAACAAAAGCTCCAGAACCAAATGGTTTTACAGCAGAATTCTACCACCAAATATTTAAAGAAATAATACCAATCCTTTCAAAAAATTGAAGAAAGAATACTTCCAAATTAATTATCTGAGACCAGAATTCCATTGATATCAAAGCCAGACAAGGACACCACAAGGAAAGAAAATTACAGGCCAATGTCTATGATGAATGTAGATGCAAAAATCCTCCAACTAGCAAACCAAATTCAGCAGCACATTAAAAGGCTAGTATACTATAATCAAGTGGGATTTATCTCTGGGATGCAAGAATAGTTCAGCATTTGCAAATCAATAGATGTGATACACTATACTAACAGAATGAAGGATGAAACCATATGATATCTCAATAAATGCAGAAAGTTCATATAAGAAAATTCAATATCCTTTGATGATAAAAACTCTCAACAAATTAGGTATAAAAAAAATCTCAATACAATAAAGGATATATATGAAAAGCATAACACTAACATGGTACTCAATCATAAAAATTTGAAATCTTGGCTGGATACTGTGACTCACGCCTGTAATTCAAGCACTTTGGGAGGCCAAGGCAGACAGATTACCTGAGGTTGGGAATTTGAGACCAGCCTGGCCAACATGGAGAAATCTTGTCTTTACTAAAAATACAAAAATTAACCGGGCATGGTGGTGGGTGCCTGTAATCCCAGCTACTCAGGAGGCTGAAGCAGGAGAATCACTTGAACCGGGAGGCAGAGGTTGCGGTGAGCCAAGGTTGTGCCATTGTATTCCATCCTGAGCAACACTGCGTCTCAAAAAAAAAAAAAAAAAAAAATTTGAAAGCTTTTCCTGTAAGATCAGGAACAAAACAAGGATGCTCACGCTCACCACTTCCATTCAAAATAGTACTGGAAGTTCTAGCCGGAACAATTGGACAAGAAAAAAAAATTTTTTTTTTTTTTTTTGAGACGGAGTTTCGCTCTTGTTACCTAGGCTGGAGTGCAATGGCGCGATCTCGGCTCACAGCAACCTCCGCCTCCTGGGTTCAGGCAATTCTCCTGCTTCAGCCTCCTCAGTAGCTGGGATTACAGGCATGTGCCACCATGCCCAGCTAATTTTTTGTATTTTTAGTAGAGACGGGGTTTCACCATGTTGACCAGGATGGTCTCGATCTCTTGACCTGGTGATCCACCCGCCTCGGCCTCCCAAAGTGCTGGGATTACAGGCGTGAGCCACCGTGCCCGGCCCGAAAAAAAAATTTTTAAAGGAGAAGTGAAATTGTTTGTTTGTTGATGACATGATCATATATAAAGACTCTACCAAAACATTGTTAGAACTGATAAACTAATTTCATAAAGTTGCAGGGCACAAAATTAAACCCCCAAAATCAGTAGTGTTTCTTTACTCTTAACAAAAAATATCTGAAAAAATTATAAAATCAATTTCATTCACACTAGCATGAAAAAATACATAGGAATAAATTTATCCAAGGAGTTGAAAGATCTGTTTATTGAGAACTATAAAATATTTATGAAAGAATTTGAGGACAACACAAATAAGTTTTGTCTGTTCATGGTTTAGAATAATTAGTATCATTAACATGTCAATACTCTCTAAAGTGATCTACATATACAGATACAATCCCTATTAAAATTCCAATGTCATTCTTCACACATACACACACGCACACACACACACACACAAATCCTATCATTTGTATGGAATTGCAAAAGACCTTGAATAGCCAAAGCCATCTTGAACAAAAAGAACAAAGCTGGGGACATCACACTATCTCACTTCACAAAATCTGTTCCAAAGCTACTGTAATGAAAATAGGACGGCGCTGGCATTAAAAACAGACACATTGACCAATGGAACAGGATATAAAGCCTAGAAATAATCTCACATATTTATGGTTAATTGACTTTCATCAAAGTTGCAAAGAGTATACAATGGAGAAGAAACTGTTTCTTCAATAAATGATGTTGGGAAACTAGACATCAAAAACAGAATAAAATTGAACATTTTTTTACATCATATTAAAAATTAACTCAAAATGGATTAAGTATTTAGACGTAATACCTGACACTATAAAACTACCAAAAGAAAACATCAGGGAAATCTCCACAACATTAGTCTGGGCAAAGATTTCTTAAATATGACTCCAAAAGTACAAGCAGCAAAAGAAAAAATACATCAATGAGATTGCATCAAACTAAAAAGGTTTGGCACAACAAAGGATACAAATGATGGAGTGAAGAGACAACTCACAGATTGGGAAAAAATATTTGCAAATCATACATCTGATAAGATACTAATATTCAAAATATGTAAGGAACTCAAGCAACTTAATAGCAAGAAAGCAAATAATTCAATCAAAAATGAGTAAAGAACCTAAATAGACCCTCTTGAAAGAAGATATACCAGTGGTTAACACATATATGAAAAAGTCTCATTATAATTAATCATCAGAGAAATGCAAATTAAAACCACAATGAGATATCATCTTGCACCTGTTAGAATGGCTATTGATGAAAAAGACAAAAGACAACAAGTGTTGGTAGGGGTATTATATATACCACATTGGCCAAAGCAACCCTTGGCATTGTTAGTGGGAATGTAAACTAATACAGCCATTATGGAAAAACAGTATGGAAGTTCCTCAGAAAACCAAAAGTAGAATTACCATATGATCCAGCAACCCTACTTCTGGGTGTATATCCAAAGGAATTGAAATCAGTGTGCTAAAGAAATATCTGCACTCTCATGTGCATTGCAGCATTATTCATAATAGCTAGGATATGAAAGCAACCTAGATGTCTAGCATCAGATGGATGGGTAAAGAAAATGTGAGTATATCTACATAATGAATGTGGAATACTATTCAGTCTTAAAAAAGAGAGAAATCCTCTTATTTGCAACAACATGGGTGAACCGGGAAAACATTATGCTAAGTGAAATAAGCTAGGCACAGAAAGACAAATATCACATGATCTCACTTATATGTGGAATCAAAAAATATTGAACTCACAGAAGTGGAGAGTAGAATGATGATTACCAGAGACTGGGGGAGAGGGGTGGTTGGGTAAAGGGGAAATGTCGATCAAAGCATAGAAAGTTTCAGTTAGACATAAGAAATAAGCTTTAGTAATCTATTGCATGGAATGATGACTATAATAAATAATGTATTGTGTATTTCAAAACTGCTGAAAGAGTGGATTTTAAATATCTTCACCACAAAAAAATGATAAGTATGTGAGGAATGGAATTAGCCTGTTTTAATTATTTCACAGTAAACATATATCAAAACATCACGCTGTACCTCATATATATATATACAATTATTATATATCAATGAAAAATAAAACTAAGAAGAGAAATTTATTATCTCATTGTTCTGGAGGTTAGAAGTCAAAGACCAAGGTATTATGAGGGCTGGTTCCTTCTGAGGTATGTGACAAAGACTCTCTTCCCCTTACTTCTATTGGTTTGCTGGAAATCATATTCTCTGTGTTGTGGAAGCATCCCTCTGATCTCTGCCTGCATCTTCACATGGTATTCTCCTTGTGTGCCTGTCTGCTTCCACATTTCTCCTTTGATAAGGACACTAGTCAGATTGAATTAGGGCCCACCCTAATCACCTCCTTTTAACTTGTCTGCCTCTGCAAAGACCCTCTTTCCACATAAAGTCATATTCTGAGATGCTGAGACTTAGGATTCCAACACATCTTTTTGTGGAGGGCACAAGTCAATAACCCTACTCTCACTCCTTGCCAAAGAGCAAGGGTTTGGGGAGCTGTATTTTAGTGGAACTCCATGGCTACAGCCATATGCTGCAGCTAGAGAGAGCACGTGCACAAGCAGGAGCTTAGAGGACAATGAGCCCACGGACTAAGAAAACTTGAAGAAGCCCTCACATGTTCACTAGCCATTAACCAAATTGTGTTACAGAAAACATTTCAGGGCCAGGCGTGGTGGCTCACGCCTGGAATTTCAGCACTTCGCGAGTCCAAGGCAGGCAGATCATGAGGTCGAGAGATCAAGACCTTCCTGGCCAACATGGTGAAACCTTGTCTCTACTAAAAATACAAAAATTAGCTGGGCATGGTGGCATGTGCCTGTAATCCCAGCTACTTGGGAGGTTGAGGCAGGAGAATCGCTTGAACCAGGGAGTCGGCGGTTGCAGTGAGCTGAGATCACGCCACTGCATTCCGGCCTCTGTCTCAAGAGACAAAACAAAAAAAACAAAAAAAAAAAAAAGAAAGAAAGAAAGAAAAAGAAAAAAGAAAACATTTCACAAAATGCATTTCAAAGCACATATCAGTTTCATTATTGTCTTGTTGCAAATGAAAAGGCCACAAGAAGGCCAACACAAAGATTTACTTTTGGCAGGGACATTTTATAGGACAAGTGAATGATGGATCATTATTAAACTAACATGCAAAAGAAACAATTTTTTTCCCTTAAACAATTGTCTAAACACTGAGACAAGTGATTGACAGAGCAGGTGGGTGGGTGGATAATTAGATTCCCAGAACAAATCTTAATCTTGTTAAAGTTAATCAGAAAATTGATTAAGTGTTTTATCAGGAAAGCTCATTTCTTACCAGAAGTAGATTTTGAATTACATCAACGAAAAATGTTCGGTCCTAGACCAGATTTAGAATGCCTTTTCTCTTATAGGGATTCAAACTGTTTTGCCCTTTGCTGACATCTGGGCTCCATTCTAAGGATTCCATGTCCCAGTGGCATCAATTTGTTTTGTAGAAGTATCACAGAAGCACCACCATAAAGCACCTTCTGTACATCTCTCTTCACTCTCCAAGAAATGGGAATTATTCTTTATTTGCAAAACCCAGACTCCTTCCTTGGGCCCTGTATGATTGTCCTCACCTTATCTCAGAAAGACCTCTTCTTGGCTCACTCCCCTCCATCCACATTTCTCTTCTTCAGAGCTGTCAAGCTCTTTTGTGTTTTGGGGCTTTTGCACTTTCTTGTCCCTCTGCCTGCAGTGCTCTTCCACAGAGTTGTCTCCTTCTCACATTTGGGGCTCAGTTCAATGACACCTACTCACAGAAGCTTTCTCCAGCCAAATTACCTGTCTCGTTTTATCCTGTTTACCTCCTTCATGGCACTTAGCAGCACCCACCCTTTGTCACTTATTTATGCCTTTTTCTCTTGCCTGCATTCTCTACCAGATTGTTAGATGCATACAGGCAAGAAACCTGTCTGCATTGTTCACTCCAGTGGCTAAATGATCTGTAACATATAGTAGACTCTCAATAAATTGGTGAATGTTGAAATGTTGAATTCATATATATTGTGAACACTACAAATATATGGGGACTGTGGCTCAGAGAGTTGGGTAATTGACATAAGTTCACACAGCTTTAAGTGGTGGAATGAAGAAACTAATTTGACAGACTCCAAACCCTTTACTCTTCTCACTCTTCCTCTTTGTCTTGTTTATCTCTTAATCTTCGGGGTGTTCAACTCTTCTTTGTTGTTAGATATCCTCATTCTGTGGGCTTGACCTTGAAAGTGCTAGTTTCCCTTGACCTAGAGCACACAAATCCCTTCTGATGTTTTGGGTCTCCTGGACAGCTCTCTTGGCTCCAAGCTAATGGCCCTTCCTTCCAAAGCACAAGATGTTCACTGAGCAGCCTCAAAGCAACTCTTCTTCCCCACCTTAGAAGCTCTTCATTCCACACTTGTGCAACAATCATCAAACACCTCCTCCGGGCCAGGTCTGTCCTAGGAGCTACGTTGCTGTCCTTCCTTCTCCTAGTGAGGCTTTCTTCTCTGCACTGCTTCATCAGATTCATTTCTCTAAACACAAAAAGTTCAATAATATTTTCTATCTTTTCTCTTATCAGCCCTTTTCCTGCAGAGTCTCAGGTCCTGCTCACACCTGCCTATTCCTGTCCCTGGGTTAGGCAAAAAACAATCTATTCTAGCTCAGTACAAGCATTAGCATATCAAAAACTCCAGGTTACCTTGTGGTTACTCTCACTCTGTACAGCACCTGAGACTCAAATCCAAACAGATGTTGAGGCAAATGATTGCATATATTAAATTTCCACATAAGGTTCCTGGTTTGATACAGACACACAAGCCCTACAACAGAATCTCCCCAACCTTTCTCTGCAAACTGCAATCCAAAGGTACTGAGGAGGCAGGTTGGACTTGCCTGGCCTTGCCTTCTCTCAGATGCTAGTCCAGGACAAATCTAAAATTAGCTACACCCCCTCCCACTGCTAAAACTCAGCTGGAGCAATGGCAGCATGGGGCCCAGCTACTTTTAGAAACCATCTCTTTGTGGCTTAGTGCTGAGCAACAGAAACAGGTGATGGAAACTGGGCCCGGAAAGAAGAGCTGGATCAAGTTTAGAAGCTGGAATCAGGATGTCAGATCCAGGGACCAGGGATGCAAATCCAGGCTGATGTGGTCATGGTCGGTCAGGGAGAAACAGCTCAGAAACAAGCCAGAACTGTCCATAGCTCTTACGCAATGCTCTTATTACACAGGAGGTGAGGAGTGCAGAAACAGAAGAGAGAAGATGTTTATGGGTACACACTGTGTGTCAGTTGATTTATACATGGCATCACATTAAGCCTCATTAGTAGGTATTATTATTATTATTATTATTATCATTTTGAGATGGAGTCTAGCTCTGTCACCCAGGCTGGAGTGCAGAGGTGTGATCCTGGCTCACTGAAACCTCTACCTCCCGGGTTCAAGCAATTCTCCTGCCTCAGCCTCCCAAGTAGCTGGGATTACAGGCATATGCCACCACGCCCAGCTAATTTTTGTATTTGTAGTAGAAATGGGATTTCACTGTGTTGGCCAGGATGGTCTTGAACTCCTGGCCTCATGATCCACCCGCCTTGGACTTCCAAAGTGCTGGGATTACAAGAATGAGCCACCGTGCCCGGCTATAGTTACTATTATTTTGTCTTTTGTACTGTTAACTAAATGGAGTGTCAGAGATGGTCAGCAACTTAGCTAATGTCATACAGCTAGTAAACGGCAAAGCAGAGATTCAAACCTTAGCCTATTTAACATAAAGCATGACACTTTTCTCTATGTTGTCTCCAGGAATAGCAGGGAAGGGGATTTCAAATGCACCCACAACCTAGGAGAATGGCTCACCAACTTACATCATCAATATTTCTCACCCTGGGTCATATCCTAATCATCCGAGGAGCCTGGAAAAAGATACTAGTTTTTGGGCCTCATCACTTAGAGGTTCTGAATTAATTATTCTGGGGTGAGGCTTTGGAATAGCTATTTCACAATATTCACAGAGATTCTTTTGTGTGGCTGAGGTCAAGAATCACACCGTATGCTTTGTTGTTGCCCAGCTCTCCTGGGCAAGCTGGAGAAGTACAGTGGCCATGGATATTTATATTTAACTCACCTGGGTTCCACAGCAGACAGACAGAACATCTGGCCAGTGACGACACATTTCCACAGAAGCCTGTCTGGTTGAAGGTGGTCTCAAATTCTGAAGTCAGGTTAGGAATTAAAACAGCATTCCCACAAAGAAAGAGCAGAGGCTAGGAGCGTGGGATCTTGGGATTTTATAAAGAAGAAATGTTCAAAGAAGACAGGAATAAAATAAGCATCACCTGTCATTCTGACATATCACTGTACCCCTTTCTCCAACCTGCTGCTAGAAACCTCCACAAAAAATAAGAGTCCCTCAATGTGGCTCCACCAAGATGAGCCCACCTCTGATTGCACTCAGGGGTGTCTGCCCTTAGAGGCTTAGCTCACAGCTTCCATACATGTTGGCACGTAATTTTGTATATTTGCTGTCCTTTTGTTTCTAATTGTTTCACGTTTATTGCCTCAAGTACTGTCCTGTCTGAACTCTCTTGGAGGACAAGATCTGTGCCATGTAGGAGATAGAAAATGACATCTGAAAAACCTCTGCTATCCTGGCTATTACATCTTTAGGTCCTCTTGAATGCGTACTGGAGTCATCTTGAGACCTTTAGAAAAACACAAATGTGTGTGTCCCAATCCCTGAGAATATGATTTAATTAGTATGGGTTGTAGCATGAGCATGAGGACTTTTCAAAGCTCCTCAGGTAATTCTAATGTATACTCATTTGAACAATAACAAAACACTATGCAGAAAAAAATGACAATGGTATATCTGAGAGGGAAAAATGCATTGGCTTGATTTATTTTTTGCTAATTTGTATTCTCTATGTATCTATATTGATTATTTAATTTTTAAAAGGAAAACTAAAACAAAACTTAGGCTGAATGAGGTATTCCTAAGTTGTCTACTTTTTCTGGGATAGATCAGTGATGATAAACTATACTAGGTTGCGATGGGTCCTGGTTAGACACTACTCTCACTCATTCGCTATTTATTGAGTGACTGCTATGTTCCACTTGAGAGACACTAGGCGTGTAAGAGTGGGTTTGACAAGCCTAATCCCTGCTCTTCAGTTAGTGGGAAATATTAGCCATCAAACAAGCAAAGATTATACTCTGACTTCAAGGAGATGCTCTAGTAGGTACAAACTTCTGAGTATTATACACTGCTTTGTAAGTAACTATAAAAAAATTGCAACTATCTGGTCTATACTTCCCATCCTATGCCCAAGGCAGACAGTACTTATTGATTATGTCATCCTTTTCTGCAGAAGCTCTGTATCCATTTCAACACTACTAGGAAAGGGGTGAAATGTAAGATAATTAGTAGCAAAAAGCTATAAATAATTTTGTTGAGGATAAACTAAGTGACTCAAAATATAACTGGAGACTTTGGTATGTCCACATAGCTCTTTTGAACCAAATGTCTTGTAGATAAGAACTATAAACTCTGGACAAAATATGAGAACAACTGGTTGAAAACACTGGAAAGAGAACAAAAGCAAGCAGAAACTAGAGGAGAAATAACAGTTAGGAGACGAGTAAGTTTTATGAGATGAGTTTTCTTATTTATAGCTTTTAGTGTAAGAACAGGGCCCTGTGTGCAATATACAAGGCAGAGAAGAAGCCTTACATTTCATGAATAAGCTCTGCTCAGATATCTAACTGAACTCTGAGACACATATAAGGAACAGACTTTAAGTCCAGCTACGGCTTAAAGAAATGAAACTAAAACTTCAGTTGCTACCAGGAGAGAGAGAGTTTTGGAGTTTGTGTTCAGCCACTTTAAAGTCCTAATTAAAGAAGAGTCAGTACTTCATAGGAGAGCATGACAGAATTCAGGCTTTCTACAACATATCATTCACTATAACAAGGATATGCTCCAAAAGTATCCAACATAAAACAAAACAGGAAAACATGACTTGTTTAAGGAGAAAGAGATAGGGACCAACTCCAAGATGACCTTGATGATGGAATTAGCAGACAAGAATTTTTAAAAAGTCATCGCAACCATGCTCAAGTACATAAAAGAAAATATGTTCACAATAAATATAGAAATATAGAATATAGAAAATCTTAGCAGAGATATAGAAATTATAAAAAAGAACCAATGAGAATATGAGAACTAAAAAAGACAATATCTAAAATAAAAATTCAGTGGATGCTCTTGACTGCCCAAGGGAGATGAAAGAATAAAGAGTCAGTGGACTAGAAGATTGATCAGCAGAAAGGATTCGGATAGATCAGCAGAAATGATCCAGACTGAGAAACAGAGATTTAATAGTAGTAAATGTGCAAAAACTTAGGGATCTTTGCAGCTATCCCAAAAGGTCTAATATGCATATAATTGAAGTTCCAGAAGGAGAGGAGATAGAATGACCCAGAAACTAATTTAAATAAATAATGGGTGAAAAGTTCACAAATCTGGTAAAAGGCATATATGTGCAGACTCTGAAACCTTAAGAAACACCAGGAAGGATTAATATCAAAAACAAAACAAAAATAAAAACACCTAGGGATATCATAGTCAAATTGCTGCAAATAAATCACAATAAAATGAAAAGTCAAAGAAAATGACATTGCATGAATCAATTCAAAATCCACTAAATTATTTCATAACCACTGTTATCTCGTCACAAACAATGGGGCCCAGAAGGCAATGGATCAACATCTTTAAAGTGCTGAAAGAGAAAAACCTGTCAACCAAAATTTTATACCAAGTGAAAATGTTCTTGATGAATAAAGGTTAAATAAGACACCTTTAGAACAATTTTTCACTAGTGGACTTGCATGGCATGGAATGCCGGGTAAAGCAAAACAAAACTCAATAGAGACTTGATTACTCAGGAAAGAGTAAAATACATTAGATGGTAAATATGTGTAACTGCCAAGTACTATTATTCTACTTAATTTACTTAAAACATGATTACTTTAAGAACAAATATGACACATTGTATACTTTATAACATATGTAAAGAAGTACATGTGATAAGGATAGCATAAAAGATGAGGGGGAAGTCAATGAACCAAATTGGTAGCAAATATTTCTACATATTTACGTGAAGTGTACAATATTAACTCCCAGTAAACTGTGAAAAGCAGAATATATATATATATATATATATTCCTTAAAATCAGCTACTAAAGATGTAATGCAAAGAGGTATGCCTTAAAAGCCCCTAGATAAATTAAAATGGAATTTTAAAATATATTTAATCCAAAAGAAGCCCAAAGGGAGAAACAGAGGGACAAAAAGGCAAAGAAGCAAGCAGAAAACAAATAGTAAATTTGGATTTAAGTCCAACCATATCTTGGACATCGATTCAACCATGTCAATAATCACATTAAATGATAATTAATTAAACATACCAAATGAAAATAAAATATTGTTAAAATGAATTAAAAAAAAAAACACCAACTCGATTATATGCCGTCTGCAGGAAATTCATTTTAAACATACAACCACCAGTAGTTTAAAAGTAAATGGACGAAAAAAGACTACTGCATGTATTGTAAGCATAAGAAAGCTGATAAAGCTGATTGGCTTAGTCGGGCGTGGTGGTGGGCATCTGTGGTCTCAGCTACTCAGGAGGCTAAGACAGGAGAATCACTTGAACTCAGGAGGGGGAGGTTGCAGTGAGCCAAGATCGCGCCACTGCACACTCCAGCCTGAGTGACAGAGTGAGACTCTACCTCAAAAAAAAAAAAAAAGCTGATTGGCAATATTAATATCAGATAAACTAGACTTTAAAATAGAGTGTATTAACAAAGAAAGACATTTTATAATGATTAAAAGGTCAATACATCAGGAAGAAATAACAGTAATAAATGTGTGTGTATCCAATAACAGAGATTCAAAATAAATCAGAACTTCACAGAATTAAAAGGAAAAATAGACAATGTCACAATTACAGATGGAGAATTTAACATCCTACTCTCAGCAACTGATAGAACAATTGAATAAAAACGCTGTGATGACACAGATCTGAGCAACACTATTGCTGTGGGTTAAATTATGTCCTTCTAAGAAGATATATTGAAGTCCTAACTCTCCAGTCCTTCAGGGTGTGACATTATTTGGAAATAGGACTTTTACAGAGGTAACAAAGTTAAAATGAAGTCATTAGAGTGGAAACCATAATTAATGCTTATAAAAAGAGGAAATTTGGTCACAGGTACAAGGTGTGGGAAGGAAGATTGTGTGGGAGGGAAGATATTGTGAAGACATACTGGGAGAAGGCCATGTGAAGATGAAGGCAGAGACTGGATTGATGAAGCTGCAAGCCAAAGAATGTCAAGGATTGCCAGCCATGACCAGAAGTTAAGAAGCGTAAGGAAGGATTCTACCCAAAATCTCAGATGGATATGGCCATGTTGATACCTGATTCTGTTGTCAAAAAAGGGATTGCAGAACCTAAGAAAGGGTTCTTGGATCTTAGGCAGGAAGGAATTCAGGGCAAGTTGCAGAGTGCAGTGAAAAGAGGTGGTTTATTGAAAGCTACTCAGCTACTAAGAAGGGCGTCCTCAGAAAGCAAGCAGAAGAATGCACCATCTTACCATCTTTTTTGAAGTTTTTCTATGCTTTAACTTTTTTTAAAGTTATATAGGGGTTTTTGTCTATGTAAAGACTAAACTATGTCTACATGTAGGTGGGCTGACAGCATGACAAAATGTATTATTCTACTGATTTAAAGAAAACCATCCTTGACATTTTAGTGTGTTAAGTACACCAAAGCATAACTATAATTATCTTGAAAGCATATATTTTTATGGGTATTGGGACATCTGGACCGTTTGTTGTTGTAGGAGTTTGTCCTTGCAGGCATTACCAAGCTGCTTTCTTTGCAGTAAACATCTTAGGACCATGGGTCATGACTGACAAGGAATGTGTCTTGCTTGTTTTAAGATGAAGTTGATTTTAAAATGGCATTACTCTGGCTCTCCTGGGCTCCTTCTTCCCTAACAATTTCAGACTTCCAGCTTTTAGAATAGTGAGACAATAAATTTCTGTTGTTTAAGCCAATCAGTTTGTGGCAATTATATGGCAGCCCTAGAAAGCTAATACAACTATCAATCACTTTGACCTGATTGATATTTATAGAATACTGCACCCAACAACTGCAGGATACATATTTTTTAAGTACACATGGTATGTTCATCAAGATAGAACATGTTCTTGGCCATAAACTTAAAAGAATTGACATCATACAGAATATGTCCTCTGGCCACATGGAATTAAATTAGAGATGAATAAGAGATTCAGAAAAATCCTAAATTCAACAACATACTTCTAAATAATCCATGGATTAAAAATAAAATCACAAGGAAAGCTAGGAAATATTTTGAACTGAAAGATAATAAAATACATTTCAGACCGGGCGCGGTGGCTCAAGCCTGTAATCCCAGCACTTTGGGAGGCCGAGGCGGGTGGATCACGAGGTCAAGAGATCAAGACCATCCTGGTCAACATGGTGAAACCTCGTCTCTACTAAAAACACAAAAAATTAGCTGGGCATGGTGGTGTGTGCCTGTAATCCCAGCTACTCAGGAGGCTAAGGCAGGAGAATTGCCTGAACCCAGGAGACGGAGGTTGCGGTGAGCCGAGATCGCGCCATTGCACTCCAGCCTGGGTAACATGAGTGAAACTCTGTCTCAAAAAAAATAATAATAATAAAATACATTTCACAATTGTGGGATGCAGCTAAAGCAGTGCTTAGGGGGAAATTTTATCTTTAAATCAAATAATATATTAGAAAAGAAGAAACTCTAAAGCCAAAGATGCAAGACTTTACCTTAAGAATCTAGAAAAAGAAAAGCAAAATAAACCCAAAGGAATAAAAGAAAAAAAAAACAGAAAAATTTAACAAAGCTTGAAGGTGTATCTTTGAAAAGTTAACAAAGTTGACAAATCCTTAGGTAGATTGATCAAGAACATTCAGAAATCTATGTTATTACCACTAAAGAATAATGAAGAAAAATAATGTAATTACTTCAATAGATACAAAAAAAAAACTTTAATAAATTCAATGCCTATTTATGATTAAAACTCAGGATATTTTAAATAGAAGGTAACCTCCTTATTTTGATAAAAAGCACTTACAAAAGACCTTCAGCTAACATCATACCTAATTTCAAAATATTGAGCATGGTTTTCTGAAAGTTGGGAACAAGGTGAGAATGCCCAATCTCACCACTTTTAACATTTAACAGGAGGACTTACACATATTTAAAAAATTAAAACCAAAAGGCATATACTTAAAAATGGAAAAAGTAAATGTAAAACTATGTCTATGTTAGATGACATGAATATTTACACAGAAATTCCTATTATATTTATGTAACAACTACTTACCTATTAAATGAATTTAGCAAAGTCACAGGATATCAGATTAATATACAAAGGTCAGTTGCATTTTTATGTATTAGCAGCGAAGAATTGGAGAGTTAAATTTAAAAAATAATTTTATATTAGTGTCAAAAGCAAAATATGTGGGAATAAATTCATCAAAAGACATGCAAAACCTCTATACTAAAACAACAAAATATTGCCGAATAAAATTGAAGATATAAATCAATGGGGAGATAAATCATGTTAATGGATTGAAAAACTCAGTATTGTTAAGATAGTAATAATTACCAAATGGATCTAAAGATTCAATAAAATCATAATCATAATTCTACCTTTGTTTTTGGTCAAATCTGACTCGATGATTCTAATTCTAACAACCTCAAATATTCAAAGAAGTCTTGAAAAAAGAAATTTAAGTTAGATGATGTATTAGTCTGTTTTCACACCACTATAAAGAACTAGCTGAGACTGGGTAATTTATAAATAAAAGAGATTTAATTACATCACAGTTCCACCAGCTGTACAGAAGCATGGCTGGGAGGCCTCAGGAAACTTACAATCATGGCAGACGGTGAAGGCGAAGCAGGCACATCTTACCAAGGCAGAGCAGGAAAGACAGAAAAGGGGAGGTGCCATATACTTTTAAGCGATCAGCTCTTGTGAACTCACTAACTGTCATGAGAACAGCAAGGGGGAAATAAGAGGGAAATCTGTCCCCATGATCCAATCACCTTCCACCAGGAACCTCCTCCAATTTGACATAGGATATTGTTGGATGTCAAGACTTACCCTAAAGCTATAGTAATCAAGATGGTGTGCAACTGGTGTAAGGATCAACAAACAGACTGATGGAAAGAATAAGGAACCCGGAAATAGAAATAGACACATACTTATACATTTATTTTAATTTCAACAAAGGTGCCAAAGCGACCTAACTGAGAAAGGAAGTCTTCAACAAATGATGTTGAGATAACTACATTTTATGTGAAAACAAATTAACCTTGCTTTAACGTATACCATCCACAAAATTTAATTTGTGATGAACCATAGACCTAAACATAAAAGCTAAAATTTAAAAAACTTTTAGAAGAAAATGTAGGAAAAAATCTTTATAACTTTGGGGAAAGTAAAAACCAAAAAAGCAAAAAATTTATAAATTAGGTCATTAAAATTTAAGGAAATGAAAAGAAGCACAGAAACATCATTAAGAAAATGTATAGACAAACCACAGGACAGAATAAAATATTTGCAAAACTTATCTTAAAAAGTACTGGGTATCTGGCTGGGCACAGTGGCTTATGCCTATAATTCTCACACTTTGGGAGGCCAAGGTAGCTGGATTGCTTGAGCTCAGGAGCTCAAGATTAACCTGGGCAATATAGCGAAACCCCATATCTACTACAAACACAGAAACTAGCTGGGTGTTGTTGCATG
Organism: Sapajus apella; assembly: GCF_009761245.1. Taxonomy (NCBI): domain Eukaryota; kingdom Metazoa; phylum Chordata; class Mammalia; order Primates; family Cebidae; genus Sapajus; species Sapajus apella. The sequence continues at coordinate 7,354,772 of NW_022436974.1, read as the reverse complement.
TACCTGTAGTCCTAGCTACTCAAGAGGCTGGGGTGAGAGGATCGCTGCAGCCCAGAGGGTCAAGGCTGCAGTAAGCTGTGATCATGCCACTTCACTCCTACCAGGGCAATAGAGTGAGACCCTATCTCAAAAAAGTAAAAAAGTATTGGTGTCCATGATATACTAAGAACTTCTAAAACAATAATAAAATAATTTAAAATTTTTATAAAAGGTAAAAAATTTGGACACTTCACAAAAGATAATAAATGAATGCTCAATAAACACATGGAAAAACATTAAATATCTTTAGTCATCAAGGAAATGCAAATTAGAACCACAATGAAATACCATTCCACATCTACCAGTGTGGCTAAGATTAAAGGCTGACAACAGTAAATATTGGTGATGACATGAAGCAATTAAAGCTCTTATACATTGCTGGTAGGAGAGGAAAATTGCATAACAATGTTGGAAAAAATCTTGCAATTTCATATAAAACTAAATACATAGGTACCCTAAGAACAAACAATTCACTCTTACGTATTTACCCAAGGGATCTAAAAACAAATGTTCACTAGGACTTGTGCAAAAATGTTCATATTAGCTTTATTCCTAATACCTATAAGCTGGAAGCCCAGGTATCCATTAGTAGAATAGTGGCATATTCATAGAATAAAATACTGTTTACTATTCAGCAACGAAAATAAACCAACTTCTGATACAAGCAACAACATAGATGAATGAACCCCAAAAACATAATGACTGCACAAAAGGTTCCACAATAGAATACAAATTGTATGGTTCCATTTATGTAAAATACTAACAAAGGTGAAACTAACCTATGGTGAAAATCATCAGAAGACTGGTTATCTCTTGGGATGTTAAGGTATGAGTTTGCTAGGAAGGGACATAAGGAATCTTTCCAGAGTGATGGTTATGTTCTGTATCTTGATGGGAGTTTGGTTTGCATAGGTGTATGTGTCTAGAGGAACTCCTGAATGATACATTTAAGATCTGTGCATTGCACTGTATACAAATTTTATTTGAAAATAAACAAAGAAATTATAAATAAATATTGAACTCTGGCTAATAATACTGAAGTATTATTAGGGTGGAATATACTCCTGTCTAAAACTTATTTTGAAAGACAGTAACAAAAATAATTAAATGAGTTGCTGGATGGATAGAGAAATGAGTAGAGAATCAACATGGGATAAAACTAATGTGGTAAAATGTTAATTGAAGAAATCCAGTGGTAAGTATACAGGTATTCATTGTACAATTCTTTCTTTCTTTTTCTTTTTATTGCATTTTAGGTTTTGGGTACATGTGAAGAACATGCAAGATTGTTGCATAGGTACACACATGGCAGTGTGATTTGCTGCCTTCCTCCCCATCACCTATATCTGGCATTTCTCTCCATGCTCTCTCTCCCCAACTCCCTACCCCTCACTGTCCCTCCCCTATTTCCCCCCGACAGGCCCCAGTGTGTGATGCTCCCCTCCCTGTGTCCATGTGTTCTCATTGTTCAACACCCACCTATGAGTGAGAACATGCAGTGTTTGATTTTCTGTTCTTGTGTCAGTTTGCTGAGAATGATGGTTTCTTCTTTCGACATTTCACTAAGTTTGAAAATTTTTAATAGACTTTTGAGAACAAAAAATTAATCGAAGACAGTTGGTAGATTACATATTAGGTTGAGTCCTGGCCTTAGGAAAAGACATGAAATCTAGCTCATAGGCAAAGGGGGCTCCTAGGTCCAGCAATTGGCCTTCTTTGCTCCATTCTAACTTTGGCAATGAACCTGGAGGCTGAGACAAAGCAAATAACCAAGTTCTTTTCCATTCCACAAGACCCACTGGCTCATGCTCCTTCCAGATGCCTCACCAACAAGATGGTGACTTTAAGCATTCTCAGCAGATCTATTCTAGAGACCTGGAATGGAAAAGGGCACCAATCACTCTGTCTCTGCTGAGCACCTACTGTATGGTTCTCTCTGTGCTCAAGGACATTATGATGAACCAAATAAAAATGGTCTTCATTGCTCTTAATATTGATGAAATGCTGTCCCTCTTCTACTTCTATTATTATTCACACCCTGAAGAATTACAAGTTCCCTTTGTAAGTTTGACATTTCTTAAATCTGTGATTTCAAAAATCTCTTTCTGATGTTGGATCTGAATACCTCTATCTAAATAGAAAGGGAATTTTTTTCTTGTTTAACCTCTCTGGAGTGAAACTTGACACAAAAAGGTCTCAAAGCCTCAAAATAGCTCAAGAAGAAATTAGATACAAGCCTAATGACCCAGAGTCACCTTATACTCTCCAGAAGTAAAAAGGCTGGGAGAGAGAGCAGCTGGCCACTAAGCTCAACCCTCTGCCCCACTTCCAACAGAGATCACACTCATTATCATTCCTTTCTCTGGCACCCCCGCCAGAACTCTTGCCCAGAGTTTAGACCAGGACTTGGCATCAAGACTAGGTTCTTGGCCCTCTGGGTAGCTTGAAACGACCTTGAATCCCATGGTAGAAATCCAGTTGCTACAGCCTCACCTTTAACCTGCAGAAGAGAAAAATCCTGTCTCTTTCCCCAAACCTTTCTGTTAGAATGCAGACATGTTTTATGCTGATATGTTAATATTACAATGACCTCGTATTGAATGAGTGCTATTATATTCAACAAAAAGAAAATAAAGATTGGTTGCATTTTTGAGAAAGGCTGTCACACCCTTTACTATAGCAACTAATCTCCTTTGCTTAACTGAATATTTTTCCCTTTGCAAAGTCCAGTCACCTGTTTGTCACCTTTGTTTGCTTACAGATTCATAGCTCTGAAACTTTCTTAGCAAGGTGGTCATTTCCAGCTTCTTACTGCCCCTCCTCCAGACCAAAATACCTTTGCTTCTTCTTCCTCCCTGCCTCCACTTCTCCAATAATTTTCACCTCTCAGAAAGTATAAATACCTGTTTTCCTTCCCTAGAGTTCTTTTTTTTTGGCGGGGGGGTGGTGGTGGATATAATGATATGACTCAAGGAAATAACTGCATAGTTTTTCTCTCCCTGGTGCCAGTTAAGGCAATTGGTGCCTTAGGATTTTCTGAAGCTCTTTGAAAACAACAGGGTTAGTCAGATTCCAGCGATTTACCTTCTGAAGGCTGAGCATGTCTGGGCAATGGCTGCATAATTTGGATGGAGTCATCACTGATGAAGCAGAGTTGGCTCAGCCAGGCAGCACTCGCTGCTCTTTTTAAACTCCACAGCACCAGGGATGAAGTCACCTTTCTTCTTTTAAAAAGAACACATTTGCTCTGTGAGTCCCTGTCACTTCTATTATAAGTTAGTATTTTTTCCACTGCTGGTCACCAGGACTTCTCCCAGGTAAGAAAACTGTTATTTAATGGGTTTCACTCTAGGGAACCTTGACATGAGGGGGGACTTTGGAAGGCATCTATGGGCAGAGTTTAAGTTAGATCAGGAAATACTCAATTGGGTGGAGAGGGTAGCTGGTTCCATGGCAACTAATCCCCACCTGGTGGGATGGCAGATCATGGCTAGGCAAAGTCAGCTTTGAGCTGCAGTGGTGGGCTCTCTCAGTGGCCGTGGGAATCTAACCTGGGTTTGGCGTTAGATGCCTATTCTAAGAGTTGTATAATGAGCATATTAGTGAAGAAGCTATAAGCGGTCTCCTTTGGGTTAGGGCCATCCATACACCCTTTGCCTTCCTACTGACTGGCTTTGTGATTGGGTAGACCGTTAGAGGATTGATCCTTATAAATAAAAGGTGATGTACAGAAAAGCAGCTCTCTGGAGAGCCTTGGTTTGCTGCTTAGCTGGCGTGAATGCTTACCTTCTTTCTCAGGAGTGTAGCAAGAAACAAAGGGACCCAGGATCCCTGTTCTGACATGCAGGTACCTTGTTCAAACAGTGGCTGTGCTGCTGCATGTAGGGCAAAAGTGTACAAACACATCTTAGTGTCTGTTTCTATGAGTTCTTCCAAGAAAATGTACATGCGATCTGAGATCTCTCTCTCTCTCTTTCTGTGTGTGTGTGTGTGTGTGTGTGTGTGTGCATGTGTGTGTGTGCAGGCAGACCCTGTGCTCCTAGAGACCACTGAAATCTCCCTGCAACACTTTCTATGAGTTATGTGAGTCTCTGTCACCGATTGAATGATACAGCTCTTATTAGCTTTAGAAGGCTCAATAAAGTCATCTTGTTTATGACAGAGGTGCCTACAGGATGATAAATGGCTTTTGGAAAGAGAGTTGAACCACTGTCAAATGAAAATGTTGAGAATTACGGAGCCCTTTATTTCTTGGCACAGAACCCTGCCACATACAGTATTTGGTATGTTTGGCACCATCATCTGTAACCTATACAGGGAGCAAAGACTCTCATTTAGATAAGAGATATCTGCTTTGCTTTCAGTACAATTGCATCCTGGCGGCCAGTGCCTGGTTACACATTCACCTCAGACTAGACCATATGCAGAATTCATTCTCACCTGAAGTCTGCTCCTCCTTCTGTGTCTCCTAGCTCTGTGAAAAGTTCCTGGTGGTAGATTTCTGGATTTCACCCTGAACACCTCTCCAAATGCCCTCACATCTTCACATCTGATTTGGGAACACATTCAACAGATTTGAACTCAATATTATCTCTTAAATCCATCCACTTCTTCCCATTTCCACAGACATTACCCTAATTTAAAGCCCTTATCATCTTCTTCTGGGAATACAGAAACCTCACATCTGGGCCTCCTCTTTCCAGTCTTACCTCCCAGCAGCAGCCAGAATGATGGTTCTAAAATAATTGATCAGTACCTACGCAATCCAATCAATCACCAGTCTGTTGAGTCAGTCTTCTTAATAATGCTCCAAATTTTTTTACATCTCTCTACCCCACTACTACTTTGGTCTAATCCATCAGCATACTTTTCCCAAGTTATTGCAGTATTCCCTTAGCTGGTCACCCTGCTACCAGTCTGACTCCACTCCTAGTATAAGACACTCTAAGCTTCTTGTTTTACCAAGCTTTCTAAGAACATTTTTACCAGAGCACAACTTGAAACACTGATTATTCTATTTGGAGTTCAGAAGCATTAGCATTTTTATGACTCCTGTAGATGCTTTAAGGAGAGAGACCAGAATGCGAGAGGATGGGGAAATGTAGAGAGCAGTGGGTAGGCAGCCTGAAGAATGCATAAACCTCAGACTTTAGAACTATGTGAGTCTTCATTTGAATCCCAGTTTCTCCACTTTTCAGTATGGCTTGGACCAAATGTCTAAAACTTCTTGAGGCTCATTTTCCTCAACTGTGAAATGGAAATAATAACTGCTTCACTAGGTAAATAGAAGAGTTAAAGGAAAACATTTATGGAAGGTTCTAAAACATAGCAATTAAGAATTTTCAGTTTGTCTCCTTCTTTCCTTCCCTTTTAAGGGTTATAATCTCTAACCATCACCTATCTTGTAAGTATTCATATGCATGTGTTTAAAACTCTCTGTAGCTTGCATGGTAGGAAGAGGAGTGGCAAAGAAATACATGAGACCTCTCTTAAGAAACTTGAAATTTACTTAAGCCAACCTAAACAGCACATCTATAAATGTCTATAAAACAAGCAATCTGTGATTGTAATGTGTGTAGTGGTAACAACTGAGTACGTAACCAGACAGGGCCTGAGTAAACAGGTCCGTAAATACCTGCAGACAGAGTGTAAACAGATTTATATCAAGCAGTTTTAGATTTTGGCTACTCAGAGATTTAAAAATCATTGATTGAAGTAAAACTTACGAAAAGGACTTGTACATTTAGAGTGGCTTAAGGACATGCAGATTAGTGTTTAAAATGACTTCATACTCATTCATTTATCAAGCATTTATTGATTCTATACTCTGTGCTGGCTCTTAGACTATACAAATTATTTACTATTCTTCTTACAGGAGATCAATGTTAATTCTCTACCTCTTAAAAATAGGTTAGCCTTAGGGACTTGATTGACTAATAGAATGAGAAGAAAGCAACATTTTGGGACAGCCACAGCTAGGTTCTAAGAAGGTTTGCATCTTCCTCCTGGGTTTCTTGACTCAGTCACTCTGGGAGAAGCCAACTACTGTGTAGAGTCATATGCTAGTAAACTGGCTCTCTAGAGAAAAAAAGTTTCCTGATTTGCAGTGTTTGCCAATTTTCATGGTGTAAATACTCCCACCATGGCTTCCAAAATGATAGCACTGAACACAGGTTTGGGAGAAGATATGCAGAATCAGCTCTTCTAAGCCAATACAAGCTGGTTCAAGCCCATGACTGTCAATTACTCTGAGACTAGCATATTGTCAGAAAGTCCAAGCTGGCCACATGGAAATGCTATGAGGATTGAAGCCCAACCAGTCCTCAGATTTTCCAGCCATTCAAACTTAGGCTCCAGATACCTAAGGAAAGAAACCTTTAAATGACTCCAGATCCCACCACTAGCTGATTGCCACTATATGAGAGATTCTGAACGAGAACCATTCAGCTCAGCCCACTCCACGCACAGAACCTGAGTGATAAAAACAGTTTGTATTATCCAAGTTTGGGGGTGGTTTGTATGTAGCATTAGAAAATGGGAACAAGGTGGTAACCTTGTTTACTCAGAAGCCCACTGAGATCAAGCCCCTGAGGTAGTGTCAGGAATAGAAGAATCCATCCAGGTAGTTCTGTGTCATTGCATATTTCCTGGCCTTATACCACTAACATAAATATTTTAGTTAAAATGCCTCAAGTGAGAGACTTATTTACTTTATTAAGTTTTACCATTATAATAAAATCAGGGAAAACATCTCTCACACTCACACACACACACTCTTCTCTCATCATCCGCCTCCATACCTACCCACTCACCTCTCCTCATACAAAACTTTGCTGAAGATCTGTCTTGCCAATTGCTATATTGGCCATGCCTCATCCTCCACATGGAATTTGTTAGGGGAAGGAGGTAGAGCAGAGACAATATGAAGTCAGGGAACTCCCCAGAGGTTCCACCTGAGGTCGTGAGAAAAGAGTAGCAAAGAGGAGGATTTTAAACAGGCTTTGGTGAAGACACATAGACTAGTGGTTAAAAGTATGAATTTTGAAGTTAGATGACCTGGGTTCCCATCAGGATTCTGACATTTTCTAGTTGCTCGTCTTGGGAAAGTATCTAGACATGTCTTCTTAGTTTTTTCTTCTTTAAAATCTGGATAATAATGCCATCTCGCAAAGTTCATGTGATTATGTTATTTGTAGAGTGCTTAGCACAAAGCCCAGTACATCTGTGTTATGTAAATTAACAACAGCTAACAGTGGCAGTACTGACAGCCTTGGAGCACTACTGATGATACTATTGTTGCAAGTCCCAAAGCCACAGGCTCCCTGGCAAACCCAGAGCTTCCGTTGCTTAGTCACACTACAGGTGCCCAAGATAAGCACTCAATAAATTCTTACATCACATTGAATATTTACATTCTGAATATCATTTCTACTGCCATTTTTTTCTCTTTTTGCCCCTAAATGCATTTCCAAAGGCTTAAAAACATACCTGTGCATCACATCATCTGTATCTAAAACAATATGAACTGGGACCATATTTTCTCATTTCTTGGGAGTCCTCTTCTTACCTTCCACTGTGTAGCAGGTGGTTGAATAGTTCGGTGATTGGTATACTATAACTATTTATTACTATTTTTTATGTTGTGTTTAAGGAGAAACTGAAGTTAGATGACTTCTGCAGGGATTCAAAGCCCAGGATTTGAATTGTAGGTTTACCAGTATATAGATACTGTATACAGTATTTAGATACATGCTACCACTTTTGTAGGTCAGGGTGAAGGATAAACTCACTCTTGTGAGAGCAAAATGTGAATGTTAAGTTCTGCTGCTTTATTCATACCTTGTGAATACAAAATTTTAATATATGAATTGATGTTTGACAGATTGGTCTCATTAACTTTATGTTCGGTCTACTTGTAGATTTTGTAAACAAAGAATCACGCAAACATTCTAGCTGTTAAAGAATAGCTGGTTTGTATATTTTTTAAAAACATTACAAAGTACTTATAGATTCATGAGTCTATGAGTGCCCCATTTCACACAGCCTTCCTCACTGTTAACATTTACATACCTATAGTACAATATCAAAATCAGGTAATTGACACTGGTATAATCTACAGACCTTATCAGATTTTATTACTACGCATGTACTCATTGTGCATGAGTGTTTGTGTGTGTGTGTGTGTGTGTGTGATTGTATACAGTTTTTATCACATTAGCTTCATGTAACTATTGCCACAATCAAAATATCACTAACTATATAATCACTGCAAGGCTTCTTTATGCTTCCCTTTAAAGCCATGGTCCCATCCCTAACCCTTCGAAACCATTAATCTGTTGTCCATCTATATAATTTTATTTTAAGAATGTTATATAATCATGTTAATATGTAACCTTATGATATTGGCTTCTTCCATTCAGCATAATAATCTTGAGATTTATCCAGGTTGTTTTCTGCATCAATAGTTGGTTCTTTTTTGTTACTGTGTTGTATTGCATAGTATGTTGTATTGCACAGTTTGCTTACACATTCACTCACTTACCCATTGGAGGACATTTGGGTAACTTCTAGTATTTGGCTATTGCAACTAAAGATGCTATGAACATTCATTTATAAGTTTTCACATGCACATAAATTTTCATTTATTTGGGATAAATGCCTGAGAATGTGATATCTGGGTTTTATGGTGAGTTTTTAGTTTTAAAAGAAACTGTCAAACTATTAATATTTATACAGAATGACCATAACATTTTATGTTACCACCAGCAATATATGAGTAATAGAGTTTCTCTGCATCCTTCCCAGAATATGGTGTTATTACTATTTTTTATTTTAGTTATTCTGATAGATGGATAGTGATACCTCATTGTGGTTTTAATTTGTGTTTGCCTAATGGATAATTTTGTCCTTTGTATTTTCATGTTGTCCTCTGTATTTTCTCTTCAGTCAAATGCCTATTTATGCTTTTTGCCCCAGTAAATGGTCCTGGGATATCTGACTAGCTATATGCAGAAGAATGAAACCAGACCCCTGCCTTTTACCATATACAAAAATTCACTCAAGATGAATTAAAGATTTAAATGTAAGACCTCAAACTATAAAAATCCTAGAAGAAAACCTAGAAAATCGGTCTTTTCAAAGAATTTTTAGCTAAGTCCCCAAAAGCAATTGTGACAAAAAGAAAAATTGACAAGTTGGACCTAATTAAACTAAAGAGCATCTGCACAACAAAAGAAACCAGCAACATAGTAGACAGACAACCTACAGAATGGGAGAAAATGTTTTCAAATTATGTATCTGACAAAGGTCTAATATCCAGACTCTCTAAGGAAATTAAGCCAAAACACAAGTAACCCACTATTTTCTAATTGGATTGTTTGTTTTTTGTTGTTGATTTTTTTTCACTGTTGAGTGTTGTGAGTTTTTTTTATATATTCTAGACAGAAGTCCTTTATTAGATGTATGGTTTGCAAATATTCTCTCCCAGTCTCTAATTTTTTATTCCATCCTCTTGAGAGGGCTTTTCTCAGAGCAAAAGTGTTTAATTTTCATGACGTCAAATTTACCAAATTTTCTTTTAATGGATTGTGCTTTTAGTGCAAAGTGTAACTTTTTGCCGGGCTCCAGTTCCCAAATATTTTCTATTTTTCTCTAAAAGACTTATAGTTTTATACTTCACATTTAGGTCTTTATTTGAATTAATTTGTATATAATATTGTCAAGTTTAGGTCAAATTTAATTTTTTTTTTTTGCCTCTGTATGTCTAATTTCTCAAGCACCATTTGTTTAAAAGGCTCTCCTTTCTTTGAATTGGTTTTGCACCTTTGTCAAGAAATCAACTGAGCATATTTGTGTGACTTTATCTCCAGGTTCTCCATTCTCTTTCATTGATGTGCCTATCTCTCTGACAATACCATGCTCTTTTGAGCATCTGACTACTATTACATAGTAAGTTGTATGGTAGCTTTATAATAAGCAGTACGCTAGGTAGAGTTATTCCTTCCACTTCAGGGTTCTTTGTCAAAAGTTTTGGCGATCATTGGGACTTTTACTTTCCATATAAACTTTAGAATTAGCTTGTCTATGTCTACAAAACCTTGCTAAGATTTTGAGAGGAATCCTGTTAGACATGTAGTTTAATTTGAGGAGAAGTGGCATTTTTACTATGTTGAGTCTTTCAGTCCTTGAACATGGAAAATGTCTGCACTTATATGGGTCTTTGTTTTTTTAATGAACATTTTATAATTTTCAACATACAGATTTTATAGGTATTTTTAAAAGTATATACAAAGTACTTAACTTTCTTTGGAGCAATTGAAAATGATATTGCATTGTTATACTTTAGTTTCCACATATACATTGTTAATATAGAGAAATGCACTTAATTTTTATGTTAATATTAAATCCTGCAACTGTGTTGAACTCATTTATTAGTTCTAGGTTTCTTCTTCTTCTTTATTGGTAATTTTTTGGGATTTTCTACATAGATCATGTCGTCTACAAATAGAGCATTTTATTTTTTCCTTTCCATTCTGTATGATTTTTCTTTTCCTTGCCTTATTGCACTGGCTAGACCTCTCAGTAAGAGAGATAAGAACAGAAATCCTTTCCAATCTCAAATGAAGAGCATTCAGTCTTTCACCATTAAGTACAATGTTAGTTACAGATGTTTTGTAGATGTTCTTGATCAAGTTGAGGAAGCGTTTCTTTATTCCTAATTTGCTGAGAGTTTCTATCTTGAATGACTGTTTGCTTTTGTTATATGCTTTTTGTGTAATGATCAGTATGATCAGGTGATTTTTTACATTTGTCTGTTGCTATGGTGAATCACACTGAATGATTTTCAAATACTGAGCCTGCCTTACATAGCTGAAATAAATCCCATTTGGTTATGGCTTGTTAATCCTTTTTATATATTGCTGGCTTCAATTTAATAATATTTTGTTAAGGATTTTTGCATCCCAGCTCATAAGAATTAATGATTTGCAGTTTTTCTTCTTTTATATTGTCTTTGTCTGGTTTCATATCAAGCTAGTACTGCCCTCATAAAAGGAGTTAGAAAGTGATTCCTTCTTTTCTATTTTGAAAAAGAGATTGTGTGAAATTGGTATTAATTCTTTAAAAGCTTGGAAAAATTCTCCAGTGAAATCATCTGGACCTGGAAATTTCTTTTTGGGGAGATTTGTAATTATAAATTAAGTTTTTTTTATAGTTGTAGAACTGTTCAGATTATCTATTTCATCTTGGCTGAGTTTTCATTGTGATTTTTGGGAATCAGTCCACTTCTTTGAAATTGTTGAATTTATGAGTGTGAAGTTATGCATCTATTCCAAATTATTCTTTTAATGACTGTAAAATCTGTGGCAATATCTTTTGTTTGATAATGGTAATTTGTGTCTCCTTTCTTTTGATCTTTACCAGTCTGGTTAGGGAGTTATCAATTATATCAATTTTTTCCACTAATAACCAGCTTTATATTTCATAAATTTTCTCTATTACTTTCCCTATTTCAGATTCATTTATTTCTGCCATTATCTTAATTTTTTTCCTTCTGCTTGACTTCGATATATTTTGCTCTTCCTTTTGCTATTTCTTGAGCTAGCAGCTTGAATTACTGACTTGTGATTACTTCTGTTTTCTAATGTAAGCCTTTAGTGCTATAAATTTTTCTTTTGCCACTTTAGCTGCATCTTACAAATTCTGATGTTGTTTCTTTGTTTTTGTTAAGTTCTATTTAGTCTGTAAAGATGTCCTTGGAGACTTTCTCATTTACCTATGGCTTATTTAAAAGTGTGCTGTTTAACTTCCATGTGCCTAAAGGTTTTTCTGTTTTTGTTTTGCTACTGATTTCTAGTTTTATTCCATAAGGTTAGAGAACATACTCTATTTGATTTCAATTTCTTAACATTTGTTAATAGCTATTTTATGACCCAGAATATAGTCTATTATGATAAATATTCCCTGAATGCCACCACTCCCAGCTGTTTTTATTTTTATTTTTATTTTAGAACTGGGGTCTTACTATATTGCCCAGGCTGGTTGCAAATTCCTGGTCTCAAGCAGTCCTCCTGCCTTGGCCTCCCAAAGTGCTGGGATTATAGGTGTGACCCACTGCACCCATCATCACCCTTCCTTTGTTATCACTTTCTTTCTGTTTGAAGAGCTTCCTTTAGCCATTGTTTAATGGTAGGTCTGTTGGTGACAAAGTCTCTTAGTTTTCCTTTGCCTAATAATGTCTTTATTTCCCCTTTCATTCCTGAAGCATAGTTTTGCTAGATACGGGATTCATGATTTTGGATTTTCTTCTTTCAGGGTTTAAAATGTATTGTACCAGGTCCTTCTGGCCTTCATAGTTTAAAATGAGAAATCCTCTGTCATTCTAATTGGTGTTTATCTACAGGTAATGCATCATATATCTTTGGCTGTTTTAAAGTGTTTTTTTGTTTGTTTTAGTTTTCAGAAGTTTATAATGTGTCTTAGTGTGGATTTCCTTGGATTTATCTTATTTAGGTTCAGTTGGCTTCTTGAATCTGTGCATGCATGCAGTTCACCAAATTTGAAAGTTTTCAGCCATTTTTTAAAATACTTTTTCAGCCAATCTTTTTTCTCCCTCTCTGAGATGCTAACAATACAAATATCATATCTTTGTTTTGATCCTACAGAGTCTCTGTGGCTCTGTTAGATTTTTTGCCCATTTTTTCTTTTTTTGTACAAGTAAATTCTGTTGTTCTGTCCTTAAGTTCACTGATTCTGTGTTATCATCAGCATTCTACTACTAAGCTAATCTGGTGACTTTTTATTTGTTATTATCTATTTAAATTCTATTTTCTGCATTCGGTTCTTTCTTATGACTTCTTTTTCTTTGTTAGAATTGTGTATTTTTCATGTGTTTCAGGCAAATTTATAACTGTTGAAACATTTTTATAATGATTGCTTTAAAATCATTTTCAGATAACTTCAACATCTGAGTCTCTTCAAAGTTGGCATCAGTTGATTATCGTTTCTCATAAAAGTTGTATGTTTCCTGGTTCTTGGTATAATGAATGACTTCCACTTGTACCCCCGACATTTTGGTTATTATTTTAGAAGACACTTCATACTATTTAGATCTTTTATTTTTAGTAAGCAGTCACCCTTTGGGGGCTTAGTGTGTATGTTCTGGTCTACTTTTGTGAGTTGTAGTTCCAATGACAATTTGTTTTCAGAGTTCTTACAATGCTAATACAGTCTAACTTGTTCTTCTGCTTCTACTTGGGATCCTGCTTTATTACTGCAGGTGCCTCGTGGGCTGTTTGATGGGTATGGTGGAGGAGATAGTCCTGTTCAGGTTTGCTAATGCTTCCCCTGAGGATGGACTGGTCTACCTATTGTCTTGGGTATGGGATAGGTACCCTACTGACGTTGTTGCAGATGGAGCCCACCACTATTCTGGAGTTTGCTGATGTGACACTGTAGAAAGTGGGGCTTGCTGACATGTGTTGGGTAGGGAATGCTTCAGTCTGCTGTGCTACTATTGCTGCTCAGGCGGATCAGTCTCTTGCTCCTGCCACAGCTCAGCATGAGGACCAGAGGATTATTTTTCTGGCAGGACTCTTCTGGACTCACCCTTTCCCTGCCTTTGGCCAGAGACAGACGGCTTTTCGTGTTTGTTTTTCAATTCTATTCCTGCTGGTGGTTTGGGGTTGTAAGCCTCCCTGGTGCCCAGCATGGGATATAAGGGAGATAAAAAGATAACTCAGGGAAATCCCTATGGTGTCTCAAGTTCTGAAGTCCCTAGCCAGTCAACTTTCTCTTTTCCATCTTTCAGAGTACTTTTACAATCATCTGTTGAGTTATTTCCAGAGTATTTAGTTATATTTAGAGGAGAAGAAGAGGTAAAAGTGAGTCCGTAACATCTTAACTCACAATAAACTTTTACAATTGAAAAATGGGAAGAGACAGACAATTTCTGGCAGGAAAAGCCATATGAGAGAGGAAGTCTAGTCATATTAGCTAGATAATTAAAGCATGTCACAAAATATTAAAATACAAGTACAAAACTGTAGAAATCAGTGGGAAAAAAATAAAGAGTCCAGAAAGACAGCTAACAAAAATGGCAATGTGGTGTTTCACCCCAGTGATATTGGGGGAAATGACATTTGGAAAGGAAAATTAAAGCTGGATTCCGGTCTCCAAATAAATTCCAGATTAACAACAACATATGTTAAAAATTAAGCAATAAAAATAATTTTTAAATTGATAAATTATTTAATGATCTTGAAGTAGAACAGAACTTTTTAAGCATGGCACCAAACTCAGAAGCTATACAAAGAAAAGACAGACACATAGAATTACTTAAAATATAAATAAAACATATGTGATGAAAGTAGTATAAATGAAATCAGAGTACAATGATAAATAGAAAAAAGACCATTTGTAACATTTATGCAATGAAGCAAAATACACTTTAAAATTTTTAAATAGTACATTCAATACAAAAAAAGAAATTGCATAAAAATGGGCAAAGTATGTGAACAAGCTGTTTAGAAGAAAAGAAATACAGATGGCCAATAAATATATGAAAGAAAGATAAACTCAGAACTTATAAAGCCCTAATTAAAACACTGAGAAAACTTTCTTCTTTTCATTATTTAAAAAAGTTGCAAATTTAATAAATGAGCCTTGTAAAAAAATATATGGTGTTAATAAAGCTTCCTTCTAAGCTTCACACTCTCAAACTTGAAATCTCATTTCCTTGCCTGGAAGTATCTCTACTAAAAGTCTACTATTCCTTCAAGGCCTTTCTCTATGTGATTAAAAGTGTGCATGTATATCTTTCTTGGACAACAGTTGGATTCCCTTTATAAATTATTTTGCACTGGCTTTTTATAATTTACATGTCAATTTACCAACTTTTCATATCAGTTTTTACAGAGTCATTTTATTTGTTTTAATGGCTATGTGAGATTTACAATATAACTATACCTTACTTTAACCATTTATGACAGCCATTAAAATGTTTTCTTTTTTTATTACAAAATAATGCCATATTACATATATCTTTGTGCTCTTATTCTGTAATTGCTTTCTGTAGTGTAGATACTTAGAAGTGAAATTGCTAAATCAAATGACATATGACTTTGTATATTGGAGAGTGTGAAGATATGCCAAGTTGCCATTTAAAAACTGTTTTTAGTATATTTGTCTACCAAAGTATGAGAATATCTGTTTCTTCAGATAATCACCATTTCTTGATATCAGTCTTTTAAAACATTTTGCCAATGTGATGAGTGAAAAAGAAAAAGATATCAAGATTGTTTTAATTTGACTCTTTGAGCGTTGCATTGAATATTTTTTAACTTTTATATTTGTTTATCTAGCAAGCCTTGTCTTGCTTTCTGTTGTCAGTTTCTTATTGATATATAGAAACATATTTAAATATGGATATTAATCTTTTGTATACATGTTATAAATTTTACCTTGCATTTCTCTTTTGTTTATTTTACTTTTCTTTATTCTTTCTTTTTAAAGAAAATTTAAATTTGATGTAGCCTAATGTATCTATAGTTATTTTGTGACTTCTAGATTTTACGTATTATTTGGTAAGATTTTTCCCACTCCAGAATTATAAAATTATTTCTTCTAACAAGCTTAGTTTTACTGTGAAGACTTTAATTCATCTTTAATTTTTATATGCTATGAAATAGGAATCCACTTAAAAATGAATAGACAATTGTCCCAATAATTATCTCAATACTATTTATTGAATAGTGTACCCTTTCCCCACTAATCTGAAATGCCAATATTTTTCATATACTAAATTCTATTGATTATTGTTTGGACTTCTTATTCTGTGCTAACAAATTATTTCTTCTAGTAACGAGATCACACTGTTTTAATTACTTTAGTTTTATACAGTGCTTTGTATTATTATTTGGGAAAGTAAGTAATCAAATGCTTACACTGTTTTTCTTTGTCAAAAATGTCTAGGCTAGGGTAGGGAGTGGGTATATGATAAAAAAATTACTTAATAGTTATAATGTACATTATGTGAGTGATAGCTACCCTAAAAGCCCTGATTGCACCACTATACAATCTATGCATGCTACAAAATTATACCTGTACCCCATAAATTTATACAAAAAGAAATTCTAGGCCAATAATCAAGATATATTAGGAAGACAAAAAGCCAGAGGGAAAAGGTATGTGTGTGTGTGTGTGTGTAAAAGAAGGAGCGAGAGAGAGATTTAAATATTTGAAAAAACATAGGCAATATTTGGAGGGCACATAAAAAACTGCAATAGTTACTTCTAGGGAGTGGGACTATTGGGCATACTACTGATGAGTGAGTCGTCTCACTTTGGATATTTCCTCACTATGTATTCTTTAAAAAAATAAATATGCATTTCTTTTATAATGAAAAACAGTATCTGCTTTTCTGTGATAGAAACCCAAGTCTGTGTGAGGGCACATCCTGTGTATCACACAGTATTTCTCAACTGTGGCTCCACATTAAAATTACTTGGGAAATTTTTAAGAAATATGAACACCCAAGGATCTTCCCCCAAAGATTCTGGTTTCATAGTCTGAGGGAGGGCCTGGGACATCAGCATATTTTAGAAGTTCCCCAGGTAGTTTGAATGTGCAGCCTCAGCTGAGAACCACTACTGTAGATGATGTGAGGCTTAAAAGGGTCCCCAGAAGGCCACTGTGCGGAGGTATTTTCGGAATATAATTACTTGGGGATGTGATCCAAAGTAATCCATCACTTCTCGGTCAGGCTAAGTGCTGGCATGCGATTGAGAGCAAACAACTCCAAGGGGAGATATGGAAAAGAACTTTGCTCAAATATGTATGAAAGCATCCCTCTCTGTGGAAAGCAGTTGTACTGAAAGGTTGACTCACGTAGGCTCCCTCAGCCCATAAAGGATTCTTGTAAACTAGTAATGACCGTGAGAGGTGCAGGGATCATATGGAAAACCAGCAACAATGAAACAGCTGCACCTCAGAAGCCCAGACTGTGGCTAGTACCGGAGGGTTCTACCAGAGCTCCAGGAATCACAGTTATTTTGAGATCTCTCACAAGAGCCTTTCAAACATCTTTCATCTGGAGAATCACTTTGCTAAAACGAAATGGCTTTTGGAAACCTGATGTGGAAAAATGATTGAGGAGGAGCTATTCCAACCCACATGCCTCCCCCACCCAAAACACCTCCCTGAAGAAATATGAGAAGTGGCTGGAAACTCAATATTTGTAGCTCTCTCTCTCCCTCTGTTTTCTTTTCTGCACGTCTTCTGGTGCTGCTCCCTATCTGCTGATTCTGACTCCATATTCCTGACAGAGGATCTGATTGGCCCCTCAATTGTCTGGCCTGATTGAGCGAGATTTTCTACACCAGGTAACTATGCAGATGGAGTCGTGTGCCCACCCCTGGTCAACTGGGCTAGAAAGGTTGTGGGGAGCAGAAGAAGAAATGGGGTGCTTGGGGATTAAGGGAAGAGGGTGTGGGTAAAATAGTTTCCCTTAGAAGGGAGAGTGAATGGAACATAAACCATGATTAACCGTCCAGGCCAAGCATTGTCAGCCTTCAGTGAATATTAAATTGGAGAGGAGATTTCAACAGGTGTGAAATTGCTTAAATTAAAATAAACATGCTAAGGGGAAACCTATTGAGAATCTGTAGAGATCTCTGAACACAACATCGCCAAAGGTCTCTTCTCAATTTAAGAATCTAGGTTTTAAAAAGATCTTAAGAGCCTAGGAGGTCAGGAGAATGAAATTCATTTTCCTTTGGGATGGGGTCCTGTACCATGTTTAGCTATTGAGCATATGAAATGTGAGTGGTTCAAGTGGATGTGTGGCATAAGTGAAAATACACACCGCATTTTGAAGTTTGGGATGGTAAAATATCTAACATTTGCAATGATAATGTTTTATTTTGATTGCATGTTAAAATAGTATTGTGACTATAGCGGATTAAAAACATATACTATTAAAATTATTTTCACCTGTACTACTTTTTTTTTTAATGTGGTGTTATGGATTGAATGTTTGTGCTATCACAAATTTCTATGTTGAAGCCCTACCCCTTGAATATATGGTATTTGGAGGTGGGGACTTTAGGAGATGAATAAATTTAGATGAGTCTTCAGGGTGGGCCCACATTATGGAATTGGTATCCTTATAAGAACTGGAAGAGTCTAGAGTGCTCTGTCTTTCCACTATGTGAGGACACAGGGAGAAAGTGGTCATCAGCAACCTAGGAAGAGGGTCTTTGCCAGAAAACAGAATTGACAGAACTTTAATCTAGAATTTCCCAGTCTTCAGAACTGTGAAAAATAAATAATTGTTATTGAAACAACCTAGACTCTGGTATTATAGCAACTGTAGCTGACTAACACATGTGGCTATTCGAAAATTTAAATTTATATATGCAACTCACATTCTCTTTTTAATAGACAGTGCTGGATTGGATGACAACTGTGATGTTTTCCCCTGTTTGGATTTGGCTGTAAAGATCTGCATATTAACAACAGCCCTTTGCTGTGGGGCCCACGTCAATATCCTATTCTTGGCTGATAATCAGAGAGCTGTGACAGTTTATCTTATCTGGCTCTTTGTCTCTTAGCCTCACAGACTTTAGCCTAGCTCCTTTTCTCTCATAGCCACACTTAATCCTCTCCTGTGGTTTCCCAGCCTCCCACACCCAGTTGGTATTGTTTATGGCTCCATCTCAGCAAGTCCTTACAGAGCCTTCCTCTGCCTCTTCACCTCTGTTGCTCTTCCCTGACTCGTTTATCCCCTCCCTTTCTAGAACTGGCACATATCAATGGATTCATGTTTGTACTCTTACCCATTTTTTACACAACTTTTTTTCAGAGAAATGTCTTCTAGCCAGCAGTTTTTTCTTTGAGATGAATGATTGCTCACATTTCATTCTGTTTCCCCATGGAATGCAGTCTGCAGATGAGACAAAGTCACTTCCAGAAGTGTATCTACTTCAAGTGTTAATAATGATAATAATAGAAACTACTACTATTGTGATTTACTGAGTTTTTATTTCTGGCCAGGATCTGTACATTACAGACATTTCTTACCATAGCCCAACAAAGCATGTGCTATGATCCCCTACTACAGACAGAAAAAACTAGGCTGAGTGATGTTATATACCTTGCTCACAGATCACTGCTAGTAAATGGTAGATCTGAAATTTAAATCCAGATTTGTCTCTAAAGTCCTTGCTCTTATCCACCACATACATACTGCCTCCCACATACTGTATCACTTCCCAAGTTAAGCAACCAAGTTGGAATTCAGTGCTGCATGACAAGTGAGGTCTATAAGCAAATTTGCTGAAATGATAACAATACTATACATTCATGCACTGTTTTGATGATTCTCCAGTTGGCATCTTATTTTCACAAAACTCAAATATAGAAGAATAAACTTTATGAGTTCTATTTCATACCCCCAAAAAACTAAGCTCTGGGGAGATAAGGTGATTTGTCCCAAGTCATTACATTAAAAGGCCACAAACCAGATAAGAACCCAGTTCTTTCGAAACATTTATTTTCCTCTTTCTTTGCTCATCAGTGTCCTTGGGCATTGTGCTGCCTAGTGGCAGAAATTAATGACAAATCTTTTGTTATGATTGCCAATTTAACCCTGCTTTATGTGAGGAGTTTGCAGGTATAGACCCACCTGAGTTTCTCAGCTGTGGGTATGTCAGTCTCCTTCATCCAACAAGAATTACCTGAGCCTGAATATGCCCATGCACTGTGCCAACAGTGGGAATAGAAGGGTGAACAAGATGTGACTTTGTCCTGAGAAGATACCTTCTAATGGGAGAGTATTATCCTACAATGGAAAAAATCATTTTCCTAATGGAATATAAAAAGCTGTGAGAAGGACAAAGGGAGAAAGAAATAAGTCTGCCTGGCAGGGTTTCATGGTAGAGGAGACTTCTGAGTGTAGTCTCAGTGGACTGACTTCAGACATGAAAAGCCTGAGTCATTGAGAGTTCTACAAAGGACCTCATAATTTTTAAACGTCATTAATTTCCTAAAAATATGCTTGTTGCCAAATCTCCTTAGACAGAAGTAGCATAAATTATTTATTGGAATATTTAAAATATTAACATCAGTAAATTCCCCAGAAACTTCATAAATACTCTGCCCAGTTGGATAAACTAATCTGAAATAATGGTTTTCAAGTTGCTCAAACTCTTGAATTCTACAAAGCCAGTAAGAATTCTTGGAAACAAACAGGAAGCCCGAATAAGTATCTCAACTCTCTAAACATCAGACATTTTATACAGAGGAGGATACCATCCCTCTAGCATTTCATGTACTTTTATTCAGGTAAAAAGGTATTTTTTTTTTTTTCTCACAGTGAATACCTAGAATGTTTTGCTCTTCCAACAAGTGTAAGATAAAATTCGGGTGCCACTGAATTTTATCACTTGAATATTAAGAGCGAAGATGTAAATCCTGATATGTTTGGAAATATTTGGAGCTAGAAGGAAAAGAACCTTTCAAGTGTAGAAATGGAAACTCATCAGAACCAAACGCTTGGAACACCCAGGAGGAGACTTCCCTCTGATCTACTGTGGTCCACAGGCTGCAGATGATTGGGATTTTTGGGTAGCTGATATAAACTAGACCTAGCAAATGGAGATCTTAAATATTTCTGGGAGAGAAGGAAGATCCCATTGTGTAACCTTTCCTCTCGCGCTTTAGTGGGTTGTTTGGCTTGTCTTCTGGGTGTGACCAGATAGGTTTACACCCTCTACTTGTAACCAAGATGGAATATTCCTTCAGATTCCTGACTCACTGAACAAGGAGAGGTCCAGATCTGCAAGGCCTGGAGAGCATCTTTCCTTCAAGCAGGTTTTGAAGGACAGAACAAGGGGCAGGAGTTCCAGGAACAGCTCAGCAGCACTGAGGATTGCTGGTGAATATCAATATTTTGTTGAGAATCTAAAAATGAATTGTTTCACAGAGGCGTTCAAAAATGTAATGGGCTATCTGGGGAGGGAGTGAGCTCCTTATCACTGGTATTATTTAAGTATTGGCTGAATAAGAATATACTGGAAAGTCATGCATAAGGTGAGTTGGACTAAGAGCCCTAAGATCCATTTCAACTTACAGATTTCATTATTTGCGGATCCTCGGTTTACCCTGTGTATGCGTCTGTGCTTGGACTTACCATGTTGTTCTGTAATGATACATTCATATGCATGTCTCCCTGACAAGCTTGAAAACTACTTGAAGAAAGGAACAATATTTGTCATTTTTCTATTTCATGTGTTTAATGCAATGACTAGTACCTAGGAGACACCAAGTCAGTATTTATCAAATGAATGAATGAATGAATTCATTTTTGTATGTCAATATATACACATTTATGTATATCCTGATTTATAGATTTATACTGTAAGTTACCAGTAAATACACTTGTTTGCTGTGATGGTGTTCATATGCATTAGAACCAAGAGTTGTTTGAATACCTCAATGATGGAATACGCTTCCTAAATCCTCAGACATGGTACTTCTAGTTAATTAATTCCCTTTTTACAGATTGGGCCATATAATAGGAGTTAAGGCACAGCCAATGTGTGACCAGGGTTTTTCTGAATTTATATTTCTAGATCAAGTCTACAGTGCCAGAAATGGCCCTAGAAGTGATGGTTAGAGGTCCCAATGTAACCTGACTGCATTAGGTGGCACGTGTCTCCTGTGGGTAACCAAGAATTTAAATTCATCCCAACCTTGGGGAAGGAGGCAGGAGTGTGAGTGGCAGGGACTCCTGTGGCATGCTGGGTACAAAGGCTGGTGTCTAAGCTGAAGTGTGAGAAGAGGTGGGGGAATCTCAGCAAGTTAGACTGGATAAGGAGGCCAGAATGGGGCAAAGAAGCAGAGGCACATAGGGTGTGGTTTTGAGATGGAAAAATTTTCAGAGAAGCTGAGGCGATGGGTGAGGTTGCAAAAAGAGTACTTTTTAAAAAGACTTGTTAGCTGAAATACACTTGTGCCAAACAGCACTATTCATTCATGTAGTCATTCATTCAGCAAATCTATATTGAGTGCCTACATTATGATAGCACTGTGCAAATGTTAGGGTCAAATACAAATAAAGTAGGATCCTTGCTCTCAAGTACATAACTTGAACTAAACTATAGACATATTAACAGAAAATTGCAATGCAGTGTGATAAATGCTATAATAAGATAAGCACAGGGAGCCTGTGGAAGCCTCTCAGGAACACATAACCAAGTCTAAGATGAGATGTGAAGGATAAGTTGGAGTTAGCAAGGTGAAAAGGGTAAGCAGGAAGAACAATATTGCTAGAGCTCTAGGAATGGCTGAATATACAAAAGGGAGCTTATTCAGGGACTGCAAATGCCTTGTAATAGTTGTGTGTTATATACCATGTTAAATAGTCCGGACTTTCTCCTGGAAGCAATGAATAACTGGAGTATTTTAATGCAGAAGTGACATGATCAGGTGTATGCTTTAAAAATACTACTACAACTAAATTGTGGAGAAGGGGTTGGAGGAAATGAAGAGCAGGCACTCCCTGAAGTTGTCACAGTGCTCAGTGGGAGGGAGATGATGGTAGTTCAACAAAAGGTGAGGCAAGGAAAACAGAAGCAGATAAATTATTGAGACATTTGAAAGAATGGACAAAGCATGGTGATTGGCTGGATGGGAGATGTAATAAGTCAAGGATGGCCAAGTTTCTGGCTTGGGCAGCTGGGTAGATGGCTCTAGAGGTAGACCCATAAAAAAGGAGGATGTGTCAGTTTCAGGAGAGTTCTGGTCTAAGGGAGCCAGAGGGTTAAACCTTCTTAAATCCAAAGGGCCACTCTGCTGGTCTGTCTCACACCACTCTATCAGTGTAGAAAAATATCCTTTCAGAGCTTTATGAGATCTACTACCTGGGTCAGGTCGTCACCGACTCTAGGCATTATCATTTATTCATCCATTCAATCAACCAATATTTATGAAATGCCAATTATGTATTCATAGTATTCCAGTATTCTATAGACCCCAATATCCATCTATTCAGGTAGCTTAGTTCTAAAAGAGTGACTCTCAAAGCCAGAATTATAGCTGTAAGTTTCTGATAGTCTTTCCCACTCACCCCACCCCAACTTATCAGGCATATTAGTGTTTGTGCTGTCATTCACTGCTTTAGAGGAAAGTGTTTCTTCACTTCCTGTTTCCATGGTTGCATGATGTTTTTACATTAAATTCTCATGGTTCCATTAAATTTTAGTTTCTTCTTCATGGACTTTGTCTATGGCAGAGTTTTGACTTGGGTGGAGGTGAAATACCTAATAGAAATTCTTTAATAAGTTATTTTATATGGCCAGAGGCCTGAAAACTCTTTTCTAGGAGCCAGAGTCTCCTGAGCAACTCTGGGGCCTCCTGTGGTTCAAGGGACGTGTTGGAATTTCAGTCACAGGTGTGATGGATCAAAGCCTTCCTCAAAATACTTGTGTTTGATGCCATTTCAATTTACATTTAGTGCTTGGTTTTCCCAAGATGAGGTGTGAAATTCAAGCATCAGAGAAACCAGCAGGAGTTGCCGGTTGAAGTTAATAAAACACTTATCATGAGCCTATGTAGTTCAGATTAATAAAATAAAACCATGAATGTGAGAACCTAAGCTCACACATTCATATATCTTGTAAATCTGTTTCCTGAAAGCCAGAGGGTGCCTAGGCCACTGGGCCAAGAGAGATGGGGAATCTACTTTGAAAACCACTCTTCGGTTAATCACTAAAGCCTATTTTTGTCAAATAAAGCTCTTGGAATCTCTATTTCACTTCTCAAAGATACTGCAAAGATTAATGAAGTGATTTTGAATTACCTGCTGTAAATAAGTGTTGCTTTTTAAGGAGGTAGTATTATTGTTAATGTTATTTCATAATCAGTGAAGATATAAAATGTTTGATATTTAGTTCAGTTGATTAAATGATACCAGTGTGATTATGGCCCAAGACTGGATTTCTACTCCAGACATGTTTTTAGTTTTGCACAGAGAATGTGTATTGTTCGATAGCAGACTACTTCTAGCCTCAATCAGCCACCTCTCATGTGATGTCTCAGTTGGCTAATGGATAAATAATGCAGCTTCCTCAATCCACTGACATGGGTAGATAGGTAGCCTTTGCATGCGAAAGCATATTACTATAGGCTGCAAGTCTTGGAAGCCTGAACAGGTCTTTGCAAGAGAATATTAAGCCCAGAGAAAGTACCTGGTTTGCCCAAAGTCACCCAATTAATGCAGAGTCAGGGCTAAAATCTGGATTTATTAATAAGTCCAACGTTCTCACTATTGCACTGTGCCATATTTACTCCGGTCTAGAATTCACCTCTAAAACTTTTGGGTACTTGGAGCCGGGCGCGGTGGCTCATGCCTGTAATCCCAGCACTTTGGGAGGTCGAGGTGGGCGGATCACAAGGTCAGGAGTTTGAGACCAGCCTGACTAACATGGTGAAACCCCGTCTCTATTAAACATACAAAAATTAGCTGGGTGTGGTGGCACACACCTGTAATCCCAGCTACTCAGGAGGCTGAGGCAGGAGAATCTCTTGAACCTGAGAGGCGGAGGTTGCAGTGAGCCAAGATCACTCCACTGTACTCCAGCCTGGGTGACAGAGTGGGACTCTTATTTCAAAAACAAACAGAAAACAAAAAAACTTTTGGGTACTTGGATTCAACGCAAATTGCTAGAGAAGCAGTATCCAATAAAATGCACTACATTCTTTGGTATTTCCTAGTATTTTATTAGATATTGCTATTTGTTTGGTGCATCTCACATGGGTATCATACTTCTCTAGGCAGACAGCCAAAAAGCAACAAGTCAATCTACCATGTCTTCTGTCTGGCAGGCAGTGCAGGAACCTGCAGGGCAACT
The DNA here is from genome assembly GCF_009761245.1 of Sapajus apella. NCBI lineage: Eukaryota > Metazoa > Chordata > Mammalia > Primates > Cebidae > Sapajus > Sapajus apella. The sequence continues at coordinate 7,329,825 of NW_022436974.1, read as the reverse complement.
CTGAACAGCATTCTAGAGACTAAATCAAGCCAGCTGGGCTGATTACAGCAAACGATGATTGCTGCCTATCCTAATTAGGCTGACAGGACTTCTGCTATGTGGACAACCCACTAGCTGCATTCACAGATGTGGTGAATCAGTCATGTTCAATTATTCAACCACTTTCATTTGGGAACCTGCTACATGCAGAGGGTTATCAAGATCTCTTTGTAATATGGGCAAGAGTTTGGTCATGAGTTGTAATCAACCCACGTACAGTTTGCCTATAGAGAGATTCCTCAGGCTGGCCTTCTCAGCAGTGGCCAGTGGGGTGGAAATGATCTTTTTTGCGAAAGCCAAGAGCCCTTGTGACTGTGTCTTTCTATCACAGTTTTCAAGAGGAAAAGGAAAATTGGTCTCAATGGTCCTTCTTGGCTCCGAAACGTTCTTTTAAAATAATATTTATTGCATACATTTTTCCGATTACAAAAGCAATACATGTTCATTGTTGAAAATGCAGAAAATTACAAAGAAGATAAAAAGTAGTCATAATTCTAATACAATGAAAACTGCTTCCAACTTCTTAGTTCAAATTTTTTCAGTCTGTTTTTTAGTCAAATGGAGGAGTATATATCTTTTAAATGAAATTGAGATCCCATTATATCCTGCTCTGAAATTCTAGGAGTCTATAAAGTATATAAAACTAAATAGTAAATTTCTTGCTCAAAGCCTGGCATACTATAGTCATTCCATAAACATCTGTTAACAGAATGGAGAGGAAAACTTGGTTTGTGGGCTTGAGAACTTCACACTCAGGCCTTGCCCAAATCTAGACAACAAGCTTTGTGTGCCAAAGGAATGAAATGAGCTAGAAACCAACCACTTTTCTTTAAGAAAGCTTCCCTTTCCCAAGAGAACATTGACTGTAATTCATACACCTTTTTTGTATTCATTGTGTATTTCAGGAGACTGCTTCCATTTGATGTGAAAGCTACACATACATACAAGGGACTTGCTGGAAGCATGGACCTCAGTGAAAAATGGACTTTGGAGGAAGGAACCTGGTTATCCCATGCTGGAATTCATCCTTTTGCCAACACCAGAGAGGGTATGGCCGTTTTTGATGTTCCTTATAGCATGGTTCTCCTCAGCTTCTGCACCTCATTATGTCAATCTGCTGTACTCAATAAGTGCCCAGGCTGTTTGTCTTTTCAAAAGCAGCCAAGTGGAAAGGAGAGGGAATGGATTTTGAATTCAGACAGACCTGGGTTCAGATCCTGAATTCACTACTTAAAAGTTTTGTGGCTTTGAGAAAATCTGTCATTCCCTGGGCTCTAACATGAGAGTATGAATGCCCACTTTGCAGGGTTACGATGAGGACCATCAGCTGTTATTTAATGAGCCCTCACCTTGGCCAGGTGGGAAGCTGGTCAGAGATCTTTGAGCACCTAACATATGTCAGGCACTGTGTTCCTGTTTTGTTCATCTCTCCTCTTAGCAACCTGCAAACATTCAAGTTGAGATAAAGCAACCAGTCTAAACAGAGTAGTCAGCTCTTTACCTTCTTTATGATTATCCGATTAATGTGACTCAGCATTAAATGGTGGAGATATTGTTACTTTCCTGGAGCAGAGCATTCAAATGTAAGAATCATAATCTGACACAGAGCTGTGGTCCTCTATCAGGTCTAAGAATCCATTCTCTCTTCCAGCCCTCAAATCTGATAGAGACCTATTTTGATGGTAGGAGCCATTCTATAGATGGGTGATGAAAGGCTGCTGAGGTTAATGCACTCACAGATGTTTTCACAGGGATCTGTCTCCCATTTGTTTGTTGTTTATTCATTTACTCAACAAATATTATTGAGCATCTATTTTATGCCAAGCACTGGTAATACAAGAGAGAGCGCCAGATTGACATAGAGAACAGCAGACTGTACTCTCTGATGTGCCCACCTCTAAAACAGGGGAACTTATATGGCAACAAACATTTGCAGATCTTCTGCACTACACCAGGGTATGTCTTCCAACCAAGACTGCTGCACACAATGAGATAGTTTCCAAAGGGAAGGCAGGAAGCTTTGAGAAAGGAAATTTGGATGCATTCCACCCCAAAATCAATTGTTATTTGTTCCTGTGCACTGTCACGCTGTCGTTCTAGCCACATTTTAGAAGTCCTCAAGCCAGCATCTCTTCACAACCCATGGAAAAAAGCTGAACCTCCCTAGCTCAACACATAGCCCTTTAGGACCTGACCTCTGCCTGCCTCTCTAGTTGCATCTCCTGCTGCTCATCACTAATAGCAATTCCCTCCCTCTCACTGTGTCAACCACTACCTGGATCCCTGAATACATCCTGCCCTCACACACCTGTGAATCTTGGCAAAGGCTGCTATTATCATGTCTCTTCCACTTGGCCAGTTCCCACTCATCTTTGAAGCTTCTGCTTAAGTCGTCTGTTCTGGGATCTCTTCCTGCCGCCACCTCCTACCAACCCCCATCCTGGTCTCAAGGAGAGTCCCTCCTCCCTCCTCAGTGCTGCCACAGCCCCTGCAGATTCCCATGTCACAGCACATATCACACTGTATTGTGCTTGTCTGTATCCTGAACAGCCTGTGTGCTTCTTGAGACAGATGCCTTGTTTTATTCATCTTTGCATCCCTTAACTGTAACAAGGCTAATTTGTGGTGTATATTTGATGGCTGGATGAATGAATGAATGACAATTGGGACCACATCCTCTAAATATCTCTGACTTCATTGAAAGCCCTTTTTTTTTTTTTTTTTTTTTTTTTTTGGCTGTGGGAACCCATCTGATTGTATAACTGCTTCTGGCATCACGACATCACTTCACCTTGCTTTCAGCACATCTGTAGCATTTGATTCAATGACCCTAGGCTTGTTACCAAAGCCTAAAGGCAGAGGAGAGAAAGAAAGTGTGGTTTTCCCACTGGTGCTTGCTGCTTTTGTAACCTAGGCAATAGAATCATCCATCAGAGAATTTCAGAACTGAAAGAAGCCTTAGGGATCAAAGTGGTGGCTAAAAACTGCACACTGTGACCATCTCCAAGCACTGCCTTGTCCCTCTGTGAGTTTACCACGTCATCTATCTGCAATCTTTGGGGCAAGGCTGGAAAATAGGAAGGGAAGGTCTGCCTAAAGGCGAGGCATCACTCTTGGGTAAGTGATGAGCTGCTGGGGCTGAGGGAAAAGCTTAGTTCTGTAGGCAACAGATACAGTAATACCCGGTTCCAGTTCAGATAATCAGTCTATATGCTGCAAGGATGAAGGCATCCAAGACAAAGTATAGCAGTGTTGTGGTAAGTGAGTGAAGCACAGACATAAGGAATTAATGTGGCTGAAATTTGAAAATCCTTGTGGGCAGCTGGTATTACGGTGGTTCTCAGAGGCCGGGGCTGAGATTCAGGAAAGGTGCAGGTCCTTAGAGGACTGAGTCAGGTGCCAAAATGGGAACCTAATGAAGTCTTGAAGTGGGATAAGGAAACTGGCACTCAGAGATGAAGTGTGCTGTGCCAGAGCCAGGTCAGAAATGGACAAATTATAGAAAAATATTTTAAGCATATATTAGGTATATAATTTTGCAAGATGATACACTAAGCCTTTTTTGTATATATATATATATATGGACTATCTCAATTCTCACAACAGCTTTATTCTCATTTCATGACTGAAGAAACTGAGCCTGAAGAGGCTGAGAAACTTGTACATCATTCAGCTCACAAATGGCAGAGTTGGAATTTGAATTGAGGTCAGTCCAATCCTAGCCACCATAAGCTACTGTCCCTCAAATTCTTTCTCCCACATTCCCTACTCTACCTTCACAGCTTAAGGCTCTGGTGGTCCAGTTACAAACTTGTATTGCTAGTTATTTGCTTGTCACAGCTGAAATGAGAACTAGCCCTGAGCAGGGCCAGAAAACAAACAGTGCTGTTTTAACATGTGCATTCTCATCCAAGCCCACAGCACGGCTCTCCCCTACAGCCATCTTAGCTCATGCACTGCCAAGGTCTTGACCCACTTGCTTTAAAGCATCTTTCTTTGATACTTCATTTTCCCACCTCACCTCTCCCCACCACCGGCTAGTGCCGGCTGTTCTATCTCTGAGGCTCAATATGGACTGGTGGGGTTTGCATTTCTAGTGAAGTACCAGGAAAACCCCTGGAGTGTCCAAGCTTCAAGGTTTTGTTGTTGGCTTCCTGTAGTCCTCAGAGAATTGCATTATCTGCCAGGGAGACTCAGTCATTCTGTTGAGTCATAGGCCTTGAGGCAGATCCACACATCTGCCCTTGTCTTATCCTCACAGCATCTCCAGCTGTAATTGGGTAGGAGAGCTTCCAGAAAGCTGGCTGTGGAGAGCCCAGGATGCCTGAGGGTGATAAGGAGTTTCTGAAAAAGTCCCGCTTTCACTCCTGCTTCTGACACTCTTAAAAATATTTCCAATGAGTTAGGCCGGTGGGTTTTCAATCTCACTTTAAAGGGCTAGAGCACATTTTTCAAAAGAAATCATATGCAGTCCCTGACATACAAAACAAAAGGGAGACAGTGTTTGGCCACGCATTTCCGACTGTTGCATTGTAAGTTGATTGGGCCATTCAGCCTCCAGCCACATCACGTATGTTGGGATTTGGTACGGAAGGGGGGGCCCTTCTCAGCAAATCTATAAAGTATTTCTTTCTCCTCTTATAGATGTGCTCACTCAGCTGTTTGGGAACCCTGCTGTCATCCACACTTCCCAGGGAGCTCAACCTGCTTAAGCTCCTCTTTAGGGGAGAAGCAGGAAGTCTGGGAAACACAGCCTGGCAGCGTGGGCCAGGTGCGTCACAGAAATTCAGTGGTACTGTTCCCATTATGGTTATATAAACAGGAAGGAACAGATTTCCTTTCTGCAGCCTCTCAGGGTTAGGGAGAGTTTTAACACTGGTCAAGGAGGAAGGAGGCAACTTTTCCTGAGAGCAGTCTGTGTGCCAAGCATTGCCATGTACATGATTTCATTGCATTCAAACCCTTATTGAAATCTTGCGAAGTAGTTAGTCTTATTTCCATTTTGCAGATGAGAAAACTGAATCTTGCAAAGGCAAAGTAACTAAGCCCAGCTCAGGCAGCAAATGGCAGCAGAGCTCACATTCACACTCAGATCTTTATGCTCCAGAGCTGTGTTCTATCCATTTTATTTCTGTCTATCAGTTTCTAAGGGCAAGATTATTCTACATCTCCACCTTTCTGAGAAGTTGATCCCTTTTGTCCATTTTTCTTGCAAACTCTGTAGTAAACAGATGCATATAATGGAATCCATTATCTGTGATCTCCTACGTGCTTGTTTTAATTAGTTTCATAAAGTCCATCATCTGTTTCAATTTTCATTTTACAGAGGAGGGCACAGTCTAAGCAGTTTGGGACACTAAAGATTAGTGGCAAAACTAGGGCTATAGCCCCGGCTTCTGCTGCTCCTCCCACCACCCACACTATGCTGATTGCTAAGGCAATAGCTTCTTGGGAAAACCACTTTACTGTGAAAGAAGAGAAGCCTCTGTGTGGTCCAAGAAGACTCTATTTGCAGCTCTGAAAGAAGCGATTCCTCTTCAGCCCTCTGCCTTAGATGCTGGGGTGGAAATGTAAGATCGTGGTCTCTGCATTTCAGCAGAAACTCACATTTATCTTACAGATTTTGCTTTTTAATAGTTTAGTCATAGATTTCAACTGCAGCAAATGTTTTTGTATTTGCTGGGTATTTAACACTGGGTATTTTGTTTGATTTCACTGAATCGATCTAAGTCGGAAGTGTATGATTTTTCTCTGCTGGGACCTTTTCTTGTATGTATTTTTGGAATCGTTCTTTATTCTGATTCATGTCCAAGAACACCTTCCAGCAGCTTCTTGGCTCAGTCAGATTTTATTTCCTTTGATATGATATTGAGTGAAGATTCTTTTAAACCTTCATCTCTGGACTATACTTGGTAGCAGGAATCTGGTGGGGAGGCAGTGCAGGAGGGGGACAAGTTTAATTTATTTATATATTTCCCCAAACACCTTGCTTTTGTTGATAGCATCTTCTACATTGATATTTGGAATTTTTAGAGGACATATTTAACATTTTTACCCAAATGAATCCTTGGCTTCCTATCAGAGTTCATATCATTTCATCTCTTGGGCTGTATTGTTTCTGCTTAAGATAATGATTTTTTAGTTGAGATATAGTTAATTATTTTTCCTATGGAGCCTACTCCTTTCTTCTGGAAATTACAAAACAAAGCAGTTACCTGAGGCCTGATTTTCATTTAAGGGAAGTAAAACAACTGTGTTTTCTTTTTCCTTTTCATCAAGTTTTATAAAGAAGACGAGTTGTATTAAAAGGAAAGATTATTAAATCCAAGAGAACATGAAATGCCCTCTGGGCCAATTCAGCCTGGGAGCTAATGCTTCAACCGATCAATTGCAAATTTCTTTTTGATGAAACCTTACTGGTGGGCATGTGTTTGTCCTTAGTATCACCTGTTGGCTTGTCCTAGGAGGTGCAGTTAAGAGACAAGGATAACAGAAGAGAGTCATGCTGAGCTCAGGCAGCCTTAGCCCCTCTTCCCTCTAAATCAGTCCTGCCCACGCTCCCCTGGGAGAGGAGGGAAGGAGGAGCTGTATTGCTTCCCCACTTTGCTCAGCTGTTAACTAGCAAAGGGCCTCCAGGAGACAGAAGGCTACCTGCAGAGAAGATGATCAAAGGGGAATGCCAGGAAGGAAAGGAAAGCAGAGAGATGACTCAGCTCAGCTCACTTCTTTCTGTCTTTCATGCTTGAAATTGGTTATTTCCTCAGGGACTGGGGATGGGAAGGCCATACACACATCCTAGTGGGACCTAGCTACCATCTTAACTTGTTATTATGGCATTTGTGCAGCTTTTTCTTGCAAAGAGAATTAATAGCATACTTTGGCTGGATAAAGTTTCTCCCCATGGGGCATTTAGCCCCTCACCCATCTCTTGGAGGAAGAAGCATATCTGTGTGAGACTCAGTCTCTTCCTCTTCTTGACATGATCAAGTAGCTAAGTAACTCCTGGGGACCCCTAGAGTCTGAGCAGCCCATAATGGCCCTCCTGTTGGCCACTCCTCCAAGTAGAGCCTGCAGTCAAAGCAGACCCTGCTACCTCTGCAGCAGACGCTGAGCAGGGGCTTGATGGCATTCCCAGACTGCTACAGGGCAGGTTCCTGGCTCACAACTGGAGTCCTTGAACACTAAGCAGAATATCTGTGATGGGTGTTGTACTCCCAAAAAGTATCTAGAATGTGCTCTTAGCTCTAGGAATGAAACTAAAATTTCCTTTGATCCTGGAGTTATGTCCAGTGTTGCTATATAACCTTACCTCATTTACTGAGGAACGAGGGAGCTGACTGAGTTTGCCAGATAACTGAAGAGTTATGTGTTACCCTTGAAACACTTAGATTTTGTTTAAAATTTTACTGTTTTCTAATGGTTGATAAGACTTTTCTTCTATGATTTTTTAATATACTTTCTTGCCTTCCTAAACAGAAAATAGTCATACCCCAGCTTAAGAGTGGGAGTGGAGCAAAATTTCATTTAGGAATTTTTGCCTTTAATTTGGAATCCATAATAACAATATCCAACTTGTTTAAACAATTCATATACACATTTGAATATGCCTAAAAAAATTCCCACTAGAGACACATAAGAAGTTGTGGATGGTTTTAAGTTTGAGAATGGAGATTAAAAGAGGACAGGAAAGGAGACTTTTATTTTTCAGTTTATACCCATCTATACCAAATGTTTTTTTCTTTACAGGGAAAACATTTTATTTGTTTATATTATAAAAATAAATTTAAAACATTTACAATAATACAAGGAAAGAAAGAACGTTAAAGTTAGGAGTTGGGTTCCCAGGCCAGCTCCCAAAAGCCCATTCAATTCATGATATATCATGGTAATAGAAACACTGGCTATTAGATACAGGCCTCTGTGTAATCCATTTCTATGGGAAACTTCCCCTTGAGCCTGAGAAATATTTCCACCTTGTCGTTTCTTCTCCGCATGTCCCACCTCTAATAAATGTGCTGCCCTAGAAACAGGGCAGGGACTCCCTCTCGCTGTCTGCTGAGGCCGTGGCAGCAGGAGGCCCTCTTGCCACCTGGGACAGGAAAAGGAGAGCAGTCTGGCATGCTCTAGCCCTCTATGTGGGAAGAAAATCAATATGTATGTATGTATGTATATATGTATGCATTTTGAGACTGAGTCTCGCTCTGTCACCCAGGCTGGAGGGCAGTGGCACGATCTTGGCTCACTGTGACCTCCACCTCCCAGGTTCAAGTGATTCTCCTGCCTTAGCCTCCCAAGTAGCTGGGATTACAGGCGCCTACCACCATGCCCAGCTAATTTTTAGTAGAGACAGAGTTTCACCATGTTGGCCTGGCTGGTCTTGAACTCCTGACCTTGGGTGGTCTACCTGCCTCTGCCTCCCAAAGTGCTGGGATTACAGGCATGAGCCACCATGCCTAGCCAAGAAATAAACATTTATTATGTACCCACTGTGTGCCAGACACAGTGCCCGGTCTGTCTCACACCTTACCTGTTTTGCTGTTCCTAACAATCCAGTGAGGCACGTATTATTGTCAGGAAACTGAAAATGCCCCCCAGTAATTCACAGAGCTGAGATGCAAACCTGTAAACATGTGCACTGTTCATTATAACTCAGTGATGCTCCAGCAGAACTATTTATTTATAAGAGACCTATAAAAGTCAAATGTGGGAAGGCACTTTGCATGTTGCCCTGAGATTCAATAAGGTCTGTCATGGAATCCCTTATTAGAAAGGCACTGATCACCTCTGTGTCTGCAGTGCCTAGCATAGTGCTGGAAGCATGGTAAATTCCCAGTAAACGTTTGTTTGATTAATAGGAAACATTATTGTTGGCTCTGTTCTGCTTCCCGAGATAGAAAATTGGAATCATTTACTTTAGAGAGTTTTCGACAGCGAATACTAAAACAACAAAAATGTTTTCTCATTAACTCTCAGTTGATTAGGAAATTCGAATAACTAAAGTGCTGTAAGTATAGTTCCTAGCTTACAAATCATCTATTTATAAGAAGAAATGGAAGGCAAGTTCATTGTGAGAACAGTTTGGCAGGCTTTAGAACCTAATCACCCTGTGGAGGACTGGCAACACTCTTCATAGGGGTAAGCATATTGCCAGCTCCATGTAACCAACTTTCAAGCCAACTCTCGGAATGCAAACTAAAAGCCGGAGACAATGAACATTCCCCTAATGTAAACATACTCTGCGGTTATTATCTTCTTTCAGTAACTCAAAATTGTTATGGGATAAAAAAAGAGTCCATTTGTGTCAGCTGTAAAGGAGCATGGCATCCAATAATAACTAACATTTATTTGACTTTTACAATGTGACACTCTTTCTTCTAGGGGCCACATGTGCATTTGTTTATTGTACTCTCACCACATTGGCACGCTAGGTATGGTTATTATCTCCATGTTTACACAATGCTAAGGCTGAAAGAAATTAAGTTACTAGTTAATTTTGGAACTGGTATGAGAACCCAGTACTGGCTGATCCCAAAGCCCTCTATAGACCACCTCTCTTGAGACACAGAGGCTGTTTGCTTCCTGATTCGATAGGAAACTGGAGGAGAGCCCATTTAAACCCATTCACTCATAAGATGAGCAGGTCAAAAGCTGCTCTTAGGATCTAGGACTGATCATTGGAATTGGCAATGGCAAAGCCATTCTTGCCCTTGAAAAGAGCTATTCTGGCAGAGTGAGGTAGAAACCTGTTCAGGCTGCTTGTAAGAGTGAAATGAAGAAAGGGTGCTATCAGTGTGTAGACAATTATTTTAATGAATTGTTGTAAAGGGTACCTGAGAATTGGAGTAATGGCTAGAGATACGTAGAATCAATAAAGGATTTTTAAAAAGACAGGAACATAGTAGTATGTCTGTATACTGATGGGAGTGATCTAGGACTGAAGACAATATTAATCCAGGTGGGAAGAGGCAAAAGCCACATGAATAGGATCCGATTTATACTGAAGGCCATAGTGGCCTTAGATGATTCATCTATAGCAACAGGACAGCGGGAAAGTAAACAAACAGACAAATGCAGAATGACTGTTGGGCTGTACTAAGCTCCATTTGATTTTAGTGGTCATGAATTGAAAATAAGACCAGGCAGCATAATTTTGTGCTTTTTTTTTTTTTTTTTCTTTTGTGACGGAGTTTTGCTCTGTCTCCCAGGCTGGAGTGCAATGGTGTGATCTCGGCTCACTGCAAACTTTGCCTCCTGGGTTCAAGCGATTCTCCTGCTTCAGCCTCCCAAGTAGCCAGGATTACAGGCATGCACCACCACGCCTGGCTAATTTTTGTTTTTTTTTTAGTAGAGATGGGTTTTTGCCATGTTGGCCAGGCTGGTCTCAAACTCTCGACCTCAGGTAATCCACCCACCTCGGCCTCCCAAAGTTTTGGGATTACAGGCGTGAGCCAACATGCCTAGTCAAATATTTGCTTCTTTAATCATGTTTAGCTGGGTGTAGATGGAAAGAAGGTGGAGGGTTATATTTTACTAGGGTTGTGTTTTTACCAGGTAAATAGCATGAAAAGAGAGCAGAACATGGTTTTGAAGGTGTAAGTAAGAGAGAAATGATAATGAAACTGGAAACCAACGTCCATAAGGAAGGAAGGGGGATCATGAGGGGAGTGAGGGACAGAGCCAAGGTCATGGATAAGTAAATTACAGATGATAGTGGGGTCAAGGACACATTGGATTAAAATAAGAGTGAGGATAAGCCGGCAAGGTAGGAGAGTGGCATACTTCACACTGATATTATGCATGGCGTCACTATGACAGCAGGGGGCTGGCGTGGTTGGAGCAGGTCAAGAAAGGGATAGGAGGCAGAAGACTTGAGAGATCAGAGTGTGATTATACAGATGGAGAAAAATAAGAATAATCACAGCAATGATACTGGGAAAAGTGACAGTGAATCAGATGCCATTTTCTTCATGAAATGAGGTGAAACAACCAGAGAGTATGTAGATGGCCGAAATAAATAGAGAAGGCAAGTAATGGAGCCTGCTATGTTTAAGGAAAGCCAGATACGGGGTTAGAGCAAGAACAGTGAAAGAAACATTCAGAAAGGAGACTGAGGATATACTGGGGATTTTGCTAGCGATGAACCATGAGTTCCAGAAGACAAATGAGAGAATTCTAGGAGGTGGGAGGGGATGGAGTGATGAGTGCAAAGCTTCACCCAAACATATTCAATTCCTGGATTTGGGAGCTCAGATTATAAGAAGCAGGAAAAAGAAGAGGATGGAGAGATAAGCTTAGCCCCTCAAGAATGCTGCCTTGCTGAGGAAGGACAGCCCCACCCCTGCTTCCCTGGGCTCCGTGAGCAATGCTGGCTGAAGGGGCTTTCTGTCCTCCATGGTGATTTGTAAACCAAAAACTGACAGTGGAAAACCCAGAGATGGCTGAGTGTTTACAAGATGAGGGCATATTGGCTCAGATCCGGGTTCTTAGGCTGCTGCAGCTGGTGCTCTCACCACTTTGAGACACTAGAAGGCCCCCCACGAGGCTGCCCAGACTGTTGACCCTCCAGTAGTCCTCCCAGGATGGAGAAAGGACAACCATTTCCATGACTGCTCCTTCCTTCCTCCGGACCCTGCCCTAGGTCATCAGCTGCTGGGCTCTCTCTGGAGCACATCCCAAGTCCAGCCTCCCCGCACCCCCGCAATTCAGAGCCGTCACAGTCAGTCCTGGAGTCGGGGGGGGGAGATACATAACACATCTGCCCAGTTATCCAGGCCACTGACCCAGACAGAAAGGTTCTCACAGCGTGACATTAATTATTTTAGAATTTACAGCTCTCAGCATAACTATTGCTTCGACGTTCTGTATTTGAAGTAGTCAATCTTTCATAGAGTAGAAGGAGCACAGCTCGTCTCCTCCCTTCCCTTCTCCCTCACATACCCCTATCACAATGCTGTCACGCATACATTCACAACTTCTCAGCCTCAGTTTCCCTACCTGTGCAACGGGGCTCATATTACTTTGCCCACTTGAGCCAGGTGATCTCCTGAAGAGAAGGAAATAATGTGGGACTGGAGTTGGAATTCTGGTTCCAAAAGGAGGGGACTGGGGGGCATTTGGGGCTCCTCCTACCTTTCTGCGAGACCTATTCAAGCCCTGAAAATTCTCCGTCTCCTCAGGAGAAGCCACAGAACAAACGGTTTCCCAAGCGTCGGAGGAGGGCAGACAACACAACAAAGCAGGGAATCGGGTTAGAACGGGTTATGCTCTGATTTTCTGGAAAATGGGCAAACGGGGCGGGGACTGGGGAGGACTCAGCCAGCAGGGAGTTTGGAGGCCGCGCGCGCCGCCGCGGAGCATGACGGCCACGGTCGCCTAGCAACCAGCGGGGATGCGCGGGGCGCCTGGGTGGGCGAGGAGAGCTCGCCGCCGCCGCTGCCGCGCGCCCTCGGGCCCCGGGGACCGCGGGAAAACTTTGCGGCTCTTCTGCGCTGGGGCGTCTGCGCCAGGCCCGGCCGACAGAGCAATGCGCCCCGCGGGCTGAGGGAAGACTGTGCGGCCGCGGCCCAGCGCCCGGCCCGGGTAGCCGCGGAGAAAGTTGGCGCGCGGCTGACGGCGCCTTGAAGCAGCAAGGTGCCCGGGCCGAGCTGCCCTCAAGTTTCTGCGGCGATTTCTCACTCTCAGGGGGTTGGAAGGCCCGAATCCCGCGGGACCCCGGCTCACGTATTCTGAGCGCTGGGAGAGAGAAGCCCGCGCTTTTCCCGGCGACCTGCGCTTGAGCTGATGCGTGGTGGGTTCGCCCTGGATGGTAGCGATTCGAGTTTTGTTTTCTGCTTTTCTTCTCCCCCAGACAGTGAGTTTGTGGAAGCCTCGCCCGCATCCTACAGCCCAGACGAGTTAGGTAAGTCTGCACCTTTTGTCTTTTATTTTTCGTCGCAATTCTGCCGGAGAACCGAGAGTTTGGGAGGCGCCGAGATGAACTTAGCCAGGCGTGGGGCTGGGGTCGGGGTGCGGAGGGAAATGGCCAGGGGACACCTGCTGCCTTCGTGGCAGAAACCGGCCTTTCCTTGGCGCTGTGCTTCGAGGGTGGCGGGGCAAGTGTCCAATGTGCTGAGTGTGTGTGAGTGTGTGTGTGTGTGTGTGTGTGTGTGTGTGTGCGCGCGCGCGCGCGCCTGGGTCAGTGGTGCTGCTCTGAGGAGCCTGGCACAGCAAACTTCCAGACCTGGGGCTTCTGTAATCTGCGCTCATCATGCCGGAGTGACACAGGCGGCTGGTTCTGTCTTACCAAGTACCTGGCAGGAGAAGGACGTTGCGTGGTTCGTCCTTACCCTGAATTTAATGAAGTCAGGGGCTGAAAACGGCAGTGTAATTATTAAACTATAAGACCCGGGAGCTGCTTCCCTCCCTAGTTTCTATTCCTCAGTTAGCCTGTAGGCGTCTTCCATCCTCATTGCCTGTCATGGTAAGTGGAGATTTGTGATGGGTGAAGCGGGACGCTCTTGTCAGAGACAGGCTGAAGAGAGAGTGAAGAGAAAGAAATGCGAATGGTCAGGATCTCTCTAACTTCCTGCCACCCCATTCTCACTGGGTGGCTTAGTGGTTGGGTCCTTCTCTCTTTTTCTTCTGCTGTCAGGGTTAGTTTAGCTGCTACTGGTCTGGGCTATCAAGTGTGTCCTTACTGCTTTCATCTCTAGCCTGAATATCTTGCCTTCCTACCATGAAATGAAAGGATTTATTTGATGATATATGTTGACAGTAAAGGAGGAGGGGAACTGTCCACAAAGAGCCGTTTAAACACATTTATCCTCAGTAACACGCTCAGCTGTGGGCACCCTGTTCCTGGTCAGCCTCTTGTGCTGGGAAGAATGTCCTCATCAAGTCCCACAGGACCTGAAGCAAAATTCCACCTTGACAACGACTTTCATTCATTTCTAGGAGCCAAGCACCCGAAATAGGTCTAGATCAAGGTTGGCATTCTGTGGCAGGGAAGGAGTACCAGGTTTTATTCAGAGGATGTGTTTCTGGCAAGTTGTGAGGCAATCACATCTCTATCAATGGAATCATAGACTAAATGCATGAGCAAAACTAGCTTTTGAGACACATTGTGGTGAATCATTTTATGAAATGAAACTGACATCTAAACCATAGCTTTGCATGATGTGATTTATTAAGAGGGCAGGTACTTGATGCTCTGCTCCACGCATGTATAATTGTATGTTAATGACACTAGCATTGATGCCTCACAGTGTGACAGAAGCTATTTGGTCCTAGGTCATCCATAAACATAAGCAATGGCAGGATGAGCATTGCTTGCTCTGAGAAACCCGCCAGTATAACTACTAAATTTGCATTCACAAGAATGATTTGTATAGCAGGAAGGCCCAGGTATTTGACCCTTTTTCATCTCCATATCTCCCTCTGGGACTTTCAGACTGGACTGCCCCCATGAGGCAGTGACAAATATGGGCATCCTTTCAAATTAGCAATATAGAATAAAAAAACAGTGTTTTTTCTCTTCAGCTCCCCTATTGTAAAAGCCCAGTTTCTCATGAGGAGTTTAGAGTGTGTGTCTTAGTCCATTTGGGTTTCTATATCAAAACCAGACTGGGTCATTTGTAAACAACAGAAATGTATTTCTCACAAATTCTGGAGGCTGGGAATTCCAAGATCAAGAGACTGGCAGACTCAGTGTCTGGTGAGGGCCTGCTTCCTGGTTCACAGATGGCTATCTTCTCACTGTGTCCTCAACATGGCAGAAGAGGGCCAGGGAGCTCTTGCCGTCTCTTTTCTAAGGACACTAATCCCTGTGGTGAGAGCTCCATCCTTGTGACCTAATCACTCCCCAAAGGCCTCAACTCCAAATACCGTGACATTGAGGATTAGGTTTCAACATGTAAATTTTGAGGGGATATGAATATTCAGTCTATAGCAGTGTGATGGGAACCATGGGGTTCCCTTCTGGATTCTGGGCTTGCAGGGTGATAGAGAAAATAAAACAGAAGTCTGAGAGTTTGAGATCAAAGTCCTAGCTTTCACTCTGCTCCAGCTTCTTTAGCAGACATGTTAACTAGCCTTAGTTTCTTCATCTGCAAAAAGCAGGGGTTATGCCCAGTAATCTCTGAGGTGTCTCCGAGTTCTACTTCTCACCTCTTAAAGTGCTGAGAGGGGCTGTAAGGCAAAGGAGGCCTATAGCCATTGGGAATTCATTGTTTATATTCATGTGCCATGCTGTTTGGGTACATGGTGTCCTGAAGGACAGAGCAGCTCTCTGGATCAGACTGCTTTGTTTTCATGCTAGTCAGGTCAAAGACAGAGCTGTCATTTCTCCCTTGGAAAGAGTCATGATGGCTTTTGGTACTTTTCTTAGACACACAGCAGGAAAAATGCCTCCTATAGCAGTTGATGAGCTTGTCAAGCAGCTATTCTTTCTGGAGCACAGATGAGCACAGGTTCACTCCTGGCCAGAATGTGAGAAGAGGCAGAGGAAAGTTAAAAGAAAATTGTTTTTCTACTGATAATACTTCTTCTTTTTCTTCTTCTTCCTCTTCCTCCTCCTCCTCCTCCTCCTCCTCTTTTTCTTCTTTCTTCTTCCTTCTTCTTCTTGTTTTGAGATGGAGTCTCGCATTGTTGCCCAGGCTAGAGTGTAGTGGCATGATCTTGGCTCACTGCAACCTCCGTCTCCCGGGGTTCAAGCTATTCTCCTGCCTCAGCCTCCCAAGTAGCTGGGACTACAGATGTCCGCCACCATGCCCAGCTAAGTTTTGGAAATTTAGTAGTGGTGGGGTTTCGCATGTTAGCCTGGCTAGTGTCGAACTCCTGACCTCAGGTGATTCGCCCGTGTCGGACTCCCAAAGTGCTGGGATTACGGACATGAGCCACTGTGCCTGGCCTATACTCACAATACTTCTGACACCCAATGTGTGGGTTTTCTACACCAAGTAATTCTTTTTTTTTTCCATTGATTTATTTTATTGCATTTTAGGTTTTGGGGTACATGTGAAGAACATGCAAGATTGTTGCATAGGTACACATGTGGCAGTGTGATTTTCTGCCTTCCTCCCTATCACCTACATCTGGCATCTCTCCCCTTGCTATCTTTCCCGAACTCCCCACCCCCCACCGTCCCTCCCCTATTTCCCCCCAACTGACCCCAGTGTGTAGTGCTCCCCTCCCTGTGTCCATGTGTTCTCATTGTTCAACACCCGCCTATGAGTGAGAACATGCGGTGTTTGATCTTCTGCTCTTCTGTCAGTTTGCTGAGAATGATGGTTTCCAGATTCATCCATGTCCCTACAAAGGACACAAACTCATCGTTTTTGATGGCTGCATAATATTCCATGGTGTATATGTGCCACATTTTCTCTGTCCAATCTATCATCGATGGGCATTTGGGTTGGTTCCAGGTCTTTGCTATTGTAAACAGTGCTGCAATGAACATTCATGTGCATGTGTCCTTACAGTAGAACGATTTATAATCCTTTGGATATATACCCAGTAATGGGATGGCTGGGTGAAATGGAATTTCTATTTCTAGGTCCTTGAGGAATCGCCACACTTTCTTCCACAGTGGTTGAACTAATTTACACTCCCACCAACAGTGTAAAAGTGTTCCTATTTCTCCACATCCTCTCCAGCACCTGTTGTCTCTAGATTTTTTAATGATCGCCATTCTAACTGGCGTGAGATGGTATATCAATGTAGTTTTGATTTGCATTTCTCTGATGACCAGTGATGATGAGCATTTTTTCATATGTTTGTTGGCCTCATGTATGTCTTCTTTCATAAAGTATCTGTTCATATCCTTTGCCCACTTTTGAATGGGCTTGTTTGTTTTTTTCTTGTAAATCTGCTTTAGTTCTTTGTAAATTCTGGATATCAGCCCTTTGTCAGATGGGTAAACTGCAAAAATTTTTCCCATTCTGTTGGTTGCCGATTCACCCTAATGACTGTTTCTTTTGCCGTGCAGAAGCTGTGGAGTTTGATTAGGTCCCATTTGTCTATTTTGGCTTTTATTGTCAGTGCTTTTGGTGTTTTGGTCATGAAGTCCTTGCCTACGCCTATGTCTGGAATGGTTTTGCCTAGATTTTTATCTAGGGTTTTTATGGTGTTAGGTCTTATGTTTAAGTCTTTAATCCATCTGGAGTTAATTTTAGTGTAAGGTGTCAGGAAGGGGTCCAGTTTCTGCTTTCTGCACATGGCTAGCCAGTTTTTCTAACACCATTTATTAAACAGGGAATCTTTTCCCCATTGCTTGTTTTTGTCTGGTTTGTCAAAGATCAGATGGTTGTAGATATGTTGTGTTGCCTCTGAGACCTCTGTTCTGTTCCATTGGTCTATATCTCTGTTTTGGTACCAGTACCATGCTGTTTTGATTACTGTAACCTTGTAGTATAGTTTGAAGTCTGGTAGTGTGATGCCTCCCGCTTTGTTCATTTTGCTTAGAATTGACTTGGCTATGCGTGATCTTTTTTGGTTCCATATGAAGTTTAAGGTGTTTTTTTCCAGTTCTGTGAAGAAGGTCATTGGTAGCTTGATGGGCATAGCGTTGAATCTGTAAATTACTTTGGGCAGTCCGGCCATTTTCATGATATTGATTCTTCCTAACCATGAACATGGAATGTTTCTCTATCTGTTTGTGTCCTCTCTTATTTCGTTGAGCAGTGGCTTATAGTTCTCCTTGAAGAGGTCCTTTACGTTCCTTGTTAGTTGTATTCCTAGGTATTTTATTTTCTTTGTGGCAATTGTGAATGGCAGTTCATTCTTGATTTGGCTCTCTTTAAGTCTGTTATTGGTGTATAGCAATGTATGTGATTTTTGCACGTTGATTTTGTATCCTGAGACTTTGCTGAAGTTGATTATCAGTTTCAGGAGATTTTGGGCTGAGACGATGGGGTCTTGTAGATATACAATCATGTCGTCTGCAAATAGACACAGTTTGACTTCCTCCTTTCCTATTTGAATACCCTTTATTTATTTTTCTTGCCTGCTTGCTCTGGCTAGAACTTCCAGTACTATATTGAATAGGAGTGGTGAGAGAGGGCATCCTTGTCTAGTGCCAGATTTCAAGGGGAATGCTACCAGTTTTTGCCCATTCAGTATGATATTGGCTGTTGGTTTGTCATAAATAGCTTTTATTATTTTGAGATAGGTTCCGTCAATACCTAGCTTATTGAGGGTTTTTAGCATAAAGGGCTGTTGAATTTTGTCAAAGGCCTTCTCTGCATCAGTTGAGATAATCATGTAGTTTTTGTCTTTGGTTCTGTTTATGTGGTGAATTACGTTTATAGACTTGCGTATGTTGAACCCTCCTTGCATCCCCGGGGTGAAGCCTCCTTGATCATGGTGGAAAAGCTTTTTGATGTGCTGTTGCAATCGGCTTGCCAGTATTTTATTGAAGATTTTTGCGTCTATGTTCATCATGAATATTGGCCTGAAGTTTTCTTTTCTTGTTGAGTCTCTGCTGGGTTTTGGTATCAGGATGATGTTGGTCTCATAAAATGATTTGGGAAGGATTCCCTCTTTTTGTATTGTTTGGAATAGTTTCAGAAAGAAAGGCACCACCTCCTCTTTGTATGTCTGGTAGAATTCGGCTGTGAACCCGTTTGGACCTGCGCCTTTTTTGGGTGGTAAGCTCTTAACTGCTGCCTCAACTTCCGACCTTGTTATGGGTCTGTTCAGGGTTTTGGCTTCTTCCTGGTTTAGGCTTGGGAGGAGGCAGGTGTCCAGGAATTTATCCATTTCTTCCAGGTTTACTAGTTTATGTGCATAGAGTTGTTTGTAATAATCTCTGATGATGGTTTGAATTTCTGTGGAATTTGTGGTGATATCCCCTTTATCGTTTTTTATTGCATTAATTTGGTTATTCTCTCTTTTCTTTTTTATTAATCTGGCTAGTGGTCTGTCTATTTTGTTGATCTTTTCAAAAAACCAGCTCCTGGATTTATTGATTTTTTGAAGGGTTTTTTGTGTCTCTATCTCCTTCATTTCTGCTCTGATCTTAGCTATTTCTTGTCTTCTGCTAGGTTTTGAGTTTTTTTGATCTTGCTCCTCTAGCTCTTTCAGTTTTGACGATAGGGTGTCAATTTTTGATCTCTCCTTGCTTCTCATGTGGGCACTTATTGCTATATATTTTCCTCTAGAGACTGCTTTAAATGTGTCCCAGAGATTCTGGTACGTTGTGTCTTCATTCTCGTTGGTTTCAAAGAACATCTTTATGTCTGCCTTCATTTCATTGTTTATACAGTCAACATTCAAGAGCAAGTTGTTCAGTTTCCATGAAGCTGTGCGGTTCTGGGTTGGTTTTTGAATTCTGAGTTCTAACTTGATTGCACTGTGGCCTGAGAGACTGTTTGTTATGATTTCTGTTCTTTTGCATTTGCTGAGGAGTGATTTACTCCCAAATATGTGATCAATTTTAGAGTAGGTGTGATGTGGTGCTGAGAAGAATGTATATTCTGTGGGTTTGGGGTGGAGAGTTCTGCAAATGTCTATTACGTTTGCTTGGTCCAGGTCTGAGTTCAAGTCCTGGATATCCTTGTTAATTTTCTGTCTGGTTGGTCTGTCTAATATTGACAATGGGGTGTTAAAGTCTCCCACTATAATTGTGTGGGAGTCTAAGTCTCTTTGTAAGTCATTAAGAACTTGCCTTATGTATCTGGGTGCTCCTGTATTGGGTGCGTATATATTTAGGATTGTTAGCTCTTCTTGTTGCATTGATCCTTTTACCATTATGTAATGTCCTTCTTTGTCTCTTTTGATCTTTGTTGCTATAAAGTCTAATTTATCAGAGATGAGAATTGCAACTCCTGCTTTTTTTGCTCTCCATTTGCTTGGTAAATCTTCCTCCATCCCTTTATTTTGAGCCTTTGTATATCATTGCATGTGAGATGGGTTTCCTGGATACAGCACACCGATGGGTTTTGGCTTTTTATCCAATTTGCCAGTCTGTGTCTTTTGATTGGGGCATTTAGTCCATTTACATTTAGGGTTAATATTGTTATGTGTGAATTTGATACTGGCATTTTGGTGCTAGCTGGCTGTTTTGCCCATCAGTTGATGCAGATTCTTCATTGCGTTGATTCTCCTGACCTTTTGGCATGTTTTTGGAGTGGCTGGTACTGGTTGTTCCTTTATATGTGTAGAGCCTCTTTCAGGAGCTCTTGTAAAGCTGGCCTGGTGGTGACGAAATCTCTGAGTATTTGCATGTTCACAAAGGATTTTATTTTTCCTTCACTTATGAAGCTTAGTTTGGCTGGATAGGAGATTCTGAGTTAAAAGTTCTTTTCTTTAAGGATGTTGAATATTGGCCCCCACTCTCTTCTGGCTTGTAGGGTTTCTGCTGAGAGATCTGCTGTGATTCTGATGGGCTTCCCTTTGTGGGTATCCCGACCTCTCTCTCTGGCTGCCGTTAGTATTTTCTCCTTCATTTCAACCCTGGTGAATCTGACGATTATGTGCCTTGGGGTTGCTCTTCTTGAGGAATATCTTTGTGGTGTTCTCTGTATTTCCTGGCCTTGAATATTGGCCTGCCTTGCTAGATTGGGAAAGTTTTCCTGGATAATATCCTGAAGAGTATTTTCCAGCTTGGGTTCATTCTCTTCGTCGCATTCAGGTACGCCTATCAAACGTAGATTAGGTCTTTTCACATAGTCCCACATTTCTTGGAGACTTTGTTCATTCCTTTTTACCCCTTTTTCTCTATTCTTGCCTTCCCGTTTTATTTCATTGAGTTGATCTTCGACCTCTGATATCCTTTCTTCTGCTTGGTCAATTCGGCTATTGAAACTTGTGCGTGCTTCGCAAAGTTCTCGTGTTGTGTTTTTCAGCTCCATCAATTCACTTACATTCCTTTCTGTTTTGTCCATTCTCGTTAGCATTTTGTGAAATCTTTTTTCAAGGTTCTTAGTTTCTTTGCATTGGGTTAGAACATGTTCTTTTAGTTCACAGAAGTTTCTTCCTACCCACCTTCTGAAGTCTGATTCTGTCATTTCATTGCACTCGTTCTCCATCCAACCTTGTTCCCTTGCTGGTGAGGAGTTGTGATCCCTTGTAGGAGGAGAGGTGTTCTGGTTTCGGGTGTTTTCATCCTTTTTGCACTGGTTTCTTCCCATCTTTATGGATTTATCCACCTGTCATCTTTGTAGTTGTTGGCTTTCAGATTGGGTCTCTGAGTGGATGTTCTGTTTGTTGATGATGAGGTTATTTCTGTTTCTTAGTTTTCCTTCTAACAGTCTGGCCCCTCTGCTGTAGGTCTGCTGAGTTCCACTCCAGGCCCTGCTTGCCTAGGGATCACCTGCAGCAGCTGCCATACAGTAAGGGTTGCTACCAGTTTTCTTCTTCTGCTATCTTTGTCCCAGAAGGATACCCGCCAAATGTCAGTCTGATCTCTCCTTTATGAGGTGACTCTTTGGATATACAGGGGTCAGGGAGCTGCTTGAGGAGACAGTCTGTTCTTTATAGGAGCTCAAATGCTGAGCTGTGAGCTCCGTTGTTCATTCAGAGCTGCTGGACAGGTACGTTTAGGTCTGCTGCAGCAGAGCTCATAAACTGCTTTTTGTTCCCAGGTGCCCTGTCCCAGGGATTTAGGGCTTTATTTATGAGTTTCCGTTGTGCTGCTGCCTTCTTTTTTTTTTCCTTCAGAGCTGCCCTGCCCAGCAAGGAGGCAGCCTAGTCACTGTCTACCTGTAGAGGCTTTGCTGAGCTGCCGTGGGCTCTACCCAGCTGCCTAGTGAGCTTCCCTGCAGTCCTGTTAATATGGGTGTAGTTAGAACTGCCTTGGCAATGGTGGCCCACCTCTGTATTGGCGAACTCTCTCTGTAATGGCGGTTTGCCTCGGCAACAGTGGGCTGCCTCAGCAATGGCGGGTTGCCTCGGCAACAGCGGGCTGCCTTAGCAGAGGCTGACTACCTCTGTAGTGTTGGAGTGCCTCAGTAATGGCGGATGCCCCTCCCTCACCGAGCTGGACCGTCGGGAGCTCAGCTGCGCTTGCTGTGAAACTCAATCCAGAGAGTTTCTGATTGCTGTTCTTTTGTGAGGGTGGAACCAGCCGAGTCTGATCGCCTGGCTCCCTGCCTCAGAGCGTTTTTTTTTTTTTTTTTTTTTTTTCAAGGTTGGTGTTCCAGTCGCCTGTTGAAGAGGCGCCGGGATCTGTGTGTTTTCCCGTGCGGAGACTCACTGCGCTGGCTTAAACAGTGGCACTGAGATTCGTGGCGCTTTTTTTGCCCTCTACTGTTCTGGTTCCCTGTTCAGTCCCCTTTTTAAACAGATGAATGGGCAACTTCCCGTGGCTCCAATCGCCAGCCAAAAGGGCACCCGGACCAGTGTATTTTGTATGGAGCACCAGGGCACTGACAAAGCAGCTGCGCTGGCTGAAACAGCCACGCTGGTGGCCCTTGGGGCTCCTCTGCCTGGGAATTTCCTAGTCTGTGGGTGATAAAAAATGTGGGGTCCACTCACCCTCTGCGCTTTCACTGGGAGCTGCAATCCTGAGCTGTTCCTAAATGGCCATCTTGGATCGATCCCCCCAAGTAATTCTTTAATGCTTTGCAGCCACCAACCAGATGTCCTACAGTTTAATTAAATTTTACCACTACCCAAAGTTAGCACAGGCCCTATAGGGTTAAGGGCTCAGTCTTGCAAGACTACCTACCACTTCAGATATCAACTGCAAGTGGTGGGTCCACATATTACCAATACTTATGTCTGACTTGGCTACAAATCAGGGCTTCCTACAACCTTCTTTTGGTTTCTGTAATTTACTTTAATAGCTTATAGAACTCAGGGAAACACTATACTTATGTTTACCAGGTTATTATAAAAGACACAAATGAACAGCTGGATGAAGAGATATAGAGGGTGAAGTCTGGAAGGGTCCAAAGTACAGGAGCTTCTGTCCTTTTAGATCTGGGGTGCACCACCCTCCTGGCTCATGGATAGGTTCACTAACTCAGAAACTCTCTATACCCTCATTTAGGGTTTTTATGGTTGTTCCACTAGGGATGATTGATTGAATCATTGACCATGGGTGATTAACTGAATCCCCAGTCCCTTTCCCTCCCCAAAGGTCAGGTGTGTATGTGGCAGGACTGGGGGAGGAAGGGGAGAGAGTAAGTGGGTGGGGCTGGAAATTTCAACCTTTTAATAATTTAGTTGGTTCTTCCCACAACCAGCCCCCATCCTGAACCTAAGGACTTTCAGCCACCAGTTATCTCATTAGCCTAAATTCAGGTATGGTTACAAGGTACTTGTTATGAATCAAAAAAGATGCTCCTGTCACCTTTATCACTCAGGAAATTTCAAGGGTTTTAGGAGTTCTGTGCTGAGAACCAGGGATAAAAACCAAATACACACATATTTTTTTATTACATCGTAGCGTCACAGAAGTCCTAAAAATTTAGTTTGAATTCGATTGCAGTTACTTGTGACCTTGGGCAGGTGATTAAACTGCTTTAAATCTCAGTTGGGACCTTGCCTGGATATGGTAAATGGTGTATGTAAAGTCCATGTATTGAATGTGCTTGGAATTCAGGAAGTGCTTCTATTTTATTGTTTTATTATTATTATTCATTTAAAACATACTTATTTCCCAAGCCTCAAGGATGAAATTTCCCAATCCTCTTTTATTAGTTATCCCACCTACTAATCAAATCTTTTTTATTTCTGGAAACTTCTCTACAACTTAGCTTGTCTCCAAAAAGAGATAGTCAGGAATGGTGATTAGGTCAGTGGAATTATTTAATGATTTGTCCCTGAAGCCACATGTGGAATGGTTTTCTGTCTGAGGTTTTGGTGATAGTTCCACTGCTTTTTTGTCTCGTGGCTGGTAGTCCATTCCACCTTCAAATTTTTATGCTAGTCTGCAAGTTAATAACTATTGGTTCCTTGGGGGATTGATTCTCAGCGTTGCAGCAAGATCATATAATAAAATTAAGTCACCAAAAAGGGGATTTTTGAAAAAGCAGTAGAGAAAGGGGTATATCTCTGGATGATTGCTGTATTGAAGGTGGCCAGGACGGAGAGTCAAGAAATACGCTTCGTTTCCTCAGGTGGTGGTACCGTTTTCTGAGGAGGCAAAGCCCACACTTTCCCATAGTTTCTATAGCCTTTCTGTAGTTCCATCCATAGCTAGAAGTTACAGCCATCTGAGAGGGTTAGAAAGAATGTGTGGAAAGTTGGGATGAACCCAGATGTTACCACATCTGCCCTGTGAATAACCTTGACTGAGTCTCCTCTACCTGGAGGATAGATATTTGGTTTGACGTAGGAGGAACGCCATGATCTGCATCACTCACACCCACTCTGCTGTTCTAGTTGTATGGAACTGTGGGGCAATCCTCTACATTCAGGTTGGGTTCCTCACCTGCATGCTCCTCCTCCCCCTTCTCCCATTCTCCCCTGGCTTGCTCCTACCCAGCCTTCAACACGAATCCCATGTGTTATGTCCTCCTGGTGGTTTTCAATTTTGGCTGCACATTGGAATCAGGAGGAGCTTTTAGAAGTCCAGAAACCAGTTCCCAATCCTGAACAATTACATCTGAATCTCTGGGATGTGGACCCAAGCATCAGCGTTAATGCTTTTATGTTAATGTTTTTTGTTTGTTTGTTTTTAATCACATCTCAAGTGATTTCAATGTGCAGTTAAGATTGTGAACAACTGCGCTATATTGTGGCCACCTTATTCTTCTTTGTAAGTCTAGCAGCCAGCACAGTGCCCAGCACAAGCTATTCTTCAGTTAGTATTCGTTAAATTACGGAGTGAGGGCACCACCCCGAGACACTTTATCTTTTCACATTTGTATATCTCTAAGACTGGCCTGTCTGCTTATTATAACAGTGCCTTGAGGACTGGATCCTTTCACCTGTGACCTATATCTCCTCTGTTTATTCCTGGGGCTTATCTAGCTTAATTTTTATCTTTCTTAAAAATTGAAATTTTAAAACTCCAATTTCTAAACTTTAGTTTTTTTAGCATAAAAGTATTACATGCTTATTTTAGAAAATCTGGACATTAGAAAGAAGAGTGGGGAGCTCAAGCTCACCACACACAAGCAGACTGGTTCCTTGTTTTCTCAACCTTTCGTAATTTGTTGCCCTTTGGGGTTGCTTGACCCTCTGGCATGCCTCGAGGAGCTCAGTTGCTGCTGTCTCTGCTCAGATCTGGTGAACTGGCCCATGAGTGCCAGGAGAGGAGTGTGTCATGAGAACAGCATTCTAGGGAGCCACCAGGGCTAAATCCCCTGAGGGCCAATATGCAAGGAGAAAGTGTTTTCTTGTGCTATTCTGGCCTTCCTCATTCAGGCAGGTTGTATGCTGGGTCTTATTAGGATAAACGATGACATTTGTATAGCTTCCTTAAAATAATAAGTTAAGTACTTTCCAGTCTCTTCCCACCTGCTTGTCCTCCAAAAATATGGGATGAGATTGAAGCTTTGGATCGCAGTGTGTGTTTATGCCTTAGTCGGAATAGGTTAAACCCCAGTGTGAGTAGCTTAGCAAAAGGAAGGCTGCATTTCTTGCTTGTGCAGTGGTCCAGTGTGGAGTTGTCAGAGGTCTGTGCTTTATGTGTCATTGAGGACCTCAGCTTCTTCCATTTTCTGGCTTCAACATCTTCTAGGGGCTCAGATTCTTTCACTAATGCTTTGCATTCATTTGTCAGGTAAGTGAATCAGGTGAGCAAGAAAGAAAGTATGTTCACCCTTGATTGCCTCAGCCAGGAGGCAAAATACTCACTCCCCCTTATTTTCCAAAGCCAAGAACTAGTCCCACAGCCTCACCCAGATGGAATGGGGTGGGGTGGAAAATGTAGTCTAGTTATGTGCCAGGAAATAGAGGAGAACACACACATTGGTGATCACTAGCAGACTCTACCAGTCATATTTCTCTTATTACTCAAACCACCATGACTGAGCTTCATTTTGACCATATGGGTCCTTGGTCTTGGTATTATTTAGGATACAGACTGGGCTGCTCTAAAAACAGCCAAAATGACAGTTACCTAAACAATATGTAAGTTTTTTTTTTTTTTTTTCACTTAGAGCATGAGTAGTCCAGGGCTGATCTGGTGGCTTCAGGGTGTATTATATCCTTAAATGTAATTTCCATGCAGTGGTTCAAGGTGACTGTTTCAGCTTCTACTAGCACATCCACATTCTAGTCCATAGAAGAGGGTGAAGGAAAGTGATTGGTTACCACCTGAAAGCTTCACACATCTAATGGTGTTCACTTATATTCCACTGGCCTCAACTTTAATCGTATGGCTACATGCAGCTCCAAGAAAGCTGGGAAAACTGGGTGGGGATAGGATGAGGTCTATTATCAGAGAATAGCTGGGTAGGGTACAGGAAGAAAAAGATGCTGGATGCCTAGCAATCTTCTTAACAAGTTATAGGAAGCACATCTTAGTGGTTAAGAGCATGGGTATCAAGCCATACTGAGTGGTGAATTTTAGCTCCACCTCTTACTTGCTGTATGACCATAGACAAGAGGTTACTTAATCTCCATCTTCTTTTCCTTGTCCTAAACTTAAAAATCATGTACTATTTTTTGATGCTTTTCCAGGCCCACTTACCATCCTTTATCACTCTTCTCTGTGCCCCGGAACCCTTACCTTTTGGAATGCATCGCCTGGCTTCCTGTTGGATGTGGTCAATAAGAGGCACTGGCAGGAGGGTGGTAAGAAAGAGAACCCATGGTATCTGCTTCCTTCCCATCAGACTGTGGGACAATATGGCTGTGTGATTCTCCTGAAGGGCACAGATCCTATAGAGTGGTCCTCTCTTATAGCATCCTATATTGCTGGATTCTGATAACTCCCTCTTCCAGCTTATGGGTGGTATTAGGGTTCTCCAGAGAGACAGAAAAACAGGATATACATAGATATAGTTGGATGAGAGAGAATTTATTAGGGGAATCTGCTCTTGTGATTATGGAGGGTGAGAAGTCCCATGACAGGCTGTCTGCAAGCTGGGGAACCATGGAATCCATTAGCGAGGCTCAGTCCAAGTCCGAAATCGTCAGAACCATGGAGGCTTATGATGTAACACTCAGTCCAAGGCCAAAAGCCTGAGAGCCTGGGTAACCACTGGTACGAGTACTGGAGTTTAAAAGCCAAACAACCTGGAGTTCTGACGTCTAAGGGCAGGAGAAGAAAGGTGTCCCAACATTTGAGGAGATAGCAAGAATTTGCCTTTCCTTGGCCCTTTTTGTTCCATCCTGGCCCTCAGCCAATTGGATGGTGCCTACTCACACTGAAGGCAGATCTTCCCCGCTCAGTCCACCTACTCAAATGCCAGCATCTTCTGGAAACACCCTCACAGACACACCCAGAAGTAATGCATCACCATCTCTCTAGGTATCCCTTAATTCAGTCAAGTCAACACCTAAAACTAACCATCACAGGGACAGTAGTGGCTCTTCATGGTGACTAGCCCTGGGATGCTTCAACATCATTTGCTGTTTTCTTTAACCCTTTTGTAAATATGGTTGCTTCATTAGACTGTCTTCAGTCCCTCCTTTTGCATATACCATCTATTTCCTGACAGGACCCTGACTGATACGGTGATACAATGGGGATAATAATAGTACTGACCTCAGCCCATGGTGGTGAGGATTAAATGCATTATGTGAGAAATGCCCAATTGTAGTAACTACCATTAATTGTCTTTCTGTCCTTAGACAAGGGCCCTGATACCTTCAAGTATAGTGAAAGCTTTCCAAAAGATTTGGCATATAAGTTAAATAATACTGTCACTTACCTCCTCTTCCCTACCCTCTTTCAGAAGGATGGGTCAAGATTCAAGACTTTTGAACAAATCTGTTCTAAGACAGATACATCTTACATCCAAAGTTGCCTCCCTCCCATTTATATGGGGATGCATAAGGAGAAAGGAACCAAGCTTAATTCACCTACTGTGTCAGGCACTTTATACTTGTAACTATTGTACACAGCTTACTGGCTTGGGTCATGTTACCCACGGTGGTACCCCCAAATATAACAGGCCTGCCCATCTTACTAAGAAATGAAGTCTTTTTTAAGGCTACCTTTCAGTTGTATGTCCAGGAATCCTTAGGTGGTGCTTATTTGCATACAATCAGTTCTGGCTGCTCTGCTCTTGTCAGGGGAGCTGGGATTCAGAAACACCATACTGAGGCCAGTGAACACCATGATAACTGCTCCACACCCTGTCTTCTCCATTTGACACTGGCCATTGCTGCTGCCCCTGCTCGCAGCAGAACTTGGAGGCTAAGCTTTGCTTACTTGAGAGTCTGACTGGTTTCCCAGGGTCCTACTCTCTCCTGGCTGCTTGGATGAGGATATACTCTCCTGTGCACTCTCCAATTGGGCCTAGGTCCTTCTGACTGTGACACAAGCCCAGACCTATCCTAGGTTTTGGGATTGGGTGGGCTATGCAAAGCCCTGAGCTGGCCTCCAACTGACAGGGGCGTCCACACCCCCTGCCTCACCCCAGGCTGTACCCTAGATCTCTCCACCCCTTAGAAGCCTATCTATCCTGCCAGTCTCCTCCCCACCAAGCCCTGAACACAACTTCTGAGAGCTAACTTTTTCTCAGGATGATTGACAGTGGAAAATTCAATTCCCTTTACAGGAAACCTCACCCTACTACAGGGGTGTGGTCTGGCCTCCTGTTCCAACAAAACAATCACAGAAGACTTCAGCATTGTTACACTTCCCTAAATATGAGTAGCTCAGTCTTTTCCGTGATTGATCTTGTTGGGCACATCAGTTTACTTCATCCTCAGAACAACTCAGTGAAGCAGATGGAATTATTTTCATTTTCTGAAGGAGGAAGCAGAGGCTCAGAGAGGTTAAAGCATCTGCCTAGTGTCATTTGGCTAGAGGTAAAGATTAGATTCAACATTTAATCTCTGGCTCCAGAACCAGTTTCAGTTTTCTAGGAAGGAGAGTGCACAAGTTGGTCTCCTCCTAGGGAGATTGTATTGGGAACTAAATAAAATACATTAAAGTATCCAGCACAGGGACAGGCAGCACAATACATGGATATTCAGTATGTATTTGTTGAACAAAAAAATGAATAGTAGGCACTCAAAACTATATACATATATTTTATTTTGTTTACACTTCCAGATAATGATCAATATTATCTGAATAGTGATCTGAAACAGCAACCATAAAAACTCCTCTTGGCTTCCTTCATTTTTTTCCTGCCTTTTCTACTATGTATTGCAGCACAGAGTCCCAGGGACATGAAACTTCCCCTGGTTTCCCAATAGTGCTGTTGCTATTTCTAAAGGAAACAAAACCTTTGCAGCAGTACAATGTGGGGCAAGGCAGTTGAAACCTAAGGAAAATACAAAAGTTCAGGGCAGGTGGACTCAAACTTGGTTGTAAAATTGATCACCACTCCTCTAATGTGGGTTTGCAAAGTGATATTACACATTGCTCAGAAAGTGAGTTTTATTTCAGTGTATTCTAGTTGGGAGAGAGAATGGAGTAGGAAGAGGGAAAATGACAATAAATTCCAAAAGATAAATGATTATCTGCTTTGGCTGAAAAAAAAAGAAAAGAAAAAAGAGCAAGGAAAGAAATCTGGAATAATGGGATAAACATATACATGCTTATATGCATGCATATAGCACGCACGCGCGCACACGCACACATACACACACACACACACACACACACACGAAAATTGGAAGGGTATTTTCCTTGCCAAAGAGATGGTTTTACCAGAAATAAATGGAACTGTGGCCATTCATTCCGGAAAATTAAACACAAGCATGACTCCCTAGAAATAATATTTCATCAGTTGTTAAGCACTAAGGGAGTCTAAAGAGTGTATAAATTACTAGCGTGATTTGTTCAAGGATACTATGATTATGGTTTCTGGGGCATGTTCTTGCTGGATGATCATTCTGGAATTTATCCTGTTTGTTTTTTATTACTCTCACACTTCTCAAATCAGTTTTACCCAATGTGGACACATTATATTAATTTGATATTCATGGTTTGCTCTCTCTCTCCTGCTCACCTCCTCTCCTTTCTGGTTTCTCTCCTTTTCTTACTCGCTTCTTTCCCTCCTCCATCTCTGCCTCTGTTTCCCTAAGTCATTCACACCCTCCTAGGCCCTCTCCTGCCTCCTCTTGCTCCGTCCTCCTTCTTCCATCTTAGACTAGAAAATGGACAGAAAAGGCAGTGCTTGCCTTCCTAGGGCTCTCTGCCAGAAAATGGAACAGGTCAGATTATAAAAGGGGATGAAAAAGGTATGTTCCTTGGCAAAATGGGGGAAACAGATGTTCAGGGATGGTTTGCTGTCTCTCGCTGTCTGCTGCCTGCTGAAATACGCTTCTTACAGGACCGCTGCATATGAACATTTATCCCCATGGCACATATGTGTGGTTATTTTAATGTCAAATATGTATAAACATTTACTTCTGCTTAATTCTCTTCCCCCTGTGACCTTTGTACCCCCAAATCTAGAGTAGACAAAATTACTGAACACCTGGTGGTAAGATTTATTAACATTTTCTCAGGGATTTTTTAAAAGATACTAACAGTGGACACTGGGACTGCTTTAAGGTTACTGTCTAACAGTAAATATTTTTTGAAAACTAGGTTCTTAAGAAAACACAGAAGGGACCTGTGGGTGCAAAATATGGTCTGGAATGAACACTGTGGAAAGTACAAGGTTTGGGGCCGGTGGAGTGGGGTGTGACGGTCTACTGCTGAGAGTATAAACCTGCCAGGCCTCCTTTGTCTCCCATGTGCCTCCCATAGTCAGCTGACTACTGACCATGAAGAAATGTCCATTATTGTTACTCTTGTGGTTGGTCAGCCAGAGACTTAGACTTCCTGCTCCTTTTATAAAACTATTTACTAGTTATTTCTAAAAGTCATTTTCTCTCAAATTCAAATGGGGGATCCAGACTGAATATTTGCTGTGGACTAAGGAGTTGGGCAGGCAGTTTTATGTCCCTGTCTGGCTGTGTTAACTTCAGGTGAATACTTACTCCCTCCCCTCCACTTGTCCTCCTCCTATCTTGTAGAAGGGTGATCAGCATCAAAAGAATTAGCACATTTAAAGCATTTAGAACAGTGCTTGAAAATGACTACCTTTCTCATTCTACTGCTTTCCTGTTTTTTTTGTTTTTCCTGTCTTCCCTTCCTTGCCTTGTCACTGTCAAGTATGGCTTTTTCTCTGAAGTCCATTTTGTTTTTCCTCTTTTAATTCATTTGCTGACATTGAAAAAAGATGGAAAAAGGACATCAATTACAAGTGTTCTTATTAAATACAATATAATAAAAAGAGCCAATATCTGAGTGCTTTTCGTGTGCTAGATTATAACATTATGTCAATCATCTCAAAACAATCCTGTGAGTTAGGTACTGTTATATCCCTCATCTTACAGATGGAGAACTGAAGCTTGACCAGTTAAATAACTTGCCAAATCACACCTGGTAAGTGGCAGGGCCAGGGCTTAACCCCAGCCCTGTTCTTCTCTATTGCCAGGATTCCTAATCATCATCTTCAATTCCAGAGCAAGTCATTAGAACCCAAACTCCTGATTCTTAGTAACAGATTCTTGGCAGAACCCTAATTTGCAGCTAGGTCTGTTTGACCTCATAACCATAGCTTGACCCACTCACAGTACTGCCTACAACTTGCCACACCCTGCAAGCTAGGCTCAAGGATGTGAGGGTGAGTGAGACATAGTCCTTCCCTCAAAGAACTGATAACCTAACTGGGGAGAAAGATCCATTGACAGGAACATTTACAATGTGGAGTTCTAGCTCCTTCAGGCCAATGGGCACTTATTGGCTGCATGACCTTGGGCAAGTTATCTAACCCCTGTGGACTTCAGTTTCCTCATCTGTGATATGGGAAAGCAAATATCTACTTCATAGGGTTATTGAAGGAGGTTAAATGAGATCATACATGTAGAGTGCCTAGCACATATTTGGCATTCTACAAGCAATTGCAATTATTGTTATTATATGGTGACTGCAAGAGGGACATGGGACCCCAGAGAAGAGGAACCTGATTCAATCATAGAGATCAAGGGGTGGCCAGGCAGGCTTTCCAGATGAGATCCATCCATCACAGTGTGACCTGAACGACATCATGTATGCCTTAGAACAGATGGCTGCAGCCTTTGTGAGCTCCTCCTCTAGGGTCTCTGCAACCAAATGCTGAATAAAAAAGTGCGGAAGAATGAAGCTGAATCTTCTCTCCCATTAGCATGGGAATTCTACAAAGTGGGACTGTAACCTTGTTATCTCCTTCCTCAAATGTTGTCCACACCCTCATGCCTCACAGAGTCTGTTTTTCTTACTCTTAACAAGTCCTTCAATTTGGCTCAGTGGTATTCAGCAGGACAAAACTGTGACACCATGCTCACTTGCATTTCACTCCCTTTTCCACCCTTATCAGTATTGCTTTTAAGTACTATCAGCTTCTTATAGCTGACATTCCACACTGTTTACCAAATTAGAGACTTAAGGGCTCCTCTAAAGTAATTGTAGGGATATAACCTAGTGTAGGTAGGTTGGTATTTGTTAGACTTAGGAAATAAAACACAGGAGACCCAGTTAAATTTGAATTTCAGATAAACAGTGAATAATTTTTTTAGTATAAATATGTCCACTACAATATTTTGGACACATAATACTAAAATATTTTGGTGTTTATCTTCAGATAAGCAGATAATTTCAATTCAGATCCAACTGGTGTTTCATTTGGCAGTCCTAGGTGTAGGAGCAACATCTGGGGATGCTCTGCTCTTTGCATTGGATTTTTGGCTTGCTCTATTAGTAGGTGTGATAAATGGTGACTCAGTTCTATATCACCAGGTATTCAGTTGCCACTTGACTCCATTTAGATGCTTACATTAATGAGACTTGATTGCTGCTAGGCATATTATTTTATCACCTCAGAAAATGGATGCTGGAAATTAACCCTTCCTACAGTAGAAATCCTAAACAACTTCAGGGATTTGATGCACGCCCCACTGTGTACAATACATAAACACAGAAGACTGCCTACTTCTGGACTGATTATATGGCTTCTAAGATCTGAATGTTAAGGTTTTGATTTTCTTCCATTCTTTCTTTTAGCAGACACTCATGTGCCATAGACTCTACTTTGGAGAGTCAAAGCATCGTAGGGTCCTCATAGGAGGGAATACCCAATGCCATCTTCCTTAATGCATCATCACTCAGCCTCTGCTAGAACATCTCCTGAGGGGGCGTTGTGTGAATGGGGGAGGGGCCCCTGCTTCCTGAGAAAACCTGGTCTATTATTACACAGTGATCATTATTATTATCATTATTATGAAGATTTCTTTATAGAGAGCTGAAACCTGACTTACTGTTTCTTACACTTGGTTTTCCATGTTTTGCCTTCTAGAGCTTTCAAACATTTATTTTACTGGAATGGGAGGAGTTCCTCTATCCCTCTCACAGGCCTGCAGCAGGGCCATCACTGCTCAAACCCCTAGGGGAGCATGCAGATGGGCAGGTTGTGGGGGCTGTGTTTTGGGCTCCAACCCCACGGCAGCATCTACGGTTGAGTGTTTACAGCTCCCGAAGCCCCAGTAGGCATGTGTTACAGTGTGATCTTTCAGTTTTGCTGTCTTCAGGGGGCTGTGTTAATCAGCTCAATTAGACCCTCTGCCTTTTCACAAGGACAGAGGGCTTTCTGTATGCTGGGTTCTTGCCTAGTGTACCAGAAAAATCAGATCACACGTGGGCTTGGAGGATGGGTGCAAGGTTTTATTGAGTGATGGGGGTAGCTCTGGATGAGGTGGATGGGGAGCCAGAAGGGGGATGAAGTGGGAAGGTGGCCTTCCCCTGGGGTCAGGCTGCCCAGCAGCCAGACTTTCCTCTGACCGCCTTCAGCCAAATTCCACTGATAGTGGCCCACAGGGTCTGCTGGTGTGCTCTTCTGCTCATCTTGATGTCCAGCTGTTTGTGTCTGTGCCCACTAGTGTCCCGGGGTTTTATGGGCACAGGATAGGGGAGGGTGATAGGCCCGAAGCAACTTTTTGGGTGCAAAAACACAAATGCCTGTTCTCATTAAGGTTTGTGGGGACAGGCCAGAGCCTCACCAGGGACCCCGCCTTTTTCTACCCAGCACTTCCCTGCCCCCTCCCATATCATTACTATGACCCAACATAAGGATATATTTTACATTTAGACCCACAAACACAAATACAAATATAAATATAAGTGAGAAGAATTTCATGGAATAGCAATTACTCTTATTAGGCTGCATCTGATGTTTCCTATTATATTCTATTTCATTTATTTAAAATCCTGGTCAGGACCCTGTTAAATTGATTTCATGACCCACAATTGGGTGGCCAACTATTGTTTGAAAAATACTGCTACAGAGTGTTACAGAGCAAATATAGAATAAGTCTATTCCTCATTTCTTCCTAAATGATTTTGAAATATTTGAAGGTTGTTATTTTGTATTATGTCTTAATCTTCTATTTTCTATACTAGGTATGGCCAAGTTTCCCCATCCATTCCCATCCTGCTCAACACCCTCTGAGTGCTTTCTGGTTGAGAAACATTTCATTTAAAACTTGACACTGAGACATGAGCACATAACCTCACATATAGCTTAGCCAATGCTTGGCATTGTGGGATCATCAGACCCCTTGATCTCAACTCCCTAATGAATTTGTATCAGTTAATTAATACTCAATTGGGTATAGTTATAATTATTTATTAATTTATCTAAAATACCTAACCTAGCCCACTTTTTTTCTGTTTTGTCATTATGGTATCTTGAAATATTTTTTCTATTTGTGGGGGTGGAGAGATGGGGAGCTCAAATCAAGATGGCAATTATTCATGTTTCCTGGATCTGCCCAAAACTCAGGAAATATAAACAAAAAGAAACTATGCGTCTAGCACAGTCTAGCACAGCAATAATTAAAACTCCACCAAAATGACCATATTTGGTAAGAAAATGGCTAACAGGTTAATAATAGTTAATATTTATAGAACACCTGTTGCGATTTAAGCACTGGACTAAGAGCTTTACATGTAATTGACTCATGAATTTCTCACAGTCCTTTGAGGTAGATACTATTGTAACCACTGTTTATAAAATGAGGAAAAACAACTTTAGAGAAGTTAAGTAGTTCAACTAAAAACATAGAACTAATAAGTGGAAGAGGAGGGGTGATTCGAGGCCCATCTGACTGCTATGCCTGTGTTTTAAAATATGTAACTGCCTCCCACAGAGAGGAAGCTGCCTCTGGTGGTTTAAAAAGAGAGTGCCTGTAACCTGCCTAGCCTAATGCTTACGTGGAGGCTTAATAGATGGATCCTACCATCTCCCATAAGGAAAGGAAAGAGCTTAGTAGCAAATTCAGGCCACTAAGAGTCCCCAGGAGTCTATGAAAACTGTCTAGATTCATCACTAACCACACTGGGGCAGGCCTCAGTGCTTTCCAGTAGGGAAGTAAGGTCTGGAGTCTGGGAGCATCTCTGTACCCATAAGACAGATAGGAGGCAACATAAAATGATGGTTAAGATCAAGAGCTGCTCATGCCTATAATCCCAGCACTTTGGTAGGCTGAGGCAGGTGGATCACCTGAGATCAGGAGTTCAAGACCATCCTGACCAACATGGTAAAACCCTCTCTCTACCAAAAATACAAAAATTAGCCGAGCATGGTGATGCATGCCTGTAATCCCAGCTACTTGGGAGTCTGAGACAGGAGAATAACTTGAACTGGAGAGGCAGAGATTGCAGTCAAGATTGTGCCATTGCACTCCAGCCTGGGCAATAGAGTGAAAAAATAAAAGGCAAGAGCTCTGCAAAAACAGGCTTGAATCTTAGCTCTGTTGTTTATTAGCCATGTGATCTCAGGTAATTCATAGGACCTTGCCTAGCCACCAGTCCACTTGGGTAACACATGGGTAATAATATCTACCATACTGATGGAATGAGATAATGAATGGAATCATCTGGTTCAGAGGAGACACTCCATATGTGCTAGTTCAAGATGGAAAAGTGGATTTTGATCTTTCTGCTCCCACAATATCATGTGCCTGTTTCCTCATTTAGGTTGAGATTCTGAGTGCCTAGAAATATAGGCCTGCAAATATGCTAAACCAGTGGTTCTCAAAGTGTGGTCCATGGGCAAGCAGTATCAGCACCATCACAGAACGTGATGCAAATGCAGATTCTTGGGCCCCATATAGGCCTACTGAATCAGAAACTCTGGAATGGGGCCCAGCAACCTGTGATACTGATACAGCTAAAGTTTGAGAACTACTTCCCTAATGGCACTGAGGGTTCTGAGTCTTCTGTTTTCAACAGGACTCAGTCAAAGCTCTAAAGAGGCTGAATCTTTTGGGTAGATATTGTGATCAAATATATAGACTGTGGAGTTTACTTTCAGGTTTTTATTTAATCTTTTTATTGTTGTTTATCCCAAACCAGCCATTTTCTGATGTTCTCTTTCTTTCCTCTATTTAATTTGAAACCCCTATTGGATATACCTTACATCGCATAGGTCGA
This sequence comes from Sapajus apella, assembly GCF_009761245.1. NCBI lineage: Eukaryota > Metazoa > Chordata > Mammalia > Primates > Cebidae > Sapajus > Sapajus apella. The sequence continues at coordinate 7,293,272 of NW_022436974.1, read as the reverse complement.
ATAGAAAGGGGCCATTCCCAGACGCCCAGGTAAAGGAAACAACATTCCTAAAGAGCTTTCCTGGGCCATCCCTGTATCCTTAGCACAGGGTACCTGCAGGGACTGTGCTTCCTTTGCCTCTTTTAAGTTCCTGGAACTCTCTAAGAACTTTTCTGCCACAAGATCTTTGCAAATGATATTTGCTTGGGCTGGAATGCTCTTCCTGCCTCCTTTATGTGGCCAAACCTTCTTGTCTTTTAGGTCTTTATTTACATATCTCCTTGGAGAAGGCTTCCTTTTTCATCTTCTCTAAATGGCCACTTTCTCCCTAGTTATTAAGCATTGTTACTGCAGTCTCAGTCTGCTCTTTTTCTTCATTACAAATAGGCCAGTTTGTAATTGTAGACTTATTTATATGTTTTAGTAAAACAAAGCCCATACCAGGGTATTCAGTCATCTAGTAGAGTATGTGGATTATCAATGTAATCAATATTTTTTTTTTGGTGCTATTGGGGAAACAGGGCGTCAATCTGCCACCCAGGCTGGAGTACAATGGTGCCATCCTAGCTCACTGTAACCTCAAACTCCAGCACACCTAGCCAGTTTTTTTTTTTTTTTTTTTTTTTTTGTAGAGACAGAATCTCATATGTTGCTCAGGCTGATCTTGAACTCCTGGCATCAAGCCATCTTCCTATCTTGGCCTCCCAAAGTGCTAGGATTACAGGAATAAGTCAATGTGCTCAGCCAGTATTTCTGAATGAATGAATGCACCATTATAGCTCCCACATACCTTGCCTTCTTTCAAACTCTGTTGTGCTTTCAGTTAATCCTCTAATTAGGACTTATTTTTTTCTTTTTTCTTTTTCTTTTTTTTTTCCTTTTTGAGACGGAATCTTGCTCTGTCACCCAGGCTGGAGTGCAGTGGCGTGATCTTGGCTCACTGCAATCTCGGCCTCCCAGGTTCAAGTGATTTTCCTGCCTCAGCCTCCTGAGTACCTGACGTTACAGGCACCCACAACCATTCCTGGCTAATTTTTGATTTTTAGTAGAGAAAGAGTTTCACCATGTTGGCCAAGCTTGTGTCCAACTCATGACCTCAAGTGATCCGCCCACCTTGGCCTCTCAAAGTGCTGAGATTACAGGCATGAGCTGCTGCACCTGGCCAGGACTTAATTTTTTCTAGTTATTTCTAATTATTCCTCTCTCTACTTGGGACTTTTCTGAAGACTTCTACTTAGCATGATACTGGCTCTGTGGTTGACATGCAATAAATGCTTTCTGATTTCTTGATCAATAGCTTATAGAATATTTAAGACGTAAATTTTAACTCTTTCCTCACTTTGAGTTTATGCTGTAAAATAAATTTTTCTCCTGAATGGAACCATCTAGAGTGTCTGGAGTCATTTGGAACGGTGAGAATTTCCCCACTTCTCTGTCTTTTCTTGGCTTTTATAATGGTATAAGACTGTTGGTCTGTAGTGCATATTCTGGAGAGAAAAAAACTAAAATTGCTGTACTGATTGTGGAGGGGTCATTTCTCTCACTATTCTATCTATGAACTGACAAGTTATGTTTTCAGTATGAAACATACAATTAGTTTCAAAATGGGGATTACAAGCGTTCTTTAGGGTGAACATTCTGATCTACGTTGTCTTCAGTTATTGTGAAAATCCTAATTTTTAATAGTGGCTTTGTGTTTTTTTTTTTTTTTTTTTTTTTTGAGATGGAGTTTCGCTCTTGTTACCCAGGCTGGAGTGCAATGGCGCGATCTCGGCTCACCGCAACCTCCGCCTCTTGGGTTCAAGCAATTCTCCTGCCTCAGCCTCCTGAGTAGCTGGGATTATAGGCACATGCCACCATGCCCAGCTAATTTTTTGTATTTTTAGTAGAGACGGGGTTTCACCATGTTGACCAGGATGGTCTCGATCTCTTGACCTCTTGATCCACCCGCCTCGGCCTCCCAAAGTGCTGGGATTACAGGCGTGAGCCACCGCGCCCGGCCTGTGTTGTTGTTTTAGAAACTCAGTATGATTCCAGTTTTAGAAACAAAAAAGTGTCTATATCATCATTGGAAATAACAGAGTAAAACATTATTAGTGTTTTTGTTCATGAAAAGAGGAAAGGGAAGCAATCATAATAGAATGATATATTGTAGGGTGGATGGAACTGGGGCTGCTTTCTATTAGTATGCAATTGGAGTCACCCAGTATCTCAATGGAATGATCAATATGATTAGAAGCTTGGGAGCTTCTTTTCAAGTGGGCAACGTCAATTAATCAACTAACTCAGTGCTTCTCAATCAGGAACACTTTTGCCCCCTAGGGGACATTTGGCAATGTCTGGAGACAGTTTTTGTTTTTATAAATGAAGGTAGAGGGGGTGGTTGCCACTGGCATCTAGTGGGTAGAGGCCATCCCTACAATGCACTGGGCAGTTTCTCACAACAAAGAATCATCAGCCCCAAATGTCAGAGGGCCATGGGTGAGAAACCATGCAATAACAGATCAGCCAAAAAAGTATTACGAGTTTTCAGTACTCCCAAGGTTTTGGTTGTAGTATAGCAAATAATGTTTGGAATAATCATCATGTATTAAATATCTACTCCATGCCAGGATCTTCATATTCACAGCTGCTCTGTCTCAGTTTGTGTCTGACCCCAGGCTTGTTTGGGGCCAATGTCTCTACCCTTCTTCCTTACCCATTTGGTGTAGGTGCATTTTCTCTGGACATCAGCATATCTATCCTCAGTTTATTGTGTTTATATAGATAAAATTATGTGTTTAGTGCATATTAGGTAATATGCTTACAGGAGAAAGCAGTCAAGCAAGAAGAGACTGGTGTGTCACTCTGGGTGTGAAACTAAAAACATCCCGACAAACAGGCCTCAGATCTATAACTTAATAATCCAGCCGGACTACCTATGTAGCGTGGTATAGCACAGAGCCTGGTCCTTAGTAGGTACTTAATAAATATTTGTTGGGAAACTTTTTTCATAATCCACACGAGTCCTTGGGTAAGCTTCAAGATGAGCAGGGTTTTTAAATGATCTCTTTTGTGGCATAACATTTAATTTGTTCCAGGAGCAGTTTCTTCATCCACGGGCACTTGATATTTCCAGAACTACACAGATGTTGTACCTTGCGTATCTTCCCACTTGCCCTCCACATTTTCCTCTTTTTTGTTTTTCACTCTTTCACTTTGAGTCAATTTGTCCTGACAAAGGCTAATCCCCTTGCCCTTTCTTCTCCTTGCAGCAATGTACACCCCACACCCTCTGCTTGAGGCACTGCCAGTATTCCCTGACTTTTGCTCCTGCCAACAGTTTGCAGGGGAGGGCATGTGTCAAAAGCTTATTTAAGAGTATGATTTTATATTTAGAAAAAAAGGAAAAAACAGACTAGAGTTGACCCTTCAACAATGCAGGAGTCACGGGCGCTGACCCTCTCGCACAGTTGAAAATCCAAATATAACTTTTGACTCCCAAAACTTAACTACTAATAGCCTCCTGTTGATCAGAAGTCTTACCAATAATATAAACAGTTGATTAACACATATTTCATATGTTATATGTATTAATCCTGTGTTCTTACAATAATGATTAAGCTAGAGGAAAGAGAATGTTATTAAGAAAATCTCAAGGAAGAGACAATTATAAAGTCTTCTTCCTTGTCAACTTCACATTGAGTAGGCTGAGGAGGAAGAAGAAGAGGAGGGGTTGGGCTTGCTGGCTTAGGGTGGCAGAGGTGGAAGAAGATCTGTGTGTAAGTTGACCTGCACTGTTCAAACCTGTATTGTGCAAGGGCCTGCTGTATTGCCATTGTAAAACAAAGGACTGAAGGAGAAGCTTGGAAAAAATCTTCTCACCTGGTGATCATATAGGGGTTTATTAACTGTGGGGTTGGTGTGACCATCTTATGTTTATAAAAAGAAGAGGTTAAAAGAAAAGGTATTGAGAAGCATGGTAGTATATGCTTTCCTTCCTTGTGTACATGCCTTTGCTCGAAATATCCTCCTTCTCTCAGCACCTGACTTTCTTGGAACCTGCCCCTTTTTCCCTGTGCAAAATCAATCATTCCTCTATGCTTCCGTAATGCTTTGTGTTTAATCTCTACTATGTTCATCATCATCTCTTCTCTTTAGCATATTACACTCTGATGTAGCAAATACTTCTGAAAGAGAGTTGCAAGAGCACTGTGACTGACTGCAGTAAGCCAGCTAGCAACTTCCATGTGCTAGGAGTGGATTCCAGGACTGCACCTTTAGAGATTCAGAAATTTGGAAGTGGAACATGAGTTTAAATTTTTACATGCTGTGGTTCATAAGTTATACTTCGGAAAGTGCTTAAACTTGAACTTAAAAAATATCCCTACTTGTTCTAGGAACAAAACAAGCATTTTGATCAAAGCAGCCTGGGTACATTCAATCATTGTTCATTCAACAGTCATTAATGAACTACTAATTGCAGTAACCTGTCCCAGGTGAGGCTGTGTGCAGTAGCTGTCCCTTATATAGTCATGTTCATCCGCTCTCCTTTTGCTGTTTGTCTTCTCTGTCTTTGCAAGCCCAAGCCCATTCTTAGGGCCCATTCAGTCAAAGTATTAGCCGATAAGTACTTTCAATGTTTGTCATGGCCAGGGCAGTGGAGGAGGGGGATGCTAAGAAGAGTGAGAGGGGAAATAGATTTGCATTTTAATGGAGTATTTTAAGTTCCTTGGTATTTCAAATTACTGGAGAAGAGAAGGGTTTCTAACTTTTACTGAATTCCTAGATGTGCCCAGCACTTGACCTGTATTATCTCATTTAACCCCTGCAATAAGTTTATGAGGTGTTACTCTTTTACAGAGGAGGAAGCTGAGACCCTCCATGTCTGGAACTAGGTTAGATGGAACATGGACTAGAAGCAGGTCTTAGAGGCCTACTCATTCTCCTCTATCCAGATGCCTCTGTTACCTCAACATTTTTCCCACGTCTATGCTGGTTGGGAACAGCTTGGGATCACTGGAACATCCTGGTACTTGTCCTGTTTTGAGTGAAAGACTACTTTCTGGGCTGCCCCAAAGAGCACTAAAGATTGGCCCATAATCTTCTTAACTTTCCTAGGAGTGAGTGAATGACAACTTGGGTCACTTTAGAAAGGATACTGACCTTTAGGATGAGTGCATAGATCCAAAGCAAGCACAATGTGGACTAGTTCACTATCTTGCTGTTAGTGAAGGTGTGTTCATTTTTTATTGTAAACATACCTTGTTTCTATTTGACAAAAACCAGACATCAGAATCTCCAGCCAAGTGTATATGTTACTGAAGACATCTTGCTAGTGAAATTCAAAGTCTTTTTTGCAGGCGTTAGTTCTTGAACAATAGATTCAGGAACTAAGTTAAGGCCTGAAAAGAGTATTTGTTTTCTGCATTTGATATAGAGCTTATTGACAGATGAGGAAATTAAGGCACAGGAGGGAAACATTGGCCTCGGCAGTGCTTTCTGCCTGTGCTGCCATGTATCTGATTGCTGGGTATTAATTTGAGGAGTCTAGGCTAGGTCTCTCTGATTGAATCAGAAGATTCTTGAACCCACAAGCTGTGCCTAGAACTTCATTGCAGGTCTAAGAATCTGTAGCATTTGATCCAGTGACCCACTTCTTAAAACTTCCTCTGGCTTACATGCCTTTAAATTTTCCCAGCCTCTTCCTCTTCTCCCTCCTTCTTTCCCTATTTTCCGATTGTGGACATTCCCCAAGTGAACTGATCTTTGAAGCTTCATCTCTCTTTTTCTTTACACCTCCATCCTCAGCTTCCCATCCAGTCCCTTGTTCCTTGTTTCTTCTTGCCCAGAGGACAGTAAGTTACTCAGCATCTTTCTCAAACCATTTCCTCTTCTCAACTATGCTTCATCTGTCATTGTTCTAATGATCCATTTTCTAGGATGGAAAGATCTGTTCTTCCTATGACTGGCCTTAAAGTCTAGGTTAACTTGATTACTTTGTCCTTTTCCACAGGATAAACAATGAATCAATGAGAAGAATAAAATCTTGCTTCAAATATTTGATACCTTTCTTTATGACATTTGGTATCTTCAAAGATATGCTATCTCTCATTTCCTTTCTATCACTTCTATCAACCTCACATATCATTGCTTCCTGCAACTATCCCAGATAATCTCTTGAAATTATAATAGCAAATGTATGTTGAATACTACATGTATTGTGCTAAGCATTTTACATTTGTTACTTTCTTCAGTCCTCGCAACCACTCTGTGAGATGCTATTTTCTTCATCTTGCCAAAAAGAATACTGAGGTTTACAGAAGTTAGGCAACTAACTGTCACACAGATACTGAATGGTGGAGCCTCAACTCAGCTCATGCCTGTTTTGTTCTAAACTTGATGGTTGTAACTTGGAAATTCTTCTGCTTCCTAGCATATAGGATGGTATAGAGGAATGCTAGGTGAATCAGTGGTCCCTTCACTGACCATAAGATACCACTTCAGCTCCTAATTTGCGATTCAGGATTCACGGTGTGTAATAGAAGGCACATTGAGGCAGAAGTTGTTTCTATCCCTGGCTTTGCTACTAAACTTGTTCCGTAGCATTGGACAAGTCATTCAACAGCTATGCCTGAGCTGCTTCATGTGGCAAGTGAAAGGTTTGGTTGACACTTTCTTTGATTCTTTCCAAGTCTACATTTTTGTGATCTTGTTATTCTGCCTTCCCTTGTTTTATCCTCGTTTCTAGTAAAAACCCTTTCTTCTATGCCTTTCTTCCAAGCACCCAGACCTTGTCACCTCCCTCTTGGCTGTTGCCTCTGCTTGCCCAGGTCTGCCTTTTCCTTTTCCTGCTGCGTCTGAACTACACCACCCTCCCAGGCTCTTCCTTCTGTATAAAGTTCATCCTTCTCTCTGCCTTTTCCAGGTATCTGCAGTACTTGGATCTCCTGCATTGTTGCTTGCCTGTTTTCTGTTCACACATCTTGTCTTCTTAGATGACAGGTCCTTGAAAGGCTGGTCAACTGCTCTAAGTTTCTTTTGTGTGCTAAGTTTCCTGTGTGTACCAGGGTAGGAGACTTCAAATGGAGTAGGTATTTCCTAAATAATTGTTAAATGATTACATTTGGGCTTTATCTCAAGAGCAGTGGTTACTCAGCAGGAATGCCCATCAGGGGAATCAGAGTCAGGACACACAACCAACCAGAATTAACCAGGGTAAAACTGCTGGCAGACTAGTTAGGGAATTCTCACAATCCAGGGAGAAGTCCCTGAAGGCCCGGCCTAGTGAACAGGTGAAAAAAGGCAGGGAGCACCAGATAAAAGAGGCTTGGTATGCGCTGACTCTCCCACTGACAATCCTGGGCAGCAACGTCACTGTTACCTGGCTTTCTCTTCTCCAAGCAGTACAGCTGCCCAAGTAAGCCAGGCAGATGTGCCAAGGGGCAGGCTCGGGCACCCGAGATCAGGGATCCAGAGAGCAGGCGGTATAAACCAATATAATGGGGTGGATGAGTAGTTCTTAGCACAGCCCGATTTTAAGAGGTGGGGCAACATTTTCCCAGAGTCACTTACTTTCTTTGCCTCTGCTGAGGCAGGTAACAGCCTGCGGATTTGTGGCCAGAGGATGTACGGTTCTGCGAACACATTTCATATCCAAGGCTGCCAGGTCTGTTTTGGCCCTTCCGTTTGTCAACGGAGCACATAGTAGCAGTTTATCGCCCAATCTCAAGTGCGTGATGGAAGCACTGGGGCCTGAGCAATGCTGAGAAAAGTGTGGTCACTTTCCACCTGGAAATTCCACTTAAGAAGAAAAAAAAACAACCTAAGCAGAACCTAACCTAGACTTTTGGGCAGATCTGGAAACATTTTTGGCCGACATTGGCCTGGTGGGAAGGAAGACAAAGTGGAGGGAGAACTGTTGAGTCTGAAATAGGGACAAAGCAAAGGAGGCTGTCGCCCTCCTAAGTCTCAGGGAGACACGTCAGCTGGAGCTCCGGGCAATTTTGGCCTGGCAGTCTCGCGGCTCGGGAGGGGCGGCGGGCGTCTGCAGGCGGGCTCTAGGGCCCAGCGGCCGGGCGCCACGGCGGGGGTGGAGTGTAGGGTTACAGTGACAAGCCCGGGTGACCCTCCCCAGCCCGCGCGCGGGGAGAGCGGAGCGCGGACGGCGGCTGGAGCGCGCGGGAACCTCTAAGACCCAGCAGCGCTTGTTGGTTTTGGGGCTGGAGGTGAAGCCCTGTGTGAATGGGGTTGATTGTCTGACGCCACTTCCCCGCGCTGCCCCAGGCCATGTCCAGCGCGCTGCCCTGCGGCCGCCTTCCCCAACCGCGGGACTGAACTAGCCATGATCGCCTCATGTGGAGGACAAAGTTGCGCCGGGGAACTTGTGAGCCTGCAGTGAAAGGTAACCAGCCGCCGCTTGAGGTGCCGGGAGGGCGCCTCCGAGGCTCCCACGGGGAGAACCCAGACGCCTCGGGCTCCCCTGGACCCTGCTACTCAGGGAAGGGGGCAGCTCCTGGGGACCCAAGGCTGAGATCCCACATTGCTGTTGTTTTTAAGCGGGTTCCCTTGCCCCGCTTCAGGTCCTGTTGCTTACGGGCCGCGCCTCAGCGCCTTGCCGCCCCGCGACCCACGTAGGCTGAAGTTGTGGCTCTGGGGTGCGGGCCCGGGTGCGGCGCGCCAGACGCAGGGCTGGCCTTGTCGGAGGGGCGCACCCATATGGTCCGAATCTCCGTGGCGCGCCCGCGCAAGGGTCTCGCTGCGAGGGAGGGGACGGAAGGGGGTGTCCGGTGCCGCTTCCCCCGCGCGAGACAAAGGCGCGCGCACCGGCCCGCCCGACAGGCTCCAGAGCTCGTGGCTGGACCCTTCCTGCCCGCGGGCCAGACCCGGCTCTGGCGGATGAGGGCTACGAAAGGGTTGCACCACAGCCCCAGACGCCCGGATCGCGTTAGCTGCTGCTCCTTCTTTGTTCTCTCCCTAGACAAGCTTCTTTGACAAACTGGAGAGTTAGATCCAGCTCCCGCTTGCCTGTTAGGGCTGCCTTTACGATAATCTGGTTTCAGGGGGAAAAACATTTAAACTTTCCAAATGGAACTGTTTTTTCTTGGAATGTGACATTTGTGGCAGGAGACAGAGTGGCGCGTCGGCCGCTGACAGCCGAGCGGAGCCAGGGCCCAGCGCCGGGACAGGGGCCGAGCGTGCCCCAAAGGCGGCCGGGCTGGAGGACACGGCGGCCCAGCCTTGGAGCCCTGGCGCGCACCTCTAGGGCCTCCGCCACCTGGACTGCGCTTGCGGCGAGGCGTCCAAGTTTCCCCCCTTAGAGCCCCAGGCCGAGAATCCTGGGTCCCTGCGCACAGCTCCCGCGCGTCGCCCACCCTACTTTTCCAGTCTGGATTGATCACTAGGAAGACTTTCCTTTTCCATTTTTGTTCGAAGATTTTGGCCTTTTTGGCTTCGGTGTCGATTCCCTGTCTCCGAGTGGCAAATAGCTTTTGGCCAGGTTAGCGTGTGGATCACCTGGACTGGGGTTTCAGAGGTCAGGGCCCTGATTGTGCCGCCTCCTGAGACGATGCGGTTTGGACCCAGCGTTTTGTCCCCGTGGTCCCTCAGCTCCCTTTCTCTGTGAGGCCTTGGTTGCCCATTTTCTTCTCCGGGGCATGTTATGAGAGTTTTTGTACTGCTTGGTGGTGGGGGGGTACATGGTCTCGAGAGCCAGTTGTGATACGTCGAAGATGCTTTCGGCTAACCAAAACAGTTACGTGCTAACCTGTTCACCATAAACGAATTAAACTAGAATATGGGGATATTAATAGCTACAGTTCCAGAAAATTTCCTTCCTTTTCGGGAAGCAAAAAGTCAGGGCTTGAAATATTAAACAGTCATGGCTCCCTGCTTCCAAAACTGGCCTATGGGTCACTGCCAAACTGGCTAAGATTTCCCTTGGCTGCCTACCACTCCTGGGCCCGGCAGCTGTGGAAGTCCGACCCAGGTTAACAATTAAGGAGCTCTGTAGATTGCAAGGTCTTGAAGCATCTGTAGCAACTGACATTTACCTCCTACCAAGGTGCTCTGAGCATTATAGTGTATCCACTATGAAGGCTCTTTATGAGAATAATGTGGGAACAATAGTTTAATACACTTTGAACTGTTAGTAAAGGGTGGAAAAGCATTGATTTAACGAGAAGGAAAGAAAATACCGATTCTACCAGAATGAAAAGGGTAGGATGTACAGTAGAAGGCCTTACACAGGCTCTACTTTTCCTTACGGTGTTGGTGGGGATGCTGGGGAGGGGGCAGAGAGGGATAAGGATGTTTACTTCTTGTATGGGTGCACTTTTGTTTTTCTGAGATACATTTTTCAAGGTAAATAAGGAAACCTTTGTAAATCTGTAAGAGTATAGGAGAGAAGGTGCTGTACCTGTAACTCCCCTCTCCGTCACCCTTCTTTTTAAAATGCAAGGAAGTCTTGGTCTTTCAGGTTCTTTGCAGATGATGGAGGATGTAGAATACTAATGTTCCAAAGGGCATGTGGAGATCAAAACATTTAAAAATACATCTTTTAATGGAAGCTAATGGAGGATTTTCAGTTTAAATGCGATGTTAAAGTGCTGTCCTTAAGAAAAGCACATGCATGCAGAAATGTGAGTTATTTTATGGGAAGGCACTCTGCTGGTTAGACTTGAGAGTGTCTGCCCTGGGCCAGTTAATCTGGAGGCTCCGATGGGTAGAGCTCGGCTTTTCTGATGTCTACTGCTGTGGAAAAGTGTGGACCCAGGGCCTAGGGAAAAGATGGCTGAACTAATTGAAAGTAGCAGGCTGGCTGGTGAGAGTTCTGTTGAAAAGTACAGCCTCTAGGTACCAGAGCTGCATTTCTTCATAGTAATTTGTGAAAATGCTTTGAAAATGATAAAACACTATATAATGTAAGACTTTCGAAAAAAATAATGACATGAAATGGAAATTGCTAGTGAAAATTTTAAAAGTTTGATTTTTCAGGCCAATACATTTAAAAGAAGTAACTTTGTAAGACCTGTTAACATTTGTGACATATAAAATTCCCCCAAAGTAACTTTTTCTCTTTCCTTTTTTTTTTTTGCGGGGGAGGCGGTTGGGTGGGTGGGTGTTGCTATCTGCATTTTCAATGCATAAGGAAGCTCAGGTCAGGAAATTCTGCAGTGTTTTGAATAATTTTCCCCCTATTTTTCATTAATTTTGGCAGGTTCTTATGACTCAGAATTTAGTAGGTAATAAAATCCTTGAAAAGCAAAGGGTAGCATGGAGGTCAAGTAAAAGGAGATATTTGATTACAGGGTTTGTTGGAAATAGACTGAGGTTGTTGTGGTTTTATGTTTTGTTTTGGTTTTTTGTTTGCCTAGTGATTTTTTTAAAGTTAATTTTGTTGGCTTGGCTTTGTTTTGTCTTGGAGAAGAGGTACAATGTAAATCTTGGCAATTGTGGGTAAGGCAGTCCTCTACATTTGCTGGAAGGAAGCCACTCCTGCTCTTGGTTTATGTCTTGGCACCAAGCTGAGTTCTCCTTTAACTTGTGAGGCCCTTGACTCTGCCCTCATGGCTAGACCTTGTGAAATCTTACGGTATATTCATTTTGGACACCCAGGGCAGGACTCCTGGACTCCTAAAGGGATTCACACATCAGGCATTTTTTCCCCCAGCATTTTTTCTCCAACTTTTAGGAGGGAGTAGGAGAGTAGCTCTAAGCTAGTGGAAATGTATCCCTGTTAAGATACTGAAGAATTAGATTTAAGTTTTCAAAAACTGTCATCCTACCATGTATGTTTAAACCTGTATTTGAGACCTCACTGGCCAATATTGCAGCTATGTACCTATTTTGTCATTTTGTTTTTATAAAATGTCTGCCGTTTCCTTTTTTTTTTTTGTAACTTTTTGTTTTGAAATGATCATAGCTTCATAGAGAGTTGCAAAAATAGTAGAGAGGTCCTGCATACCCTTCACCCAGTTTCCCCCATTGGTAACATCTTACATAACCATAGTACAACAGCAGAACCAGGACACTGACATTGGCACAGTCCACAGAGCATATTCAGATTTACCAGTTTTACATGCCCATGTAAAATTTGTATTTCTAGTTACTTCTATGCAGTTTTTCATGTGTCAATTCATGTAACTGCCACCACAACCAAAGTACAGGCTGTTCTGTCACCTCAAGGATCTCCCTTATGCTATACCTCTATAATTGCACCAGCCTTCTTCTCCCCACCCTGTTGCTAAATGCTTAGCAACCATTACTCCTGTTTACTATATCTACAATTTTGTCATTTTGAGAATGTTACATATATATAGTCATGTAATATGCGAACTTTTGAGATTGGCTTTTCACTCAGCATAATGCCCTGGAGATCCATCTAAATTTTTACTTCTATCAGTCATTTGTTTCTTTTCATTGCTTAGTAGTATTCCATGACATGGATGTACTATGGTTTGTTTAACCATTCACCTGTGGGTTTTTTCCAGTTCATGACTATTGCACATAAAGTTTTTGTGAACATTTATATATAGGTGTTTGTGTGAACATAAGTTTTTATTTCTCTGGTGTAAATGCCCATGATTGTGATTGCTGGATTGTATGTTAAGTGTATGTTTAGTTTTTTACGAAATTGCCAAACTTCCAGAGTGGCTGCACCATTTTACATTCCTATCAGTAGTGTATGAGAGATCCAGTTTCTCTGCATCCTTACCAGCATTTGATGTTATCACTGTTTTTCATTTTAGATGTCCTAATAGGTGTTCTAGTCTTATCATGGTTTTAATTTGTATCACAGTAATGGCTGATGATGTTGAATGTCTTTTTTATGTGCTTTTTTGCTATCTATATATCCTTTTTTGGTGAAATAACTATTCATGCTTTTTGCCCATTCCCTAACTGGATTATTTATTTTACTGTAGAACTTTAAGAGTTCTTTGCATATTCTAGATACAACTCCTTAGTCAGATTTCTGGCTCGTGTATATATTTTTCCAAGTATGTAGCATATCTTTTTAGGCCCTTACCCCAGGATCTTTTGCAGATCAAAAATTTTCAATTTTGATAAAGTCCAGTTTATAGATTTCTTTTTTTCTTTAAGGATGGTGCTTTTGATGTCACATCTAAGAGCATTTTGCCTAGGCCCATGTCTCAAACATTTTCTACTGTGTTTTCTTCTAAAAGTTTTACAGTTTTACATTTTACTTTTAAATTATAGTTCATTTTTATCCCTCTTAAGAGTTTGTATGTCTTGCTGTTGATCTTATAAACCGTCTATTAGGTCTTGAATATACACAGATAAACCGTCAGGTGTAGTTCCTACTCTGAAGTACCCACAGATTAGGGGTGTGGCATGTGGACATTACCACATGCTGCTGCTATGATGGGACACGTGTGATGTGCTATGGGAGCTCTGAGCAGAAAGGAGAGAGGGCTTGCTTTGGTCCAGGCAATCAGGGTGGGCTTCCCTGGGCATGCTGCTCAAGCATGGTGGGAATAAAATTGGTTTGCTTTTGATCTAGTTTTTGGATCTTTATTGCCATGAATTCTTTAGAGTGTGTTACTCTGATTCTTGAGCACATGGTAATTGAGTTGGCTTACACTGAATGGTTGAGTTTTTTGAACAGCATGTGGCATGATAGCTTAAAAGAAGGTGAAAACACTGTACTCAGTAACATAAAAGTATGACTGAAGTTAAATAGATTAGAGTTAAGCATATGTTAAAATGAGAAAGGAGAGGTAGTATTTTGGATTAAGAACAGATAGCTCTGCTTGTATCCTGGCCCTGCCACCTCCTTGGTATGTGACCTCGGAATTGTATATGCTGAAGCCTTATCAGTAAATGGGGAAAATAATAGTTCTTCCCTCATAGAGCTGCATGAGGGCAAAGTGAAGTAATGCTCACAATGCCGGGCACGTTGAAAGCATTCAATAAATGCTTGCTGCCCTTTCACAGGCACTATGTCATTTAAGCCCCACAATAGCCATAGAAGTTTATTGTAGGGGAGGAGGTGTGTCTACTATGCTATGACTGGGTATATGAGTACCATATTGCCTTGGTAAATCACTTAGGCTCTGTAAAATAAATGTATTTACTAAATATTTATTTTCTAAGGTTACTGTGGGGCTTAAATGACATAGTGTCATTGAAAGAGCTACAAAAGAAGTGAAATTTGGTACAAAATAGTTTTCTTAAAAAATTATTTTCTGCATTCTCAGTATCTTTTTGGAATAGTATCTTTGGATTTACAGTGCTCTGCCTCTCGTGACGGTAAGTTTTATTGCTACTTGGGGCACTTGGTAAAATTGCGTAGACATATGCAGCGACCATAGGCATACTCGAGGATGTCATGAAGATTCTGCAGTGGATGGACGGTTAAGTTAGGGTCTCTGAGGAACCTCCAAACGGAGATGTTTTGGAGGCACGTTGATGAGTAGTTGTAGTAATGACCAGAGGAAAGCTCAGTGCTGGAAAATTGCTTGAGGAGATGTTGAAATATTGAGATTCAGCTTCCTCACAGTAGAGAAATATAACTCCATGACATTTTTTTTCCAGCAGTTTAGGGCAAATGTAATCTGGCCTTCATCTATTTTTTTCAAGTTTTAGGCCTACACTGTCCGTAGTAACCACTAGTCACTTGTGACTATTTAAATTAATGAAAATTAAATTAAATGAAAAATTCAGGCCCTCAGTCACAGTAGCCACAGTTCAAGTGCTTAATAGCCATTTCCGTCATGGCAGCAATTTCTGTTAAGCAGTGTGGCTCTACAGTGAGATTGGCTCTGCTGTCTGATGGCAATACCACTAGACTTCAGACGATAAGACAGGGACATTTTGAATGAAATGTACCACATCTCCCTTGGATATCTGGTATGAACTGATTGGGAATGCTCTGTTCATTTGAATCTCATTTTGCCACTTCTGTTTTTGGAGGCTGATTCCATTTGAAAGGCGGGTCAGCATGGCAACTGAGTTATGCTAGCAGCAAAGCTTACCAGGCCATTATCAAGAGATGTCTGCTGTTTCTAAAGATGTTCCATTCATGGGATTCTCCCAGGGATCTGGCCCTTAAGAGAAGCAAATAGAAATGCTTGGGTGCAATTAGCACAGAAAGGCCCTTCTCCTAAAGAGGACTATCAAAGGTCAGCCTGGACTTCTCCACCTTGGATCTGTTCCACTGTTGAACCAGCCTTTGTCAATGAGAGGCAGGGATCTGGCCCTTATTCATCTCTCCAGTGTTTGCACATGCTCAGATACCATTCCACACTGCATCATCCTATTGACTCCTTTGAAAGTGTTCTGTAAACTGTAATAAGATTCATTTCTTTGCCCACACTACATCCAGTCAGTCTCTAGGTCCTTATAGTTGACTTTCAAAATACTTTTTGCATACTTTCCCTTCCTTTGCATGTCTCTACAGCTAAACCACCTTAAGGGCTAATTACCTGTCTCCTGGACTATTGTGATAGCCACCCACATAACAGGTCTTCCCACTTCTGTTTTCATGCACCTCTTCTGACCTAGTCTGTCCTTTCTTCTTTCCCTCCTTCCTCCCACCTTTCCTCCACCCTTCTCAGAATAAGCCCAGCAAGACAGGATGATAGATATCTTGTGTTCCAAGCTCGCTTTGCTTCCTCTTTGTGAGGTGGGGGCTCTAAACACACCCAGTGGCCACGTGCCAAAGAGGAAGGAGGCATCTCACATTCAGCTGCTGCTTCTCAGCTATGAGGGCTGCTTTGGGTGGTATAACCCAGGAATGTGACCCCTGAAAGCAGATGTGAGGCAGGCCTTTTCCTTTCTGATAGGGACTGTGTTCTGGAGGACTCTGGGAACCAAGTGTTTCGTGAGCAAGCGTCATCTATCTGGGGGTCTTGAGAATAGTAGAGAATATGAAATCCTCTGGCAAGGCCCTGTTCCTAAGGGACTGGCTCCTAAATATCACTGCAGTTATAGGTTGATTGCTCATCCTGGTGATGTGGGAAAGGTTGGAAGATAGAAGAAGGGCAGACAAAGTGATTAGAAAATGTGCTTTTTGTGGAAATTAATGAACACAGGGTACTCAGTGCACAGCGTTAAATTCATTGTAGAAAAAACGCATGTAAAACCAATCTAGCTTCTTGAAAAGAGAAATGGTCTAATGGTCCTTTTATCTAAAAGAGTCAAAGAAAATACCTTCTGAAATCACAATAAGCTTCAATTAAGACACCTAGCAAAGCAATTTTAAAAGCGCCACAAAACCATTTCTCCAAACCTTGAAGATAATGGGGGTGTCAGTTTTGTTTAAACTAGTAGGTTTGTTAAAGGGCATAATCCTGTCAGGCTTATCCTCCCGTGGTATTGACTGGACTGGCAGATCAGAAATGAGCGGTAAGTGGCATAAAAATGGTGAATAAATTTACCTTTAGAGTTGAGCCTGTATGGTAGTCATCAAAAAACTTAAGAATAGAGTCTAAAAAGTCTACTCTGAGATACATATTAGCTTTGCCCTGAGTTGAGGCATTAAATTTCCCCAAAGTCTAACATTTCTTACTTGCAGATTTCTCCAAAAAAATTCCAGGAGTTTGGAGAAAGAAAATTGAAATAAAGACAAATATTTATACTTTAGTGACATTTATTAAGTGACTAAGGTCACTTTATTAGTTTAGGAACAAAAAATGGGTTATGTGTAATTGTTCATAAAATAAAATACTAAATTTCTAGTATTCAATTTAGTAATTTATTTAGGCAGTAGTCAAAAATATGCTAATTGAATTTACTTTGAATATTTTCAATTTCTCTTATAGAAAAAGGTACATGCCAAACATTAGGGAACATGACATTTCTTATTTTTGGACAGAATATAAATTAGGCAGAAATTTAGATACAGAATCACTCACTCCTCCTTAAATATCTGTTGCATGAATAACTCTGGATTGTACAAGTCAATACTGAGGTGGAGAATTTGATGGGGTACAATAAAAGGACATATAGTTAATCCATCTGATATTTGAGGGTCTGTCATGTGCCAGGAACTGGGCTAGGTGTGGAGTATATATCCTTTGCTCCCCATGGAATTCATATTCTATAAAAGGAATGTAATGTATTAAGATGTTGGAAAACAAAAGACAAATGAACTGGGTTCATTCTGCTCTAAGAAGAGAAGGTCAAGAAAAGATTCATAACTGTCTTTCAAGTATTTATTTTCACTTTGAAATGAGCTTAAACTGCAGATATCATGACTTCTAGAAGTTTAGAAGAATTGTCTGCTGGGGAGGGTGGCCAAATACAGATTAGGAGGATATGAGGGGCAAAGAGGCAACCAAAGAATTAGTAGAAGTGTGGGAGTGTATCTTATTAGAAATCTGTTTAAAATGAGAAAGTATGATGTAATGTCCTGCTTGATGGTGGGAAGGGGATCCTAATGGGCTAATTGTGATGTGTCTTTCCGATATCTTTTTTTTTTTTTTTTAATTTCAGTAATTATCTCTGGAGTTTAAATAATAAGACTCCAGAGCTGGAAACCTGTATTCACACGCGACCTGTGCCACTCACTAGCTTTGTAATCTTAGCAAAATTACTTAACCTCTCTGTCAAGTAGAGTTTCCTCATGTGATACATAGGGATCTTAATTACACCTACCTCAAGAAATTGTTAGGAGAATTACATGTTAGGTATAAGAACAATATCTGACACATTGGAATAGTTAAGTGTTAGCTATTATGGTTGTTGCAGTTACTATTGCAACATTTTTTTTTTTTTGCTTATAGATTCTGTGGGTCTGGACTTCAGGCGAGGCACTGTAGGATGGCCTGTCTCTGCTCTGTCATTCCTGGGACTTCTGGGGCAAGAAGGCTAGGAGCACATGGATGGTTTATGACTGGATTCACATATCTGGCACCTGGGTTGGGATGATTAAAGGCTAGGTGTCTGTAGACCAGAGTGTCAACAGTTGCCCTTCCACATGGCTTGGCTTCCTTATAGGATCAGGCTAGTTAGAATCTTATGTGGTGGCTTAGGGCTCTAGATGTGAGTATTCCATCAAATTGGATGGACTGCGTTGTCTTTTATAATTTAATTTTGGAAGTCACATAGAGTTACTCTTCTTTTCTCTCTTAAGCAAGTGGACTTATAAACTTACCTAAATTCAAGGATGTGGACCCACCTTTCTATAGGTGTGTCAAAGAATTTGCAGACATGTATTAAACTTCTATAGTCATCATTATTGTGTTATCATTAGATAAAATATTGAAAATGTAGCCCACAGTAAGTCTTTAATTATTTGGATTACCTGGAAACCGCATTATTCTGATGATTTGAATTTCTGTGCTGTTCAAGGCAAATATTTGTGGTGGTGATTTTTCTGCAAGATTGATCCTCTTCCCACTCCTTCATCTCATGCCTTATGTAACATTTTCTTGATGGTTTAGATCATTATCATGAACATCAGTAATATGGTATGTTGTTTGAATCGGGAGTGGGGATAGGCATATAGACAATACAAGTATGTAACATAGTTTTCTTCCAAGAAGATGCTTTGCTCTCCATAGTAAAGATTATGGTTCCAAAATAAACAGTAACTGAAGGTACAAAATGACGATAGAATTAGCAAAAAATGCATTTATAAGCTCTATAAGCAAGAGATAATTGGTAATATACTTGAAAGCCCTGTTTTGATGATTTTTTTTTCCCTTTAAGATATTGTATCATGAGAGGCCTGGGCACTTGTCAGGTAGAACTTGATTAGCACCCACAGAATAGGATAGAATCTCCAGAAATGTTATATTATGTTCTGGTCACATTGATTTAGACATTTTTTAGATAATTATTGTAAATCTATTTTGAGACCCTTGACTTGGAAAATTTATTTAGTTATCTGTTGCATAGGATACTAGAGAAAATGTTATACATGATATACCTTGAAGTGAGATTGGCCTTTTTTAAAAAAAATTATCATTTAGTTGGCTAGGCCATTAAAAGACTCACTGTTTTAGGGATGAAAATAGGCTTTAAATTGCCATGTATGTTATGATCCTGAAGGAATAGACTTTTCTGCACTTTCGTTAGTAAAGACCTAGTTTTTCCCTATATTGTCAGTGAAAAGTACAGTTGACTGTGAAGAAGAGATGTGAACTTCATGTTTTGACTTCTGTCGTATTATATCACAGATAAAATGAAAGAAAAGTTATGGAACAAAGGTGCTAGGGAGAGGAAAATTCCTTTTGTTTGTATATCTCAGTACAGAGGATAAATCTGTTACCACCCCACCCCCATCCTTCCTCCCTCCCTCCCCCCACACCCAGTAACTACCCTTTTGTCACTGTCTCTGAAGATGACGCCTCTTAGGCAGCTGAGGAGTATTCAGGCTAGGCTGGTTTATGATACCTTCTCTAGGGCCACTTAGCCCTTGCCTTGCATGCCAAGATGGCCAGGTAAGGATACTCTGAAGAGCCTTTGGACAATACCATGTAGTCTTTTGTTTTGTTCTTTGATAGTAGGACTGGACATTTTAAGCTTATTTTCTGAGTAATGGTATATTTTAGGTCTTCCCTCATCCCAAATTTTTGGAAAGTTGAAAATGTAATTTTAGCCTAGCTCATTAGCCGAATAGTCTGACCTAAACAAAACTCATCTCTTATCTGCCTGAGCATCTTGCTGCTGTTCTGTTGTAAAGAGCTCACTGATTTGATCATCTGTTGAAAGTGAACTTTACAGTGGTTATTCCTGTTATATTTTCCCCTTTTCATGAACAGAAACTAAAATTTACTAAGCACTTCCTATGTGCTTGGAACATTGTTAATAGCCCTTTCTGTTGTCTCAGTTAATCTTCATAAGAACCCTATGTAGTAGGCCCTATTATTATTCTCACTAATAAGGCAATGGGTACCAAAAAATTAAATCATTTGCTCAAGTTTACATAGCTCATCAATGGCAGAGCCAGGATTCTTACATTGTTTAAAAAGCAGATTTGCCAAACAAAAACAGAAAGCATGGTATGTTCTTTCTTCCTGCTTAGTGGTTATTTTTGCCTCTATCGTTTTTGTTCTTTAAATCTTTCTAATACTATGGTCTTCTGGCTTGACAACATCGTTCTCTTTCCCCTTCAGTCATCATGTCTTAACATCCTTCCCTTTGTCTAGGATCACCTGACTTCCTGCTGGGCAAGTTACTGCAATTTCTTTTCTCCTTACCTAAAATTAATCTCGTGGAGCCTTTTTTCCCCCCTAGTGAAATAATCATTGTTGATTTATATTCCCCATTGTAAAATTTTCTCAAGGACCAGAAGGTGCATTCTTGCGCAGGTGTTTTCTGGGTGGGCATCTA
The DNA here is from genome assembly GCF_009761245.1 of Sapajus apella. NCBI lineage: Eukaryota > Metazoa > Chordata > Mammalia > Primates > Cebidae > Sapajus > Sapajus apella. Next base: position 7,273,013 of record NW_022436974.1, on the reverse strand, counting down.
GCTCTCTCCAGATGCATTTTCTTTAATCAACAGGGGTCCATTCGTCTGACTAATATAGTTCAAGCAGCGCTTTATATGAAAGGGCTTCGGTATGTCTTCAGGTTTCACTGACTTCCAGGGTCCATGGCCATCTTCCTCTGCCTGGGCAGGGGGATAACTCATTCTCAGTTATAATTGGTTGTCAGCATTTTCATCTTTTGGACCTTCCCCATGGAAGAGACTGTGTCGTTTAGAACAATGTTTCTCAAAGTGTGTTCTGTGGAACCCTGGGAGGAGGATGTCTCTGAGACCTAAAAAGTATCTTCATAATAATACTAAGACATACCCTCACAATGAATCAAGACAGTGGTAGTAGTCAATTAGTCGCACACTCAGAATAACAAAAAAGCCAGTTGTCGTTGAAGCAGTACAGATGATTATATTAAATCTCAAACCTTGAATATGTCTTTTTAACATCCTGTGTGATGAAATGGGAAGATACATAAAGTGCTTCTGCTTCGAACTGAGAAAAAGTACTTGTGATAGAATTGTGATATAAACATGAAACTAGATGCTTTTCTCATGGAATCCATATTTACTTGAAAGAAAAACTGGCAAACTATGGTTATTCTGACTTGGGCATTTGGTACATATTGTCTCCAAAATAAATAAAGGGAACTTGTCATTTCAAGAAAAACTATTTGCTGAATTGATAAAACTCAAAGCTTTCAAGTGAAAATTGGATTTTGGAATTTTGGGAAACTTATATCTGCCACCGTGAACTTGATAGCTTCTCAATATGTAAAAGACTTTTCTGTTGATTGAGATCCATGGTATATTAACAAATGGGATTTGGTTGATATTATATACTTAAATGTTTCAATGTATGGAACATCTCTATAATTCATTGAACCATTGTTTTCCAGATGACCACATACGATGTTACATGCAAATGTAAAATATAACAACTCTCTTCAAAGTGAGAGATGGGCCAATAGATTTTAAAGTAATACTGTACGGAGGAGTATCCATGAAAAGACCACTGTCAGGGTTTCATATCTTATGTTGCAATTGACTTTAAGAAAATTCCAGTTGTTGAGTTTTGGTGTGGTTTCACAGAATAGTCACAATTATCTGAAGAGGCTATTAAAATATGCTTTCTTTTGCCAACTACATATTTGTATGAGGACAGATATTCTTACTTCAGTGAAAAATTATATAACAACAGATTGAAAGCAGAAGCAGATATGAGAATCTAGCTGTCTTATATTAAGCCAGACATTAAAGAAAAGAAATAAATATACAAAATAATAAAAAAATTCCCACTTTGTTTTAAAAATGAGTTTTTTTCATATGTTACATAAAATATTTTTAATATCTTACATAAAAATATTTTATGTAATGTATCATGGGTTTGCTATTGTTATTTTTACATGAGTTAACATATACCTAAGCTTCAGTTTCAAATGCATTAAATATTGATAGATATAGTTCACATTAACAATAACTCATTGGGTCCTCAATAATTTTAGAGTGTGAAAGGGCCCTAAAACCGAAACATTTGAGCACTGTTGCTGCAGTGGCAAAAGCCATAGAGCCTGGAGCCAGGCTAGCTGGGCTTGAGTCGTAGTTTTTTTCTTTGCTGATTGTGTGGCACTAGTCAAATTCCTCTCAGTGCCTTAGTGTCCTCATCTGAGCAATGGGAGTAATCATCACAGAGTTGTTATGGGGATTGAGTGAGTTAATACGAATTGTTTAGAACAGAACAATGCCCTTCACATAGAAAATTCACAGCAGCGTTTGGTTATGTCCGTTTACCTGTAATTGGTTTGTCCCTAGAAAATTTTATTTTGGAGCATGTTTCCTCTTAGTCTCCCTCTCAACATCATGGCTGACGATAAATTAGGGGTTACTACACTGGGGTTTGTAGTGAACTCCATGAAATTGTACGTGAAATTCGTGTGTATACATCTTCTAGACATAGGGAGAAGCTCTGTTGCTTTAGACAGATTTTTAAAGGGGTGTCATGAGCCAAAACAAGAAGGTCAAAGAGGAGAAAGAGGTAAGTATAGCCCCAAGCACAGTTCTAGATCCTGTGTGTGTGTGCTGTAAGATAAACGTGGGCACTGGTATCCTAGCTCACCACTCCACACTTCCTTGAGCCTGTTATTTCTGCACTGTTTGACAATTTTCTGCTTTACGTGTTTGTCTCTCTTGATAGACCTTCAGATTTGGGTCTTATATCTAGCACTGTCTTGCTCATGGCAGATGCTCAATGTCATATATCTTTGTGGAATGAATGGCTAAATGGACAAATGAATGAGTGAATGATTCTGCCTTTTGCTGCTGGTGACCCATGATCCTTTGTAACTCCTATCACATGTATTTTTTGTTGTTGTTCTTGTTTTTTTTTTTTTTTTTTTAATTCTGTGAATGCTGTGGAGCAGTCAAAATTGAGTTTACCTCTCAGCCTTATGGCTGTTAGCCCTGTGACCCAGGGCCTGTCATTCCTGTTTTTGTACAGGAGAAAAAGAAACCTAATTCTCAGGAATATGAGAATTACCTGAGATAATGCTTGTAGCATGTCATGCTCAGTAATGTTACTTTCTGTGACTTCCTTTCCTATAACTAGATAGCTACTTGTCTTTACAGGGACTCTTTGGCCGTAGTTGGCCACTGCAACGAACTAGTGTGTAATTGGTTTACATTAACTCACTTAAATCCTCATAACAATTTCTCATAACAACTTTATGAGGATTATCCCCCCTTCTCAGCAGAGGGTTTTTGAGTTTCAGATTTATCAAGCATTTATGTATGGTATGCTAGGTATTTTCACAGCTTTATCTCATCATGTTGTTGAAATGAGTGTATATTTTTTGTTATTCTTATAATCACCTTGTTTCTGTTTAACAGTATTTGATATATGACTGAAATAACCATATTCTCATATCTAGTCATTCAGGTTTGCACATATAAAATACAGGACACTGAAACCACTGACTTTAAATCTGAATTTATTGAAAAGTAACAAATTGTGGGAAGTATTCTTCACATTACTAAAGGAGTTATTGCAGGTTGGTTAGTGGTTAGTTTTAGGAAGAGTTTAATCTTCTTTACTTATCCATTATTATTTGAATTTATTAAATCCAACACATCTTGTACTTAAAATGTGATTTATTTACAAAAGTCTAGTTTACCACAACTTTTCAGGACTGTATATGTTTGTTGTAGAAGAGCTTATATTGGTAGAGAAGTACAAACTTCCCAAACCTGACTGCATTCAAATTGTTTGTGAAAGATGGTCCAAAAATGTCATTTCTGGTCTACACTTGTGGTGAAGCCAGTGTTGCAGGTCTGACTTGGAAGTGATGTTTTTAACCAGCTCTGTTAATGTTTCTGACACTCTGTAGGTTTGGGATTCATTGTTAAAGTGGCAACACAGTCATAAAAATAATATGCAAAAAAAAAAAAAAGAAAAGAAAATATTATGCAACCAGATGGAAGTGATGAGGAAGCGTGGTTTCATCAATTGTCTTGGTGTTCTGGTGTTTGGCAGGGAGTGTGCTGTTATTCCCCCAAGCTTTTATAAAAAATAACACGAAGAAAATGGTTCTGGATCCTTCTCTGCCTCAAACATGCAGAGAAATAAACTTTCCCAGGACCTTTCTGCTTTATCCACAAGTTAAGAACATTTTATTAAAACTCTCTTAATTTTAATCTAAGAAATTTGATAGAAAAAAAGACCTAGAATTAGTTTGCATTATTGAGGGGTCTTTGGAGTTTAGAATGGTGTAGTCAAAAGAGCTTTTCTGTTGGAGGGGCTGTGTTGCCAGCTGGTTTTTAACTCTGGGCATTATGTAACCTCTGTGAGCTCAGTATCACTATCAATAAAATAAGAGTGGGTGTTGGTAATCAAATAATATGATTTTATAACATCCTGGCACTCATAGTTTCTGAATAAATGGAAGCTCTCGCTATTATTGGTTATACTCTTTGTTACCCAAGGGATATTTAGTTTCTTGGAGATACTGATTGCTTTAAATTATGTAATTCATTCATGAGCCCGTATTGATTTAGGAGCTGGGTGAGTGTGTCATTAGAAGCAATGTGCTTGCCTCTTGAGAGAGTCCCAATCCCTGTGGGCTGCTGCTGTCTGACAGACATCCCAGTGTCACTCATCTGCAACAGTACACACTAATAGGGTCCAGAAAGCTGGAGGAATCTGTGGCAGACAGGAAGTGTCTGAACTGCTCCTTTCTCTTAGTGGGGGTGAGAGTGCTTTGCAGAGCATAATTATGCAGACATATTGGCATTTCATGTCTGGGGGTTGTTTTAAAGCTTTCTATCCTGTTTGTTTTCATTTGTTCAAAAAATATTAAGGCCTTTTAACATTTTTGAGTGAAAAAATATTTTTTGTTTACTCTCTGCAATAAGTATTACACCCTGTAATATTTTTTCACTCTTGGTGGGACCACAGTGTATGTCAGAGCCACCCAAAAGAATACTACTGTGATCCTGAGATACTTGCTTCTAGAAAGTTATACAAACAGGTTATGATGAATGATATTTAAATGTCAGTAACTTAATTAAATATAGGGTTTATTAAAACTTACCTGAGGAAAAGAATCTCTGGAGTTCAGGTACTTTTAGTCTTTTTGTTTTAGGTAAGCAACAAATATATCAACATAAAATATAGATTATAATGTTACTTTATACAATTTGAGTCAAGATATTTAAGGACCTTTGGATTTTATGTTAAAGCTAAATTTTAAAAAATAGTTTCATAGATAAAACCTTTTTATTATGAATGCTGTCACTGCATTCTCACTGTAACTCTGTGTGAGAGGTGGAACTGGGAATATTCCTTTTTTTATTTATGGCAAATGAGTCGGAAGGACTCCTGCCTCTTCCTGGGGGCCCAGACCTGTGGAGGAAGCCCAAGCAAAGACCTCATTTAGGGTACAGTCCCGTGGGCTCAGGACCTGCCTGTGGGCGTTGAGGAGGAGGGGAGCACGCCTGTCTCTCAAATGTGAGTTTGTGCTCAAGCTACAGAATCCCTGTATGGTTGTTACTTCTAACATTATGTATAAAGCCTTTCTGGTATTGGATCATAGCATACTTGTAATTAACCTGTTTTGGAACTGGATGGCTTTCTCTTTTTTCCCCAATAGCTTTTACCTTGGTTTCCTGAGTAGTTTGAGAAGCCTTAGAAAAGGCAAACTTACCTTTGAGCTAAGTTCTGTAATAAGAACATGCTTATAACTAGTTATTTTAAACTATATCTTAATATACATATTAAGATAATGTATTTGTTGAGTCCCCATGATGTGTCAGAAACTCTTAGGTACAAGGAACATATGCAGACAATTTATTGGTAAAATAAATATGTGTTGAATACTTGCTGTGATCTTATTTTTGCGAGTAACTGGAGATACAAAGGTGAATAAGACATGGTCTCTCTTGTTATAAACTTATGAGTCAAAGGGGGAGAAGTGGGAAAGAAATGAAATACATAGGCATTTTAATACATTATGGCAAGAGTATGCATAGAATGCTTGGGGAGCACTGAGTGGCGTATAGATATTGGGGGAAGGAGGGAAAGAGGACTCCCTGGAGGAAGTGGCGCTAGAATAGAGCTTCAAAAGACTTTCTCGTAATTAGTATATATTTTAGCATTTAATATGTGCCAAAGTAAAAGTTTCATAGATTTATAAGGATAGAGAGGCCCTCCAGATGAAGAAACCATGGGGGAACAGCATGTATTTTTCACAGGTATTTGCACAAGGCTGGTGCCAAGGATAGCTAGGGCAATGTACATGAGTTACTATAATTCCAGGCAGATACTGCTAAGTCATGTAGTACTTAAGATACAGATAAAATGCTGCACTAGAATGAGAATCAGAATAATTACTTAAAAAAATAAGTCTATCAGAGATTCTTGATTGTAAAAAGCACAAAGTGACATCGGCTAACTTAAGCAAAAGAGAAATTTATTGGAAATATGTTGGGCAGCTCACAAATTAATTGAAAGGCTCAGAACATGGGCAGGAATCTAGGCAAATAGCCACTGGGAACCCAGCCAGAGATAAGCTACTTGTCTTGTTAGGATGAGGTCACCATAGAGACTGCTACTGCTCCTGGTCTCCAGGGGTTGGTGCTATCGCAGGTTGTTTATCAACACTTTTTCATTGTTGCATCATTTCCTCAAGATCCAGTACACATCCAGTTGACCAAGCCTATGTCTTTCTAACTGCTGGACAGGGAGGGGACCCTTTGGCTTCTGTAATGGAAGGTAGATAGAACCCGCCCCTAGACTTAGACAGTGAGTTCAGTGTTCCCTAACATCAAAAGCATTTACTTAGGTGACTATCAGGAAGGGAATATGGGAGGTAATAGTTGGAAGTTGAACTACAAATTCTCTAATTTATTTTCCAGCTTTAATGTGTTAGGAAAATAGTGTACTAATGCTTTTAACCCCCTCCTCCCACCAGTAAATACTGGATTCTGGGTCTGCAGATAGAGCTTCATCATTCTCCTTATCCAATGCCAAGCTACACTGAACTTGATTCCTTAAAGAGACTACGGTTTCATAACCCAGTCCTGTGCTTTTGCTTTTCCCATGTTGGGCCAATCTTCCCTCACCACCACCTTCTCCACACCCCACAGTGGATTAACATCCTCCTCATTTTTCCTCTGGTTCAGTTTCAGCCCACTTGTCTCTTTCTTCTTGTCATTGAAGCTCTATGTCACTTCTGTCAGTCAACAGGTAGTAATGATTACACATGGACCTCCAAAGTAGTATGTTCCTTTAATAGAACACTTACTTTGTAATGAAAATGGGTAGCTGTGTGCACGTTGGTCTCTGAAACCAAATCGTAAAATCCTAAGGCCAAGGACAGTCTTACTCATTTCTTGGTATTTATAGCTGCAATCACAGTGTTCTCTTGAGCTCAATTGTTACTTTAAAGGTTAAGCATGTATTCTGCATTTTGGTTTATATTGGTCATATTTCAACGATATTTTTAAGCAAGCATTACAAAGTTAAATTTAAGACAAGCTTACTCAACACACATTCCACTTTGAGTGAGTTAAATAGATGTTGGGGTCTTGATTTCACTTGTTTTCTGGAACACATGGATTGGTCCAGGGTTGACAATTCAAGTTTGATGCCAGCTCAAAAGACCTGCCATGTAGGGTTTGGGAATCTTGTTAACCCCACCCCTCAACAGCCCACTCCAAACCTTGGGTTTCAGGTAATGGTTGTTTGGGGGAAAAGAGTGAGAAAGCATTTTCCAGGGAGTGCTTTTGACTAGCTTTTGGTTTAGTGGTGGAACTTATTGTTTTCTTTTTATTTATTTTGTATTTTTTATTTTTTGAGATGGAGTCTTGCTCTGTCACCCAGGCTGGAGTGCAGTGCTGCAATCGTGGCTCTCTACAACCTCTGCCTCCTGGGTTCAAGTGATTCTCCTGCCTCAGCCTCCCGAGTGGTTGGGATTATAGGTGCCTACCATCACACCCAGCTAATTTTTCTATTTTTAGTAAAGACAGGGTTTCATCCTGTTGGCCAGGCTGGTCTCAAGCTCCTGACCTCAAGTAATCTGCCTGCCTCGGCCTCCCAAAGTGCTGGGATTATAGGCGTGAGCCACTGTAGCTGGCACTGTTACCTTTTTAAAAATGAGTTGCATGCAGGTATTTGGAGGAGGCACTGCCGCCTGTCAGTGCTGCCTTTAGGATTGTGAATCAGCTAATCCAGATGAGCTGGCTTGATTTCACATGAGGACTCCTAAACAGGCTGGCCCTTATTTTTCAGGTACTGGACATAGGCTCTCCAGCCCTTTTGAAAACATTGTTTTCAGGATATCCTTCTCCCTGAGCAGAGTATTCAACTGCCTGGAAAAACCTCGAGTTCTGCCAGAATCAGAAGGCTTCATGGCTTACATTTAACTTTGAGGCCACTGGCACACTCAGCAAATTCCTTAGTTCTTTGAAAGGTAAGGTAGAAGCCACAGAATTGTTTGTTGCTATGGTTAAAGTCTCTCTTATAAAGTTACAGGAGGTTATTGTAATCTAGACAGTGAAATTGTTTTTAAATCATTAGGAGGTTTTGGATTACATGTGGCTGGCAGAAAGCCTTGCAGGTTGGTGACAACACCTGGGAGTGGTTTTGCAGTTAGTGGTCTCTTCGAGGAATGGGTCACTGGCCTGTCAAGTTCAAAGCACGAGTATTTGCTGCCTAGGGGAGAGTAAGGAACTGAAAGGTACGGGAATTATCTGCAACTCTCAGAGACTAGCTTTGGAGGGATCTTTCACTTTTCTATAAACTCTTACTTGGTACTGACACCATTCCAGAGAATAAAGCCATGCTCTTGCCATCAGTCAGCAAATAGTAAGAAGTATGTGTCTTACATGCTACATGCTTGTAGAAATTAGCAAGTACACAGCACACTGTCTGTCTTCAAAGGGCTAATGACTTTACCAGGGCCATAACACCAGCCTATTAAATGACTACTGCAAAGTAGTAGGCAGGTGACATTTAAGTACCAAGTTTTGTGTGCCTCAAATCATAACTGTGGTGACAGTTGAGGGAAGGGAGACCAGTTGGGGGGTGGGGGGTTGGTGAAGGGCATTCTAGAGGAGGTAAACTGAAGAGGTGCATTTACTGAGATGAACTTTAAAGTAGTTAGGGGTGCATGTGAAGCCAGAAGATGGCACTTGGAGAATGAGGATGACATGTTCACAGGATGCCGGGATGCTGAGGGGACCAGCAAGACTATGCACAGCTAGAGGGGGACCCTGTTTATAGACAGTCTTGAAAACCACACAAAATTCCACCCTGAAGTTATAGCCAAAACCATTATGTATAAGGGACTGGGATGCCGGAAGTGGAATTTAAGGACAAGTGATTTCCCAGTTTTGTGTATTGTATGACAGTGGAGTGACAGTTTCATGTCCTCCAGGATTTAAACTTCATGGAGACTTTCAGCCTGTTATATTATTGGCAGGTGGACAGATTCAGGAACTTACCCTCGGGAATTAATAGTTCCACTGGCAGGTGGAACAGAGGAGTGGCTCACCATGGTTTTTGTTGCTCCACTTACCTCCCCCAGACAACTCACTTCATTTACTTTAATTCATTTTTTTCCTTTAACAATGAAGTCGTTGTTATTGCTCCTCTTGAGTAGGGAAAACAGTCTTGTTCAGAGTCACATTACCTAAAGGCCTCTGGACAGTTACAAAGAAAGTAATGCATAAAACCATATGGGAAGGAAGTTTTCAGTGCTTCAGAAAAGCAAGCCAAAAAGCAGTCATGCGTAGAGAGAGAGAAGCAAAGGAGTTTTCATGTTGACAAATGACATGCAGATTTTGTTAAGAAAAAGGAATCATTCTTGGTAAAATGGGTGCTAGGCAATATAAGGCAGAAATGTTGCACCCTTAAACTAAAATGTTAGAATTTCACCCTTTGTTGAGTGCAGCAAAGACAGATCTGTAGGTTTCCTTCAGGGTAGCAGCCCTAGGAGCTGCACTTGCTCTTTCCCAGTGGGAGACCCCAGAGAGCTGAGTCCTTTACTCAGACCTTAGCTTATTTTCTATTGCTTTTGCCACTTTCCCTATGCAGACTAAAGCTGTATGAGTGGTGATTCTTAGATAAGGTTCCTAAAAGTTGCCTACAAAGTCCAGAAGGGCTTATATGGGAATAGTATTTATGAAGCCCCTATAGGCAGCTACGCTGTACATAGAACACACTGTAGAGCCAGCGGGGTCCTCGGCAGGCTGTGGGCTCCCCTAAAAACTGGTACTGTTGCTCAGCCCCTGGGACTACAGGGGCTCTACAGGGGCTTTCTGGGTGGTAGTGATATCCGGGAGGCTTCTGTGGTTTCTCACAGCTCTCACTCTTTGTTATGAACTTCTGACATAGAAAACAGCAGTACCTCTCACGCCGTAGGTTTCTTTCCAGTTCCTCATTCAGATATCCTTGACCTTGTTGCTTAGACCATGTGCCCTGCATTTTGCCTAAGAAAGTAAAATGTGGCACATTTATACCATGGAATAATATGCAACAATAAAAAAGGATGATTTCATGTCATTTGCAGCGACGTGGAGGAAGCTGGAAACCATCATTGTCAGCAGACTAACACGGGAACAGAAAACCAAACACCACATGTTCTCAATCATAAGTGGGAGTTGAACAATGAGAAAATATGGGCACAGTGAGGAGAACATCACACACCAGAGCCTGTTGGGATGTTGGAGGCGAGGGGAGGGATAGCATTAGGAGAAATACCTAATGTAGATGACAGGTTGATGGGTACAGCAAACCACCATGGCATGTGTAACAGACCTGCACATTCTGCACATGTACCCCAGAACTTAAAGTATAATTTAAAAAAGAAAAAAGAAAGTAGACCAATTTATGCTGCAGGAATTCCCAGTGAAGACTGTAAACTAAAATAAAATAGGCAAGGAAGGTTTAGATACATGTAGGATGGAACTGTGAGCTTTGTCAGATTTTTTGCTGTGTGACCCTGGAATCTGAGGTGGACTCTGTAACACACATTATCGTCACTTTTCCTTGTCTTTCAAGTGAGAAAGCTAGCAGTTAAAGTGACTCCTTCAGGCTGTGTCAGTGCTGGGCTAGCTCGGCCGGTTGTCTCTTGGCTTTAGTGGAGTGTTTGGTACCTGGGCATGTCCGTCTGCCGGGTCTCATGTCATCTGCTCGGCTCTCCAGCCTTTCTTCAGCACTGAGGAGCGGTAGGCAGCAGTGGGAGTATAACTCAGTGAACGTGTGGGACCCTGGGTGTGAGTTAAGACAAAGTCCTAAGTGATCTTTGGCATGTCTTAACAGTTAGGCATCCTGTCCTTCAGTGTGAATGCAGGTGTGGGGGTGGTGTGTGTGAAATGCTTTAGTTCCTTCATAACATTGAGGGAACAATACTGAAGGGTGAAGGCATATCTTTGGTGTCCTCTGTGCTCCGGCTTCACTTCAAGGACTGCCCTCTTTGTAGTATTCTGTGGTCTGGAGTTGAACCCTCTCTCAGTTAGCTGGTCATGAGATAAGGTGTGGAAAAGTAATTCATACCAACGTTATAGGGACTGTGAATAGCTTAGTGCTGGGGTCCATACTGAGCTCCACATTGAAAGCACACACACACACACATACACCCTACACTTTTCCTAATATGCATATTCATATATATATGTATACACACACAGATATGTGTTTTAGTTGGATCTCAGTTTTATTACCAGTTTTCTCTGTCTCTAACACTCTTAGTCATGGTCATGTGACTAGATAGCATCACCCGAAGTTGTAATATGCTGGCACATAGCATTCCTGACTCAGTGTCTATTTTAAGAAAACACCATACTTTCTTTGATTGAAGCATATGGGCTCTCAACTTCTCTCTTACTCTGATTTGGTAGGGGGATGGGGTGAAGGCACAGAAAGGTGTTTTGTGGTTTGGTTTTTTATTGTGCTTGTTCTCCCTCTTGCTTAGAGCTTGCCAAGTTTCGCTGCACATTGGATTGATTGGAAGAACTTTATAAAATACAGGTGTCTGGGCTCTATCTTCAGAGATTCTGATTGAGTAGGTCTGGGAGGCCTGGGTGCAGAGATTTAAAAAGTTTCTAAGGTGATTTTAATGTGCAGCCAGAATTATACCTTGTACCTTTTTCATTTTCCACCTGCCTGAAAGGAAGCCAGATCAGGACTTGCCTTTGTGTCCATGATTCCTACTAATTTTAGCCCTAGACTTCTAGATTTATAGATAATGCCCAGAAAGGGGCTGAGTTTCTTTTCAGGTTAGTCTTTGCAGCTTGGCCAAGAGGAGAAGGTGGACAGACACTGTTATGCCCTGGAACTGTAGTTTTAGACTGATCTTCAGATAGTGTCATTTGTACTCGGCTTATGTTCATCTTTAAGGCTGGGCGTTACAACTAAATTATTTATTTTAAATTTATAAGGTAAATATTCTTATCAGAATCCCTTTTCTTTCTAGTCCAAATGTGCCTGTAATACATGTGAGCACACATGTAAATACTGTTTCACATGTTGAAGTAAAGAAACTCAGGAAGAAGATGAAGCCATTCCCATCTTATGGCATTTTGGTATCAATAATTAGTCACTTACTACTAGCTTTGGCCTTGTGGAAGATGGGTAGATAACAAACCTACTGAGAAATTTCAAATTACCGGTTTGAAGCCATTGCTGAAAAACAGAATTTTTCTTTTAATGGAATTATCTTTTGGGCAAAGATGTTGATTTTTTAAAAAAGTACTATGATTCTTTCCCCAGAGTAAAATAAGTTACTTTTGCTGAAAAGAGCCTTAAACTTGGTGCCCACGCAAAGGAATCAGTGCAGAGAGAGAAAACAGCCTGGGCTCACTCTGCTGAATGTTCCCACGGTGGTTGTGTGTGCAATATCAGTGTTACTGTAGTACTATCTCATGTTCAGTGACTGAAGGACTGAACACACTGTCATGTTTAATTGGAACAGGAAGCACACTCCAGTTTGTGTATGAAGCAGATAAACTGGAGCTGAAAGGCTGGTGCTTGGCAGAAGACCAGACCCAGTAGTCCCAGCTCCATGCTGTAACATGAGACTCCAGAAGCCTTTGAGTGGGGCAGAGAGTATGTTCTCTTGCTAACACATGATGTGGCAGAATGACCACTCCTCTCTGTATCTTTTATATATTTTGAGAGACAGCTGCTCTTCCCATTTTAGCTTTGCTTCACTGGCCTCCCCACTTACCTTCTTTCTGTCCCCAACCTTGACCATTCAGAACTTCGTGGCACATTCAGTCCCGAAGACTTGACTTTTGCTGGTGCTTCTGCCGCCCTTGGAACTGGGTTGTGTGAGAGCATTAGAGCATTTGTGCCTTTGCTCAGCGTGTCTTGAGGACTGTTACATTGACCTCACGGGTCATTTTGGTGGGTGGCTGGACTTGTGATAATTCTGAATAGTAACTTTGGAATTTTCTGAATCAAAAAAACATAGCTCCCTCTGCAAGTCGAAATGCTGTGGGAGAATGCCTGGTGGGTTCTCGTGAGTCACGCACAAGGACAGAGAACTCGATTGGCACTCATACTTCACTTTCTTTCCCCCAGGTCCCCCTCCTGCTTGTTATAGCCCTGTCCAGGTTCTAGAAGACTCCAATTACTTTTCCCCAGACTTTCAGCTCTATTCTGGGAGGCATGAAACATCTGCTTTGACGGTGGAGGCAACCAGTAGCATCAAGGAAAAAGTTGGTAAGTCCTTTTACTGGCACTTGTGTTGGAAAAGCAAAATGATCTTACATTTCTCATCTTTAGCTCTTTTGCATAATTCAGATGTTTATTCTCTAATCTTGTTTTAAAAATCATCATATTGGATTATTGATTGTCTGTTGGTAGATGCCTTATTTTTAATCATGTTTTGGTATGGTGTTAAGACTGTTTTACTCTGATATGTGACTTTCTCTGAGAGCATCATACCTAAATATGTAGGAACCTCAGAATTATACTACTTATTTCCAGTTTTTCTCTGATTCCTAAATAATTTTTCCTACCCTTTCTCATAATCTCATTTCTTTTTTCCTTCTCTGCTTTCATTTTTATCTCTTTTTGCAAATAATTTAGAAGTTAAAAGAAGTAATTCAAAACTATAGCAAGGAAGGAGCTTTTCCTTTGTAAAAACTTCCTATCAATTTTTGAGGGCTTTTTAGTTAAACTGTGAGGAAGTCTTTAAACCACTTTAGGGAAGGATGTCATGGTTCTTGCTAAACATGCTTATAACTCACTTCTGTCTTACTTCAGTGAAAGGGGAATTCAATAGTTTTCATGCTTGTTGAGATCTATTCCTGTATTATTCATCCAAATACATCATTTTCCTTTGGAAATATATTTTGATTTGAATTTTTATTCATTTTATTTAAAAATTTTATTCTTATTTGAATGTGCTTTTTCCATTAAGCCTTTCAGATCAATTACTCTGAGGGTAGGACTGTACCCTCTTTACTCTTGTAACCCCAGCACATGTCCCAATGCCTGAACTGTAACACATTTTTAGTAAATATGGTAGAGTGAAAGAGCAGACCAGTCCAACCCACATTGATCCATCTTTCCTTGGGTAGTTAATGGCTTATTACAAATATTTGGCAATTCATCTTGTGTGGAGTTTAATAGTTTGTTTTTATTGTTTTTTACTGTTGAACCTTGGGTTTCTACCCCAGTTATAGTATTGATTCTCTGAAGGTAAGGGATAAGTTTCAGCTTATTTCTAGTCTAATCCTATGAGGCAGATATGAAAGTCTCTCCATTTTTTGGAGGTGAGAGGTTCAGAGAAGCCACAAAGGTGAAAGTTTGGGGATAAGGGTGATAGGGAGAGCCTTATGATCAAAGTTGAGCTTCAGAAATCAGGCTGTAAACTCCCTTCGTTTCCTCAATAATCATGTCCCAAATGCCTTCTGTGTATCTCAGCAGGGTTCAAGGCACTGGGGAGGCAACACGTGATTATAACAGATGGTGCTCTCTGCTCTATCTGGCAGAGGAAGACAGGTCATAATATAATATGGATTGAAAGGAGAAGGAGCCAGGGGCAAGAGATATTGAGAGGCCATTCAGGATGTCTAAATGGCTGGTTAGGAGAGTTGGAACCCAGAGAGTGACTGAGGGCACGGAAGAATGGACTGGATGGGGGAGCTTGTTGGTGTAGAAACTAAGGCTTGGTTGTGATTTTTAACTGTCATAAATGTGAAATTTCTTAATGAAAATTAGGGGACCAACACGGAATTACAGTATTTTGCTATTGCAATGACAGTAACAATGTCATTTGCTGTCACCTTTTTTCATATTTTAATACCAAAAAAGTAAGAAGGATGTGATCCTTGACAGTTCTTGCCCCAAAAAGGACAGTTTTAGACCTTCTAATGCATACATCTATATACATACACATATAGATGTGTTAATATATGTGTATTTATATATTTTGTATATAAGCATATCATACCACCTTCATTTTTTTTTCTCATTTCATTGTGGACTGAGAAAAATCTAGCTTGACAGTTGATTAAATGTGGAGAGCAAAGAATAAAAAGGTCAAAAGTGAATATGACATTTCTATCTGAATGACTCGTGTTTTAGAATGTCATTTATAGGAAAAAAAGATGAATTTGGGGAAGAAAGACTGTTTTGGGAAAATAATGTTCTGTATGTATACATTAAAACATAGAGCCATCATTACATGCATTTGTAGGAGTGAAGGCTGCCTAGAGATGATATAGTCCAGCTCTCGGTTTACAGAGGAGGATATTGAGGCTCAGGGAGGGAAAACAGTTTGTTTAAGGTCATGCCAACAGTTAATAGTAGAATTTTTACTTTCATAATGCTATAATAATATTCTTAATGCACTACTTAATAGTCCTGTTGTGAAATGGGCTAAATATTATATTTCATGGAGATCATGTAGATATTCTTTTATTGGTTAAATATCTGAGGCCCTATTACATCCAGGCATTTGGCTTTGTTCTAGGGAGACCCAGATGAGATGACATAATCTTTGCCTTAAGGAGTTTAGAGTCTTGTATAAATAAATAATTGCCATCTACTGTGAGAATTGCTGCAATGGAGGTATATATAAATGGAGTGGGGACATGGGAGAAAGAGGCTCAAGCCTGCAGGGCTGCAGCAGGAAAGGTTTTACTCAGAAAGTAGCTTTGGAGCTATCACTTGTCTAACAATTTTCCCAAGAGACATGGTGAGATGCCTCTTTCTAGGCAGAGAGAAAAAGGCAAACAAAGGTTCAGAGGCTGGAGAGAGCTAGCATGCCTTAGAAACTATATGTACATGGGTATTTATGGAGCTTAAATTCCAAAGGGTTGCCAGTGGGAAGTGGGAGCAGCATGAAATGTTTAGGTAGGTAGTATCTGCTATACCATGTGATAGAATGCCAGTTTTATCCTGTAATTGATTATCCAGGAATTTTGGTTCAGAAGCGTGACATAATTAGATTTATATATTGGAACAATCTTTCAAGTAGTGTGCCAGATGATAGACTGGGGTCAGAGGGCTGCGTTTAGAAGTGGGAATAAGATGAGTGTCAGGGAAATAGATAAGGAGACTGTTGGAATGACCTGGGCATGTGATGCCAAGGGCTTGTAATGTGGAATGAACACAAACTTGGTGTCATATCCTGGTCTGCCTCTTCCTGCCTGGTTGCCTCGGCAATTTACCTCTGTAAACCTCTCTGCTCATTTGTAAGTTAAGGGAATTAATATCTACCTCTTAGTGTTATATGTGGAATGAATGAAATAACACATGGAGAGAATTTAGTATAATACCTGACACATCATATACATGTTTAAAGTAGTTCTTATGGTTATGTTAAAGTTATTAATGGTGAACTTGGAGATTGGCACAGGTACAGGAAGAGGGTTGGCAGAGATGTTGAAAAGGTCAAATTGACAGGTAGTGGCTGTCTGGGTGTTGGGGGTAAGAGAGAGGAAGGAATTTTGGAAAACTTTCAGTTTTCTGGCTTGACAGAAAGTAGATGATGCAGGGAATACAGGGGTTGGGATGGGTGGGTAACCATTCAGGATGAGGAAGACATGTTGAGTTAGAAGTACTCAGGGCCATTGTCTGGCAGTTGCAGATGTATGGGTCATGAGTCAGTAGTTGATGATGAGTGGTAGGTGTGGTGTCACTGGGAGGCATGTAAGGGTGGAAGAGCACTCAGGACAGAGCTGTGGGAAACACCAGAATTTAAGAGACAGGTGAAGAGAAGAGAGCCCGAGATAGTGCGTAGAGAGAGGCAGGAGCCAGGACCAAGAGGAGGGATGACCTGGAGGCCGGATTAGGAGAGCATTGCAGGAAGAGGGTGACCAACCATGTCAAATGCTTCAGAAAGGTTAGGTGAGTAACAGGATAACTGGAAAATTCTCATTGGATTTGGTTATTGATCAGAGCAGTGGGAGGGTAGTGGATGGAGCATTTGGGAAGTGGAGACAGCAAGTATAGGGCACTCACTGAACACAACTAGAAGAGAAGGAAAAGAGAGATACAGGGTGGTAGTTGGAGGTATATGAGAGGGCCGAGGAAAGGTGGTTTCTTCTGGTTTGATTTTGGTTTTCTCTTGTATTACTTTTTTAAGATGGGAAAGATTTGAGTATGTTTATGTGATAAAGAGAAAGGGTCAGTGGGGAGATTAGAGGAAAGGGAGGAGTTGAAGGATAGAACAGTGTTTAGGAGAAAGCAAGGGAGAGGGAGTGGGGAATAGTAGACTCATTTTGAATAGGAGAAAAAATTCCATGAGACATTGCCAGGTAAATGGAGTGATGATGTATTTGAAATCTTACCTTTAAATGTTGCTGTAGTTAGAATGTTAATTATGTACCACATAGTCACAGACATATATCTCCTGTGGAACAGCCTGATATATTTTTTCCTATGTTTATCTTTTAGTTGAAGATCCTCTTTGTAACTTCCACTCCCCAAACTTCCTGAGGATCTCAGAGGTGGAAATGAGAGGTTCCGAGGATGCAGCAGCTGGAACAGTATTGCAGCGGCTGATCCAGGAACAACTGCGCTATGGCACCCCGACCGAGAACATGAACTTGCTGGCCATTCAGCACCAGGCCACAGGGAGTGCAGGACCAGCCCACCCTACAAACAACTTTTCTTCCACGGAAAACCTCACCCAAGAAGACCCACAAATGGTCTACCAGTCGGCACGCCAAGAACCGCAGGGTCAAGAACACCAGGTGGACAATACGGTGATGGAGAAACAGGTCCGGTCCACGCAGCCTCAGCAGAACAATGAGGAACTGCCCACTTACGAGGAGGCCAAAGCGCAGTCGCAGTTCTTCAGGGGGCAGCAGCAGCAGCAGCAGCAGCAACAGCAGCAGGGGGCGGTGGGCCATGGTTACTACATGGCAGGGGGCACCAGTCAGAAGTCCCGAACTGAGGGGAGGCCCACTGTGAACCGTGCCAACAGTGGACAGGCACATAAGGACGAGGCGCTGAAGGAACTGAAGCAGGGCCACGTCCGCTCACTCAGCGAGAGAATCATGCAGCTGTCCCTGGAGAGGAATGGGGCCAAGCAACACCTTCCCGGCTCGGGGAATGGAAAGGGCTTCAAAGCAGGAGGGGGGCCTTCCCCTGCCCAGCCTGCAGGCAAAGTGCTTGACCCTCGGGGTCCTCCACCTGAGTACCCCTTCAAGACCAAGCAAATGATGTCCCCGGTCAGCAAGACCCAGGAGCACGGGCTTTTCTATGGTGACCAGCACCCTGGGATGCTCCATGAGATGGTCAAGCCCTACCCTCCTCCTCAGCCTGTGAGAACAGACGTGGCCGTCCTGCGGTACCAGCCACCCCCTGAGTACGGGGTAACAAGGTGATTATCAAGTGTAGAGTTGCACTGGGCTTTTCAAGATTCAGCAGTCATGTTATTATTTTCAGGGCAGATTAGGTTTTTGTCCTCAGGCTTTTCTTTTCCTTGTGCACGATATTTAATAAACCACTTTGTGGCCAGAATATATAGGATGAAATAGAGTAGAGGGCAACTGGGGGATTTTCTCCAAACATAGCAGCAGGCAGTTGGGGATTTATGAGTTTAGGGGAGGGACCTCACTTGTTAGCCATCCTTGGGAGCTCTGCCTAGTGGCCTGGCAAAGTAGCAGTTTTCCAATGGCTTTGTGGAGAGTGTCCAAACTCCTGGAACGTATTATTACCAGAGGGTTTTATAGTCTTTTCTCATTGCAGATTTTAAAGGAAAATGTAGTCTGAATGCTAGAATGGAGGAGTTAAAGGACTGTAGAAATCATATATTCCCACCCCTAACTCAACAAATGAGAAGCTAAATCCTGGAGAGATTAACGAATTTCGTAGTACACAACTCTGAGGCAGCTGAGGGCTAGACTCAAGTATCCTGACTGCCAACACCTATTCACTCCCTTGCCCTAATTCATCCTACGGCCTTCACTTGTATTCTTCCAGTTGATTGATGGATTCAGCAGCACCTACTAAGTGTATGCTCTACTCTGCAGCTCTGTTCCAGGTTCAGAGATGAGATGCAGTCCCTGCCCTCCAGGACCCTATAGCATCGTCTTGGAGGAAACCAGCGTCTGAACAGATCATTGCCGTTCAATGTGCTGTTTTAGGAGAGAAATGGGCAGAGGATACTAGGATAACAGATAGGATAGTATAACGCGCAACTGGAAAGGGCTGGGGAGAGTTTCCCAGAGGAGGTAACATTTGAATTGAAACTTGAAGGATAAATAAGAGCTGTAGTGTAGAGATGAAGTAGCAGTACATACTGTGCAGAGGGAGTGCCGGGTCTTCAGACAAAGAAGTCATGCAGATTTTTATGCGGAGTACTGGTGAGCCAGGGTGTGGTAAGAAGTGGCAGGAGGTATGTTTGGACAGGGAAGTTGGGACCCATTTGGTTGAGACATGTTTGGACAGGGAAGCTGGTGATGACGGTCTCTGGGTGTCGTACCAAGGAGTTTAGAATGTATCCATAAGCAATTGGGAAAGGCGGTGTTTTTAGGTAGGGGTGGTATATGGATGTCTAACAGCTGGTTTTGGTGGCAGTGCAGGATGAATTCGAAGAAAGGGAGACCGAGGCCACAAGGAGCTCCAGGGATGCTTTCAGTAGTCCAGATCGGAATTGGTGAGGGTGGCCGAAGCTTGGGCAGTGAGAACAGAGGAGCATTATATGCTAAGAGAGATAGGGAAATAGAATTGATAGGGATTAGTTAGATACAGAAGTTCTGGAACAGGGATGATGGAAATAAGGCAATTACGAATCAAGCTCTCAGGAGAGAAATGAGGTCTGAAGATCACATTTTGGGAGTCAGAAATGTTTAGATGTTGCTGACTTTGAAGGAGGAGCAGGGAACATGAACAAAGAAGACACATGGCCACTGCCTGTTATTGGATATGTCATTCTCACGAAGGGTTTTATTTATATGCTTCTAAATTGATCAAGGGTTTCCCCAAGCGACCTCAGTGGCTATGTGCAGGATATGCCTTGGCTGTACCTCTTCTGAAAAAGGAGAGGCTGGAGCTTGCCAGAGGGAGAGTGGCTTGATTTGACACTGACTTCCCAACGCTGACATATTTCCCCACATTAGGCTGAGAATGCCAGCTCTGAAGCAGCATAACCATCTGTGAGACCTCGGCCAGAGAGAAGAACGCATCCTCCCTAAGTGTGCATAACCCGACTCCTCCCAGGAACCTAAGGTGGGCCCCAGGAGGCTCTTCTTCCCCCTTTGTAGCTCCTTGTGTCGTAAATGATCAAATCCCTGGTATTTGCATCACAGTAATTTACTACAGTTGTTTAAAATGAGCCATGATGTTATTCCACCGTCAAACCAGAGTTTGGATTATTGTATTTCACCCTTTTTCCCAATAATTTAACTCAGCCTCTAGAGCTTGATAGAGGGGAAACTATCCTGAAGTGAAATCCACTTCCTCTTCTTTGCTTTACTGTTTGTAAAGTAATATACATACTATGCAATGCATACAGTGGATCACTTTGCCTTTTGTCATTTGGTAATAGGTGTGATGTGAGGTGGGAGAAATGGTCAGGGGAGGAGGGAAACACTTTTTGGAGATCATTTGTCTCAAAGTTATGACGTTAGAAAGAAGAAGAAATGTGTGAGGGATTTGAGCTGACTGCCAGGCTTGGCAGCCGGCTTGATATGACGCATCAAATGTTTCAGGAGACGTAACAGAGAGGCCATTGAGGCTGGGCCCCAGAGCCACAAGGCCCCTTTGTGAGCAGAGCCATGGCTAGCCAGCATGGCTCCAGCGGTGCAGCCCTTGGCTGACTAGGTAAACAATGTTGTATCCACACCAGCCCTGCTTCAGACACATTTAATGTGGCCTGAACTCCAAGGATTGGACCTGAAACTCAGTAGCATGTGATGTTCAACTTACCTGTGACCCAGAAGACAAGGAGGGCCCCTTTCATTTCACTGACACATTATCTTGTGCTTCAGAAGTTATCTGTTTGTCATTGATCATGATGGTTTAGGGAGCTGCAGGCTGTTGTGTACATACATACAACCACATAGACCCCTGGACTAGAAGGAGATGCCTCTGATGTACGTCATGGAGTCCATCTCCCTGGCTGGTGCTGTAGATGTGGGCTCAGTGTGTAATGAATATTCAGTACTTTGGTCCAATCCATTACATTGTTGAGACTTCACTCCTTTTTGCCTAGAAGCAGAAAACTCCAAAGAGACAAGTGATAGAACTTATGAGAAGAATAAGAATTTGTATTTTTTGTGATCACTCCTGACTCACTGTAGCTTACAAATTCTCTCACCTACTCTGATGCCCTAAAGATGGAGATTTCTGGTGGGTGATTGTAAAGCCTGTTAGACTTCTTTCATGAGAACCCCCTGGGAGAGGCCCAAGGCCTTGATCTCATTGACTTGAGCCACCTTGGCCCATGTGGGCGAGCTACTGTGGCTGGTGGGGACGGGAGCACTAAGGCAGTAGGGGCCTGCAGGAACATGTGCTGGCTAGGGATCAAGGCTCTGGTTTGCTCTTGTTCCATTACACTTTTTCCTCAACCTGAAAGTGGAAATGGGTAAGAATGAGGACAAGATGGAAATTAGAGAGATTGTTACTGTGGAGAATTATGACTGCCACCCCCGGCCCAGCAAAGGCAAGCATTTGGATATTAATTCTGACTCTTTGTAGAAACAGACCACTTCTAGAAGTAGTGACTTGGCTTATGCAATCTGCCTTGTTAATGGAAATGAATGCATGAATGAATACCAAGGGATGATCTGATTTTTATCAAAGTAGATTGGAGTACATTAGTCAATATGCATGTTTGTTTTCCAAAGAAATCTATCCGTATTTCAAAAAACTGGGGAACTAGAGATGCTAAAAAATTACTTACAATATTCTACTTTCCCAAGGCACCTGCTAACATTTTTCCTGTACAAATTAATTTTTTCACATTATAATCATAATTTATATTGTTTGGTATTCCAGCCTTTTAAAGATAGCATTGTATCACAAGCTTTTTTCCACAATCCTTTATTTTTTCAAAACCAACATTTTTATTGCTGCATAATATTTCATAAAGTATACCATTTATAACATTTTCTCCAGAATAGAGCGAACATCATCATGCATACCAAATTATCTATGTTTTTTCTTACTTCCCTAGGAATCATTGTTTAGAAATAAAATTTTTGGGTAAATTATAATGAACATTTAATAGCTTCTAATGCCAGATAACTTTGTAAAAATATTACAATGCCTGTTTTACTTCACTTTGAAAAATGTTAGTCATTATATCATTATAATTACAAAATCTTTGATAATTTAATAGGCAAATAGTGTGTTGTTCTTGTTGTCTTGAGATGCCTGTCACTCAGGCTGGAGTGCAGTAGCACAATCACAGCTCACTGCAACCTCCGCCTTCCAGGCTCAAGTGATCCTCCCACCTTAGCCACCCCGGTAACTGGGACTACAGGCATGTGTCACCATGCCCAACTAATTTTTGTAATTTTTTTGGTAGAGATGGGGTTTCACCATGTTGGCAAGGCTTCGACCTCCTGGGCTCAAGCAGTCTACTCACCTTGGCCTCCTAAAGTGTTAGGATTACAGGTGTGAATCACTGTACCCCACCCACAAATAGTCTTAACTTCCTATTTGAACTTGTCCTAGCTAGCTAGGTTAATTTTGGGAGGAGGGGAGTATGTTTTGCTGTTTAGATTTATTTGGTCTCAAAAATTGGCTTTTTATGTTTCTTGTTTATGAGATACATATATTTTAATGGATTCAGCATAAACTAAAGTCTGTTTTCTCATGCTTGCTCTAATTTTCCATTTTCTAGAACTCCTTCTTCACCCTTAGTGGGTACAGTGGAGCAGTTGTGGTGGTGTAGTGGTAGCAGGAGGATGAAACCTTCACCAAATGCTTACTGTGTGCCAGGCACTTTGTGTGGGTTATTTACCTTCCTTAATCTTTACACTCAAAAGAGTGGGTACTATTAATTTCACAACTTTTACATATAATGAAAACTCAGGCTTAGAGAGGGAGGCTAACTAACTTGGTCACGGCCAGCAGCTTGGAAGTGCAGGAGACAGGTGCAAACCTGGATTTCTTTGCTGCACACTGCGTCTCCCATGAGTGTAAAGGCTTGACCGCTGTACATTGCAGTGGAGCCACAGATTTAAGCTTTCACTTGGGGTCACTAAATCTGGTGAATTGCTAATCAGATTTACAGAATATATCACAGGTGATGTCCAGCCTGTGCTCTGCCCACCTTCTGTTTTTTTCAACAGGACCAGAATTCTGCTCAAGTATTCTAGACTCTAGGAGGAAAGCTGTCTGGATACTTGTTTTTCTTTAGATATCTGGGAAGACTGTCACAGACCAGACTTAATGGGGTTGGCAGCTCTGGGTGTGGGCATCTGTTTGTCTTTTGGTTTGCTTTCATTTGGAGGTGATTTTATTCCTAGGGGGAAGGTTGTGGGTTTTCTTCAGACATTTTTATTAGAATGTTTCCATCATGGAAATTCATAAATACTAATGTAAGACTAATTTATATGTTTTAGGCAGTATCAGTTTGAAAAAAGACTAAGAATGAATCCTGTCAATGAAAAGAACACTTAAGGCTCTGTTTCCACTCCCTGAGCCTGTGCATTGCCTTTTTGGCCTTTATGTTGGCTCAGTCATGTCTGTTCAGCACAGGGGGTTTGATTTACTAGCTTCCTGGAAGCACATGGAAGAGTAGTAACTGTTTATTAATATTTTGTTCATCTATGAATATATTAATTTGATTTTTTTGGTATGTAGATAGATATTTTATAAAAGCATGACATGGTAGTGTTCGGCCCAGCCCTCCTAGCCTATTTAGGTTGATGGAAATAGAAGATGATGTCAAAACCTGAGGAGCTGTGGATTTCCTATTGTAGAGCAGGCTTCTTGCCTTATCAAAGGATGGCCATCACCACCATCTTCTTTCTCATCAAGGCCAAGAGCTTTGCATTGTCTTACATTAAGTGGGGGAACCTGTGGTATGACCTGTTCCCCAAATCGCTATTTTCCTTAAAAAAAAAATGCACTATGCATTTTCCATGAGAAAACCTGATTTGGTTTCATTGAGGATAGAGTCAGAGGCACTGACATTCTCTGGGAACATACCCACTGACAGTGCAGGGCGGAGAGACAAGGAAAGTGGGGGCAGCCCAAGAGTACATTTGGCAAATTAAAGATAATGCCTATCCTCAGGGAACCTAGTCAACCCAGCAGTGCAGCGAGTCCAGTCTAAACATGAACAAGCATGAAGATATTTGCTAAATCACAGGCCTTACTCCTAGTGGGCTCTGTGTTTAGAATGTGCCATATTACAAGAAGGAAGGTTTGGTGGTCCTGTCTTACTTTGTGTTGGACATGGCTGGAGAGGGAGGAGAATTTTGGGAGTAAGTGTATGTTTCCAAAATGGGGAATTATGATTTGCAGTTTATGCAATCATGAAAATGAATTGCTTTGTGAGACTAAAAGGTAAGCCAGACCCAGGGCCATTGGATTGAAAACTATGCATTGCCCTTAACGAAAATGAGGCCATGGAGCCTTATTTAAATTTCACCTGTTAAATGTATGTTTCGAATACCAGCATGGGAACTCAGAAGTTTCTCCAGTATTTAGGCTGAATTATGGCTGGATGAACCAAGTAAAATTCCCTGTGTCCCCTGAGAAATGGCTCTGCAGCCTGGGTATTTCAAGAAGCTAGTGTCACATTCAGGTTATTTTCTCAGGAAACCTAACACTTCCAGCTGTAATGCATTAAATGAGTGACTTCTCTAAACAGGAGGATTATCTACAGCCACGCTGCATAGCAATGATTTTGATCTTAGTTTACCCAAGAGGAGAGCCTTCATTTGAAAAAGTATGAGATTTAAGGTGTCTGCATGACCAGATGGGTCCAGGTGGGGAGTTCCATGGGTTTGGAAAAAAAATTTCAAGGGGTTTGGGTTCTGGCTCTTCCTTCTGGTAGCGAATTGCATAAGTTCTCGGAGCCTCAGTTTCCTTATCTGTAAAATGTTACAGCTTATATTTTTCCCTAAAACTATTAGGTTGGTACAAAAGTAATTATGAGTTTTTTTCCCATAATAACTGATTTTCTTCCTTAGATAAAGAAAACATTTATTGTACAAAATTTAGAAATACAGATAACTCCCATTCCACCCCCCAAAAGAAAGAAAATAGAAATTACTTCACTCTTATTATCCAGAGATACTACTGTTAAACCCTCTGTTCACTATGTTGCTTAGAGAATCAGAAAATTATAAGAAAATACTATAAATTGCAAAGCTCCATATAAACAAAGCATTTTTGCTGAGTCAGCAGAATTCAAATTTGAGCCTTTTCACAGCCAAGAAGCCCTATATTATTTAATCTCATTTTAAATGTAATTTTGTTTACATTTTTTCTGATTATTAAAATAGCAATGCTGAGTTTTTGGTTTATCCATGTTTTCTAATTTTTCTATAATGTACATCTATTATTTAGATAATAAAATGTTTTTTTAAGTAGCCATACATGTTCATTGTAGAAAATGTGGAAAGAACAGAAAAGTATGAAGAGTAGTCCCATCACTTGCAGATAGTCAGCCGTTCCTTTTGTAATAGTTCCTCCAGTCTTTTTTCTCTGCATTATTTTTACAAAGGCAAAATCCTAATATGCAGTATATCTTGAGAAATTTGTTAATACTGATAAACTTAAAAATGTTTTTGTTTTAATATCTCTATTAATTTTGCAATTGGAAAATGTATATTTAGCCGCTTGCATTTTCTCTTTGTGAGTTACTTCACTACATCCTTTGTCTGTTACCCATTGATTTTTTTTCTTTTCCTGTCATGTTTTGCAAAATTTTTGTCAAACAAGCCATTTTTTTTATTACATATTAGCCTGATGGCCTAATTATAGATGAACATAGAGTTTAGTACGTTGAGTATGGCTTGATCACCTTTCATGCTTGAGGATCTGGGGACCACAGAGTGGGAACAGCTAGTCTGTCTCATGAATTGCTCTGATGCTTACTGAAATCTGGAAGTGGCTTTCCAGAACCAGGCCATCTGGGGTACATGCGCAATGGTCTAGAGCAGCACTTGCTGTTCAATAGAAATAAAATGTGAGCCACATATCTCATTAAACATTTTCTAGCAGTGACACCTTAAGATGTTTGAAAGAGACAAATGAAATTAATTTTAAAACATAGTTTAGTTAACTCATTTAGAAACATTTAAAAAAAATTTAGTTAACCCATTATATTCAAAATACTATCATTTAACAGGTAATCAAGATTAAAAACTTTAAGTGAGGTTTTTTTTGTTTTTTTTTTAACTACTAACTCTCCAAATTCTTTTATTTATTTATTTTTTTGAGATGGAGTCTCACTGTGTCACCCAGGCTGGAGTACAGTGGCTCAATCTTGGCTCACTGCAACCTCTACCTCCAGAGTTCAAGGGATTCTCCTGCGTTAGCCTCCCAAGTAGCTGGGACTCCAGGTGTGCACTTCTATGCCTGGCTAATTTTTGTATTTTTAGTAGAGACAGTGTTTCAGTATGTTAGGCAGGCTGGTCGGGAACTACTGACCTCAACTGATCTGCCTGCCTTGGCCTCCCAAAGTGTTGGGATTACAGGAGTGAGCCACCATGCCTGGCCCTAAGTCTTCAAATTCTGTTGTGTGTTTTACACTTAGAGCACATCTCAGTTTAGACTAGCTGCATTTCAAGTGCTGACTAGCCTAGTGGCTAGTGGCCACTGTCTGGACAGGGTGGGACTAAAAGGAATGAGAATCTGTGTCCGAGAGTGTGTGCTGACATGCACCGACCTTAGCCCTGAACCGATCTCTGGTTGTGACAACACCTCATTCCATGGTGCTGGATCATGCCGTGGTTCCTCAGAGAGGTTGTACAGCCAGGGACTGGGATGCTTAGCTCATGGTCTTCAAAGAGGGTGGGGAATCCAAGGGTGGTGCTTCTTGCCTTTCTCCTATCATCCTTTAGCAATATGGATAACAGAGGCTAAACATTATTAAGTGCTTTCCTAAAGGGAGACACTAAGCACATCATGTCATTTCATTCTCTCAGTAACTCGGTGAAGTAGGCACTATTATCACCATTTAAAAGTGAAGAAGGGGTTAAAACTTGTCCATGGTTATATGGCTAAAGAAGGGCAATCCTAGGGCAAAGGAAAGAGACTCCATATTAAGGAACAGTGTACTCCTGTACCCACCCTGGTAAAGTGGGACTATGTTGGGCTCTAGGCCCATGATTTGCCGTGTACAGACTGTGAGATCTGTGGTTTGTCATGTGAATCCTCTGAGCCTTAATTTTCATGCTTATAAAATAAGATAATACTATCTATGGAATGAGAGCAGTGAAATGCCCAAGTGTGTGAGAATTAAAGGACACAATGATGGAAAGCGCTATTTATTCAAGGCACATTTATTTGCAAGCATAATGTAAAACTTGAGTTTATTTATGAAGGCTTGTTGTATGCAGAAGAGCAAATGGATGGTTGATCAGATGTTACTGATGACCTTGTTTCCTCAATCCGAATATATCATCGCTCCAGTTTGAGCTGCCTTCTGTGACCTTAAATTCATGAGAAGAAGGGTAGTGGCACCAACCTATGTTATCATATTGGCAACTTTATGATTCCAGAGTCTACCTGCAGTATCCAGAAAAAAATCTAAATGCCAGAGAGCTCTTTCTTAATACAGTGTTGAAGGTTTATCTATTCTTTTACAACCCATCAAGCAAATATGATCTAACTTAAACTTCAGGACTAAATCAATTGACAAAAATTTATTGGGTGCCAACTCAATATAAGTCATAATTCTCTGTCTTTAGAAAACTTGCATGCTAATGATTAGGGAGAAAAGATGCACATTTGTAAAATATTCAGTAGTGTTACTTTAAATAGAAATTCAAGAGAACGAATAACATGACAAAAAGCCAGTGGTGGTAGGTTATCAGGAGGGTGACTCAGGCAGAGTTGTAAGTTCAGAGGAAAGAGATGGGTGCAAATTCTGGGAGTTGGGCTGTATACAGCATGGCCCAGATCAGGGGTATTCAATCTTTGGCTTCCCTGGGCCACACCGGAAGAAAAAGAATTGTCTTGGGCCACACATAAAATTCCATAACACTTATGACAGATGATAAGCTTTAAAAAAAAAAAGTCACAGAAAAATCTCATCATGTTTTTTAAAAGTTTACAAGTTTGTGTTGGGCTGCATTCAAAGGCGTCCTGGGCTGCATGCGACTCACGCTGGACAAGCTTAGCCTAGATCACTGACAATGGAAGACCAACCTAGGAGGCTATATTTTGTCTCTTACACGTAGCTTTTAAATTCGTATTTTTTCAATTTTTCATATATAACTGTGGACTTGGGGAGAAAAGGCTCTTTAAGCCGTGGTCAGAGGTATTTAAATAACTAGTCCGTTTGGTGGCAGAGGGAAAAACGGTCACTTCCTGTGTGTTCCAAAACTCGTTTGGTTCCTTGAGAAAGGAGAAGGACCTGTTGTTTGACCTCCTGAACCTGGGTTTTCTCATGAAAATATGGGCAGTGGTGCCTGTCTCATTTCTGCGAGAGTTAAGCAAGATGATGGAATGTAGTGCCTAGGAGATAGCACAGACCTTCAATAAATGTTAGTTGAATCCTCCTTGTAGACAAGACATTAGCCTGAGAGCAGATAATAATGTTGAATGTAATTTCCAGTTCGAGAAAACAACTCAGAGGCAGGCGTCTAGCCCTCCTGCTTACCCGAGGTTGCCTGTGTGTTAGTGTATAGAGCATGGACACAATGATGGCTGATTGGGCCACAGGTGAGTGTAAGATTTCTGTCCTGCCTGCACGTCATCCATCGTAATGTGGTATTTATTAGCATGAATGTGTAACTGAGTTATTTGTGAGGTCATTGCTCTCTGTTTGATAGAAAACTTCCCATTTTGAAAAAAGCCCATTCTTTTCTGTCCCTTAAGCTTAGCAAACCTCAGTTTTCTGCATTGTCACTCAGGTAACTAGTTACCATCGCTGATGACGTTTGCTGGCATCAAAAAAGCACTCTCACCTGTACACACGGGACAACGTGTATATTCACACATGGGACAACGTGTATATTCACACACGCTTCAGCATGGAAGGAGCACAAATTCATCAAGATGCAGAAACACTTTGTGCCTAAAGAAGTGGCCGAAAGTTATGCAATGGGTGTGTAGTGAGAGAGAGGAGGGATAGTTTAGGTGTCCCCACTGATAACATTTCTTTCTGAAAACTGCGGATGGTTGCAAGTGAAGTCACTTACAGAATAAAGAATCGCATTGAGCTCCCCAGTTCTTTACCTTATCTGGGGAACTTAGATCCTAGTTATTTCAACATGAAATGGAAGGGCTGCCAGAATGAAGGCCTAAGGAAATCCAGCTGAGAAATACATCCTGTACCCAGATGGAGTGTCTTGAGTTTAGTTACTAAGCAAGGCCTGAGGTTACTCTGTTAGGATCTGTTGGACTTACTCTGAGGCCATCTCTATGAAGGTCTGCTTATCCATGTAGGGAGGGCTGAGGTGATCCTTTTCACATTTTCTCCTAGAGCTCGACATTCGGCTGTTGGGAGTTGGCATTCATAGGAAACCTGGCTATGAGAAATACAAAATGAGAGATACAGAGGCTGACAGGGTCACAGACATTTCAGCAAATATACTTAAAAGAAAATGTAAGGCTGGATCACCTCCTGGGAAGAATGGGGGTAGCTCTGGGATGGCTACAAGTTATGGAATGTCACACATGTCACTGTTACTGATTAGAAGCAGCTGCCTCTCCAGAGGACTGACTCGGTGCTTTGATACAGAATGTGGATGATTTGGGGTTTCATGCTAATGCTCAGTATCTAACCTCCAGTTCCCAAATTGTGACCCAGTGGTTAAGGAAGTCAACAGGAAAATGAGGTTCCCAAGTCTCTGCAGAAGAGAGGCAGCTGTGGTTGAAGAACTACACATCAAGACTTTGTTTGCTTTGTGAAAGGCAAATAAATCTCAGGACCCCAAAATCACTAAGCCAAAGGGAAAAGTCAAGCTGGGAACTGTATCAGACAAACCTGCCTCCTATTTTATTCTTAAATTAGATAACTACAAAGATTTTAACAAAATCAAAAACTATATACCTTCCTCACAATTTGCCCACAAGGAAGTTCCTCATGGGCAAAGGACCAATACAACTCAAAATCATCCCTCTGCTCACCTGAGAAATGCATATGTGATTGCTTTCTCTGCCCTATTGTTTCACTAAGCTAGACTAAAGCATAAGGGACCATTCCTTTAGCCTCCTGTCACATGTAAATTGTGTATTCAGTTGAAAGCTAATGAGAGACTCAAAATAATATAACAGATTGTCTCTTATCTAGCTATAAACCTGGAAGCTCCCTCCCCAACTTCAAGTTGTCCTGCCCTTCTGGACCGAACCAATATACATCTTTCATTCATTGGCCTCTCGTGTCTCCCTAAAATGTACAAAACCAAGCTGTACGCCAACTACCTTGGGCAAATGTCGTCAGGACCTTCTGAGGCTGTGTCATGGGTGCATTCTTAAGCTTGACAAAATAAACTTCCTAAATTGATTGAAATCTGTCTCAGATTCTTTTGGGTTCACAAGTTGGCAGCCGTGAAGGGATTCTGAATGTGGTTCCCCTGACCTTCGACAAATCTATGGGTGCTTTGTATTAGCTTAAGCTACCTTTATGGCTCTGACCAATATGACAATTTGCTGAGGCCCCTGATCTCCCTAAATCTCGTTGATCGAGATCTTAAGTTTATTTTGCAGTGCAACTCCCTTTCTGGAGTTTTAGCTTGCTTCCAACAGGGAAGGCAAGTTAGAGTTCTTTTCCTGTTTCTTGGATGGTAGAGAGCAGTCTTTAGCCCAAGCCCCATTCCTAGTTAGTAGCTGAATTGGGGTTTGCCTTGCCTAAATTTAACAACCAGCTGGTTTTAATTTCTCCTTACCTTCAAAGGGCTCAATAATTGTATAAATTGTGTAATTGCTTGTTTTGTGTAACTTTTTTTTTGTTGTGGGTGGTGATGGTTTGTTTCTGGTGTTGTTTCTGTCTTTTTCCTGTTGGGTTTGACCAGCTTTACCGGACTTGATTAAATCCAAAGGGAAGTTCCAAATTATGGGGAACTAGGCCTCTGAATTGGCTAAATTTCCACAGTTGAAAAAAAAAAAATGGGAAAAAAAAAAAGATGGCCAGCAAAAGGAAAAAAAAAAGGGAATTTTTCTTTTTTTTCGGATTCTTGTTTTGTTCCCCAGGCTGGAGTGCAGTGACGTGATCTCGGCTCACTACAGCCTCCACCTTCCAGGTTCAAGCAATTCTCCTGCCTCAGCCTCCCGAGTAGCTGGGACTACAGGTGTGTGCCACCACACCTGGCTAATTTCCCACAGGGAATAGAAATGGCACTGCAGAAAGTCTTTTCTTTTGCCTTTTGATAACTGGCTTAACAAACACATTTTATATTTTATTGAAATAATTCCTATGCCATTATTATTAAGTTTTGGTTTGCTTAGAAAAAAACTGAAATTAAAAAAAATTTTTTTAATTAAAGTTATCACATCTGTGTAACTTTCTGTATTTTGCTTTTAAAGTCCTTGTGCCATTAAGATACAGAGCTTTGACCTCTGAGTCTAAACAGGACGCCAAGTTCTTCTCAGTCTTAAATCCTGACAGCAGTTAAAACTTCATCTTCAGATCCGGTAGAAGATGCCAACCAAAATAAACTGTGTTTGTGAGACACAGAGCCAGAAATTAAAACTATCTAACTCCTCAAGACCCAGAGACCATTGTGCAAGAGGTGGGCATGAGATTGTAAGGGCTGATGCTGAGAGATAAAATTAGTTCAGTTTCTCTATAAATTTACCATTAATACCAAATGCACACTGATGCAAGACCAGCATATGAGCCCCTGTGTCAGATGAACAAGATTTTTTTGGAGCATTAATCCACTCCTTAATAAAAGGTTATAAAGATTTTAAAAAGGTTTATGGAAATTATATCTTATGGTCAAGATGACTAAAATTTAATAAATTTGCTTACAGAATTTTAAAAGACACATTTAATTGGCTTCATGCTATCTTTATTAGGGCTTATTGTTTGGGAAGTTAAATTTCCTCTCTCAAAGAATATAGGCTTTTGCTTCTTTTTGAAATTGTTATCACTTTGGCTAAATGAATGACTTATTTTACAATGACTTGTGATCCTATATTGTGATATCAAGTGTTTTAAACATTTTATATTTGACAGACTTTCTGAAATCAAATTTTAACTTCAGTCCTCATTAATCTTTGACATTAGGTCTCTTGAAGTCAAAAAGAGATATTCAGCTTATTTGATGTAATAAAATCATACAGGAAGTAGTATCAAATATGAAATGGGGTTTTGCCTTCTTTGGATTATATTTATATACATGTGTTATTAGTATATGTTCCAGAATGGTATGAGATTCCTCTGATTCTAATATGTTTTAGTGAATTATCAGTAGTAATGGTGATTCTAGTGTAAAATTGTATGCCACAGAAGTAACCCAATTTCCTTGTCTTTTGTGTCTCTAACCATGACTTTTTCATCTAGTTGTTTTACTTTTATTCTTTTCAAAAGGTGTTTTTTATAATCAGCCATAGGACTCTGACAGGTGTTTCGAATGCAGGTTTCTAACAACTTTGGAGACTGCGACACTAGAATAGAGGAAAAACTTGTAAGAAAGCTAATGTGTTCATAAACATAGAGCAGAACATGAGTTAATTACATAGACTAATGAAAGACTGAAATAATCTTTTTATGATTTTGTTTGAAATGTTGCTAATTCTTTTGTTTCTGAGTCCTGAAAACCCATTTTCTTTGAGCTGTTTACAGCTTTTAACAATTGGGTCAACTACACTCCTGTGAGCAAAATCTGAAGCATATTTCTCTCTACCTGATTTCTCAGAATTTGAAAACTATTTGCAAGTATATTTGATTTATAGCAGTATAATTATTTGCTTAAGTTCAGTAAGAATCATTTTCTTTTGTAATAGGATGCAATTGGAGACACTGTTTATTTTACCAGTGTCTTTATGTAGGCTTTCATTGGAATGGCATATTTTTAAATATAAACAGATTGTTTTAAAGAATTGAAGTTGACTCATAGAGCCAAACAAAGCCCTTTGGGAAAGCTGGCCTTATACCTTGTCTGCACAGTCCCTGTACAGGTTCCTGACCTGCGGTAAGTAAAGAATGTCACTTTCTGACATGCCCAGGAGCCCTAAGTTTTCCTGGGACCTTGAGGTGAGGAATTCACCTTATTAATACAAGTATTTGCAGGCACAGGCTGGGTTCAAAGCATTGCAGTCATCTGAGATTTCTTATGGAATAAAGTTCCAGTAAAGCCAATTAAAAGAAAAGAGCCTATATGGCAAATGTTTTTTTTTTTTTTTTTTTTTTGCTCAGGCCATGTATAGTAAAACTAACATTTATTTTACATGTAAATTTGTGTGATGATTTGTCTTTAGTAAAAATGGAGAGTGCAAATTTATGTTTCAAAATAAACTAGACTACACCTATTATTCTAGTCTTATGTTTTAAAATTATTCTTTTTTTCTTTTTTTCTTTTTTTTTGAGACATAGTTTGCTCTTGTCACCCAGGCTGGAGTGCAATGGCAAAACCTCAGCTCACTGCAACCTCCACCTCCCAGGCTAAAGTGATTCTCTTGTCTCAGCCTCTGGAGTAGCTGGGATAACAGGTGAACACCACCACACCCAGCTAAATTTTTGTATTTTTAGCAGAGATGGTATTTCCCCATGTTGGCCAGGCTAGTCTCAAACTCCTGACCTTAGGTGATCCACCGCCTTGGCCTCCCAAAGTGCTGGGATTACAGGCATGAGCCACCGCACCCAGCCCAATTTTTATTATTTTCTATAGTTTGGACTGAATTCGAAAACTTTTCCTGGCTAAAAGTCTTCAAAGCAATGTTTTTACTTGTTCGTTCTTTCTTTCTTTCTTTCTTTCTTTCTCTCTTTCTCTCTTTTTCTCTTTCCCTCTCTCTCTCTCTCTCTCTTTCTTTCTTTCTTTCCTTTCTTTCCTGTCCTATTTTATAGCCCCCATTTTTTTCTTGATTTGGAAAGCCTAAAAATGAAGCTGTGCTTTCTTAAAGCCCTACAAACTGAAGCTAGACAACTTAAGCTTCAGAAGAAAATAATAGCAACCTATTTGCATACATAAGCCACTTTGATACCGCCTATTGATGTATGGACTTCAGAGTAATATGGTCTATGTCAATTTTCCAGGATTTTCTTTCTTCCCTATTTTCTCTTCATAGGATATGAGATTTCACAACCTACTAAAAATGATCTTTCCTAATAACCTGGCACCTACCTTTCTAGGAATAAACCTTCCTAGTCATGAGAGATCAGAAAAAACTTGAGACTAGAGGCTCAATCATTTTCTTAAAAAATACTTTTTCTGAAAGATTTGAAAAAGAAAAGGGAAGGGGATGAGAAAGCAAAATAAATCTTAGAACCCCAAAATCACTAAGCCAAAGGGAAAAGTCAAGCTGGGAACTGCATCAGGCAAACCTACCTCACATTTTATTCTTAAATAAGATAGCTACCCAGGTAAAAAAGCTACATAGCTCCCTCACAACTTGCCCATAAGGAAAATTCCTTGTGGGCAATGGACAGACACAACTCAAAGTCATCCCTCTGCTCACCTGAGACAAATGCATATGTGATTGCTTACTCTGTCCTGTTGTTTCACTAAGCCAGACTAAGGCATAAGTGACTATTCTTTACCCTCCTCTCATATCTAAATTGTGTATTCAGTGAAAGGTTAATCAGGGACTCAAAATAATGCAACTAATTGTCTCTTTGTCTACCTATGACCTAGAAGCCCCCTCTCCCACTCATAGTTGTCCAGCCTTTCCAGACCGAACCAAAACACATATTGACTGACATCTCATGTCTCCCTCAAGTGTGTATATAAAACCAAGCTGTACTCCAACCACTTTGGGCATATGTGGTCACGACCTTCTGAGGTTGTGTCATGGACACATTCTTTTTTTTTTTTTTTTTTTTTTTTTTGAGACGGAGTTTCGCTCTTGTTACCCAGGCTGGAGTGCAATGGCGCGATCTCGGCTCACCGCAACCTCCGCCTCCTAGGTTCAGGCAATTCTCCTGCCTCAGCCTCCTGAGTAGCTGGGATTACAGGCACGTGCCACCATGCCCAGCTAATTTTTTGTATTTTTAGTAGAGACGGGGTTTCACCATGTTGACCAGGATGGTCTCGATCTCTTGACCACGTGATCCGCCCGCCTCGGCCTCCCAAAGTGCTGGGATTACAGGCTTGAGCCACCGCGCCCGGCCATGGACACATTCTTAACCTTGCAAAATAGACTTTCTAAATTGATTGAGATCTGTCTCAGATACTTTTTGGTTCATATCCTTTTTATTTCTAAATGCAGTTAGCAGCCCTTGGCTTAGGTTGAAAGAAAATACAGTGATTCTTAGGAAACAGGTTAACTGAATAGTTAGGATGGAATTGTTAGGAATGGAGACAGGGGAAGGAAATTCATGCTCTCAAAGATAGGAGCTAATACCAGGTATTTGAGCATGAAGGGACACCCTTATGTGTTTTATTTTAACATGGCTAAAATTAGACTCTTGAGCTCTAGACCTCCCTTACCTCAGCAAAACAAATCAGTTTCTCCCCAAGACTTCCCATTTCATTAAATGGTGCCCCTATCAATTTGTGTAGAGCCCAAAATCTAGGAGTAATTTTTAATTTTCCCGACTTCCCTTTTCCCCATCCGTGATGTATACAAAACAAATCCCAATCTCTGTTTCTCTTCTGCCACTACTCTGAGCTCTCCTCAGGTCACACCTAGACCACCCCTGGGCCTCACTGGCTCCACATGTGTGTGCCTGCCACCATGCGCTGCATTCTGTGCATACCACAGGAGAGGCAGCTCCTCCCTTGGCCTCTGTACACTCTAAGGTGAAGTCTGCTGTGGCCCCTGCCCATTGCTGTAGGCTTATGTTGCACTGCTACTTGCTGGCAGTGCCTGATACTACTTGCTTGTGACAATGCTAATTCCCGCCCCAGGCCCAGTGCACTAGCTCAATGTCTGCAACCTTTTTGGTACCAGGGACCCATTTTGTGGAAGACAATTTTTCCACAGATGATGGAGGAATTTGGGGTCGTTTTAGGATGATTCAAGTGCGTCACATTTATTGTGCACTTTGTCTCTATTATTATTGCATTGTAATATATAAAGAAATAATTATGCAACTCACCATCATGTAGAATCAGTAGGAGCCCTGAACTTGTTTTCTTGCAACTAGATGGTCCCATCTGGGGTTGATGGGAAACAGTGACAGGTTATCAGGGTCTCATAAGGAACACACAACCGAGATCCCCTGCATGCACAGTTTACAATAGACTTCATGCTCCTATGAGAATCTAATGCCACTGCTGACAGAAGGTAGAGCTTAGGTGGTAATGTGAACCATGGGGAGCGGCTGTAAATACACATGAAACTTCACTCACTCACCTGCTACTCACCTCCTGCTGTGTGGTTCAGTCCCTAATAGGCCACAGATGGGTACTGGTCTGTGGCCCAGTGGCTGGAGACCATTGTGCTAGCTGACACTTCCTACCCAGAATATTCCCTTCCTCCACTTCTTTACTGGCTCTGTCTAAACCACTTGTCTTTCAGTCTGACTTCAGCTCAAACCACTCCTACTCAGAGACTCCTTCTTTGCCCTCTGAGTAGGAGATAGCCATGGGGTCATTCCCTGTCACATCACTCTACCTTATTGTTTGGAGAGTACTGGTTACATTTTGATACCTGGCTTTCTTGTTGGGTGGCTTGCCTGTCTCTCTCCCTAGAATGTAAATGTGTGAGAGCAAGGACCTGGTCTCTCTTGGTGGCTCTTTCCCCAATAGCCGGAACAGTGCTGATTGAGATGGTGACACAGTGAATACCTCCCACTGGGAAGTGCATTGATGGCCTCTGACCGTGGAAGCTATCAACAGTGCCAGTATTGTTGGGCCTCCCTTCCTGCTCCCACCATTTCCCCTGGTTCTGACTGCTACCTTCCCTTGCCTTGCAGCCGCCCATGCCAACTTCCTTTCCCGTCAACCATGCAGCAGCACAGCCCCATGTCCTCCCAGACCTCCTCCGTCAGCGGGCCGCTGCACTCCGTCTCCCTGCCGCTTCCACCGCCGATGGCCCTGGGCACTCCACAGCCCCCACCTGCCGCCTCCCCCAGCCAGCAGCTTGGCCCAGATGCCTTTGCAATTGTGGAGCGAGCCCAGCAAATGGTGGAGATACTGACAGAGGAGAACCGGGTGCTTCACCAGGAACTTCAGGGTTACTACGACAATGCTGACAAGCTCCACAAGGTGCGTGACGTCCCTGGGGAATGGGTAGGAGACAAAATTCTTTACCTGGTCATGGGGAGTTGAGGCACTGACTGACTTGCCAACATTGCACTAGACTTCTTTTTGTACCAGACCCTGTGCAAGGCTTTTGGAAGACAAAAATAAATATGACTCAGTTCCTGCCTTGGAGGAGCTTACATTCCAGAAAGGGAAGAGAGTTGCATAAGCTAATACCTGCAGTAAGAGTATGAGGGATCTACTGTAGGAACAGCAGATGTGGCCCTCAGAGACTCAGAGGCTAAGTAGGATTTCCTCACATGTACAAGTGGAGAAGAGGGAACACAGAGAGTAAATAACACAGAGGAGGTCAGGAGTGGTGGCCCATACCTGTAATCCCAGCACTTTATGAGGCTGAGGCAGGTGGATCACTTAAGCCCAGGAGTTTGAGACCAGCATGGGCAACATGGCAAGACCCTGTCTCTACAAAAATTACAAAAGTTAGCCAGGCATGGTGGCCCATGCCTTGTAGTCCCAGCTACTCGGGAGGATCACATGAGTTAGGGAAGCAGAGGTTGCAGTGAGTCAAGATCGCTCCACAGCACTCCAGCCTGGGTGACAGAGTGAAACCCTGTCTCAAAAATAAAAAATAAATAAAACCACAGGGAAATGAAGTGAGAGATACCAAATTTTCTTTTAAATATAGGAATCTCAGACAGGAACCTTGTGTGTCATGTTCATTTCATTAGCTGGTCTCTGCATAAAGCAGTCTTGCCTCAACATGAGAGGGTCAAGAGTATGAGTTACTATGTGCTTTCTGCATGCTTGTGACTTATCAGGTGGGGAGATGCTGAGTAATTCCAGCCTGTGTAGTTACTGTTGGAATATTTAAATGTATAGCAGCCATTATTCTTAAAGATTTATGCTGAGAGCCATGTAAATAGGGGAACATCCAACAAGAACAAGCTGTTGCTGGGCAGTGATTTCATGATGACTTGTAAGTCAGCATCTGATGTGCTGCAGGTAGGATGCAAGGGGGGCGGGCAACAGTAATAGGATGTTTTAGGGCAGGACAACCATAGAGCACTCGAGTTTCC
Source organism: Sapajus apella (assembly GCF_009761245.1). NCBI lineage: Eukaryota > Metazoa > Chordata > Mammalia > Primates > Cebidae > Sapajus > Sapajus apella. The sequence goes on along the minus strand of NW_022436974.1, from coordinate 7,234,527 downwards.
TTTTCGGGAGTGAGGAGGCATGAGTAGTAGTGGTGATCCTTTAAGAGTCTAAGTGCCAGGCTCTTCCCTTGGGAATAAAGGGCTTCTGTAAAGTTAAAGTATAGGAGTATAAACCCCACCTGCCTACAAGAACATTGCCACTTTGGCTGTGTGTGACAATTAATGCACCGGCTGGCCCATTTAGTGTTGATGAGTTAGTGTTGATTTCACAGGTAAAGCTGGTCATTTTGCTGGTCAAGGGTTTTAGAGTAGTAGGCTGTACTTGCTTCCTGAGGGCTATCAGCGAGCGGTGGATTTGATGGTGCATATCTTCACAGACAATCTGTCCCAGCATGTTTGTGCAGAGCTTCTGCTCAAAAGGTCTGGAGCTCCCTGGAGTCAAGACCAGACTTGTCTCAGGGAGCTCTGGCTGCCTTTATTGAAGGGGGAAAATGAGAGCCAGAAACAAATAAGGGCCGCCTGAAGATTGCAGCCTCACTCCTGCCCCTTCTTGTACCCTTAGAAGTTGGGAAATAGGCATGTTGTCTCATGGCCCTCAGCCTATAAGATGCTGCACAGGTCCAGTCTTGCCTCTGACATTTTTGTGCAGCTTCTTTTTTGGTATGGGCTGAAAATCGGGAAGCGCTGACTCAGCACTTCTTGGGAAACAAGCATTTCTTTCTTCTCCTAATGAAGCTCCAATGCGGACACATTAAGAAGCTATACAGACCCACTTGAAGGCAGAGTTTGATGCTGGAGTTTTTCTCATGGCTGTTTCTGAAGAGATACACAATGGTGCAGAAAATTGGAGATCTTGTTATTTTTCATTGTCTTTTTATTAACATGTACTTTATATTGACCTATAACAATATATCTCTTTCTTGATTTTGATGTACATTTCCATTTTGAAAACTAAAATGGCTCAACCTCCCAGTGTGTCAATATCCCTTCACAGAGAATGGTTCTTAAAAGTTGTGGCCAAAAGGATTTTGATGACTTCTGGAAGAAGAGACTAATCAAAAGCAGTGTCCCTTCTCGAACCCAAAGCTTTTTCAGTCCCTTGAATGTTATAAATTGTTCTGCAAGTACAGTAAGTCCTCATTTAATATCATCGATAGGTTCTTGGAAACTACAGTTTTAGGCAAAACCAGTTTTTTCCTCATCAACATCACAGTGAAATGACGTTGAAGAAAATGACATTATTTGGAGGCCTGCTGTGCGTTATTTCACTTAAAGTTGCAGTTTCCAAGAACCTGTCGATGATGTTATATGAGGACTTATGGACTACATCGATCTATCATATGTAAAAATGGAATTATCAATTAAAAACCTAAGATTTTGATAGATATTTGCCATACTCATCACAAGTTGGATAGCTGTTCTCGACAACGGGGACCAAGAGACACAAGAGTTGCTTGAACTTTGTGGCGTAACATTTTGTACGTTGCATTCCTAACGTCACCCTAGTCCTCGATCTACCCTCATCCCTAGCCTTGCCGCTCAGCATTCTTAGCAGCTGCCTGAGCCTTAATCTGGGTAGAGGGTGTTCAGTTGAGCTGAAAACTTTGCTTCTCAGCGATGATAGCTGCCAGTTCTTCTGGCATGGATGTGACCCCTGTTTTGGGTGGGCCTGCTGCACGATGTTGTAGGATATGACCCTGCTATGCCCACAGTATTGAAGGACTATGTTAACTTCTCTTCCCAGGTCCACAGGGTCGTGGTTTCAAAGGCAACAACTTCCTGGTGCCATACCTCTATTCACCTCCCCCTCATCCAGGATCCTAGAGTTCTTTGTCTAACTTTACCACGAGTGGGAAGGTAGACTGCCTAGGTAAACTTCCTTTGTTTAGAAAGCTGGTGAAAAGGGCAGCCAATCCAATATCAAAGTCAAAGATCAATCACTGCAGTGGAATTTTGAAAGAACTCCTCTCATGGGACAAGAACTTGAATGAGGTGGGAGTAACTCCTAGATTTAAAGTCCCCCTGCCCCTTACCTGTGCGAACTCCATCTCAGGACTCCTTGCCACGACAGGTGGGAGCTCACTCTCTCTCTATTTCTCTTTCTCTCTTTCTGCCTAACAAATCACTTTTCTGCAAAGCTCTTTGGGTCAAATATTTACTTGAAAAATATCACTGGTACCAGGGTCTCCTACTCATTCTTGGGTGAGTGAGATCCCAAGGACCTGGAAAAAATTCATTCAATAGGGGAACAGTGCATGCCTTTTGGGATGCCCCTGCAACCTACTTCTGTCCCCTGTGTTACAGTATCATTCCCATCTGAGTTCCTTGCAGCATTGGGAATGCTTTGGCCCTTGCAGAGATGCATTGCAAGGGCAGAACTAAAAATAGATGAATTTTTAATTGCAGAGTTTAGCTGATGCATACTGTGCCAGGAAAAGCAGAAGAGAACAATTAAACTCACAGACTATAAAATCCTAGCCTAGATATGAAGACCCTGTTTCCAAAGAGGCACAAGTAGTGATTATCACTATTAATGTTGGAATGATTGTCGAGGATCCCCAGAAAGAGCTGTTGTTTTCAGTCTTATCTTTTGGTTATGTTTTTTTCATCTTTTTCCTCCTAGTTTCCCCGAAACTTAATTAACAGATGGAGTTTCTACCAGGGCTGTACTGTAGGCTGTTGAGTGGGTTGGCCTCGAAAGCCATCAGGGAATAGATGGGCATTTGATGGGAGAGGGCCAAGCATTGACAGTTACCTGGGGCTTGCTTTAGTGAAGATCCTCTTTTGTGAGTGAAACAAAGGTGGCTTTGATTGGGCAGTCTGTGGCTTGCACAGCAGGCCTTTCTTTGGTCCTGGGCATCCCTGAGTGGTACACGTGAAGGTGCTCAGGGAGAAAACCAGTAGTATCTGGAGCTTAGGTGGCTGAGATTTTCTCAGGGCCTTCTCTGTTGATTTGCTTATTACAACAGTGCCAGTGGAAGTCATGCAGGGCTTTCTGCTCTGCTTATAGTTCTGTCTCTGGGACATTGAGTGTATTTCTGTGATTGCAGGGATTCTTACTGTCTGGCCTAAGAGCTCCCTGACATCTAGGCTGAAAAGGAGAATGAGAGCTGGCAAAGTAAACTGGGATTCCCTTCCTGCACCATATTCAGAGTCTGAGCTGATCTGGATAGTTTTTGTATCAAACCCTCCTGTCTAACCTTCCCTGTATCTTTAACAAATGTCAGAGGGTGCTTAAGATGTTCTGAACATGGAGAAATAGAAAGAAGAAGGTGTGGTTTTACTCTGAAGGAGTGTACGGTCAGAAATAAAAAGCTCTAGTCTTAAAATTCTAAAATGAGTCTATTTCAAGTTCCCATTCCTTAGTAATTCTTGTGTCATGTCTCTGAAAGGAGGTATTCATCTTTTACTTGAATGCTTCCAGAGAAGAGAAGCTCACTAATGGGTATACCGCACTTCTGGAAAATGTAGTTAGGAAATGTTTCTTTATGTTGAGTCAAAAATCTGCATCTGGGCTGGGTGCAGTAGCTCACGCCTATAATCCCAGCACTTTGGGAGGCCAAGGCAGGTAGATCAGTTGAGGTCAGGAGTTCGAGACCAGCCTCGCAACATGGTGAAACCCCATCTCTACTAAAAAAAAAAATTGCCAGGCATGGTGGTGCATGCCTGTAATTCCAGCTGCTCAGGAAGCTGAGGCATTAAAATCACTTGAACCTGGGAGGTAGAGTTTGCAGTGAGCCAGGATTGAACCACTGCATTCCAGCCTAGGTGATGGAGTGAGACTCTTGTCAAAAAAAAAAAAACAAAACCCTGCATCTATTTAACTTCCTACATTTAGTCATAACTCTGCTTCTGTAACCATACTTTCTTATTCCCATTTGTATTGTTATAACTGAATATCTGAGATTGGATAATTTATAAAGAGAAGCGATTTATTTAGCTCATGCTTCTGCGGGCTGGGAAGTTTGAGAAGCATGATGCTGGTATCTTTTTGGCTTCCAGTACAGGCTTTTATGCTGTGTCACAACATGGCAGAAGGCGGAAGCAGACATGTATGAAGAGGCAAAACTTGAAGAGGATGTCCTTCTTCATAATAACCTGCTCTCATAAGAAGTAATGCATACCTGCAAAAACCAATCTAGTCTTACTACTGCAAGAAAGACACCAAGCCATTCACAAGGGACCCACCCCCATGACCCAAATACTTCCCACTAGACCCCACCTCCCAATGCCACCACACCAGGAGTCAAATTTCAACATGAGTTTTGCTGGGGACAAACCATATCGATAGCACACACTGAAGGAGATTAACCTTTCTCTACCATTACAGCTATCAGTTCTCATAGGAATTACCTTGTTCTGAACTAAGACCTTTGTTTTTTCTCTAGGTCCCTTCTAAGCACATAACCACGTCAGGTCTTGATTGTTTTAAGATATAAGATAGTAAACTACATCATGGTAGGCATCCTGAAGTTTCCTTTTACAGTATGCAGAGGGAAATTCTTCGAGTGAAAGGAAAGAATGCATGATTCAGTGTCCAAGTCTGTCTTTAGGAGTTATACATTTAAAGATTAAGTAAGTGTTTTGTCATGGGCAAGGCATAATTCCAGGACAGTAAGAGCTATTCTACCCTCAAGGAGTTAGTAGTCAAATCAGAGATGCAAAATGCAGATGCAGATTAGAATTCCAGTGAGAGAAATACAACAGATTCAAAAAAATACTGTAAAATCAGACCAAGGGAAGGGTCCCTGTGGGTGTAGTTAAGGAAGCCTCGCTAGTTGTCCTGGGCTGGAAGCCTGAACACCACTCTCACACTGGATGCCTCAGAGTGTGATACTCTCAGCTTCCCTGGTGACTTGGTGATGGCCTTTGGTGTTGATGTGGACTATCCCTGTGACATGCCCAGCTGTCTGAAAACAAAGGCCACCCTTTATAGATAAGAGCAAAGAAATGTTAGTATGTCTGGGAGCCATCTCTTTTGTAAATAAAATTTAAAGACAGGATCATAATTCATGGTAAGGCTATGAACACAATTCAGGGCATGCTGTTCTCTGTGCTGCTGCATTACCAGCAGTTCATGATATCTGTGGAAGAACCAGAAAGGCCTTGTTAAAATGAGTGGACCACAGAAGTACCAACTCTGGTAGAAGGAGGCCTTTGGGAACATAAGGGGGTACCAAAAGGAGACTTGATCTTCTCAGCTCAGCTCCAGTTGGCTGATGCTAAGCAGAAGCCCCTGTGCTCTCTAGCCTGCTCGTCGGCCTCTTCTCAGCTATATCTCATCTCTTCTGTAACCTCTGGTGGTGCTGACCACAGTATCTCTCCTCCTTTAAGTTTTTGGCTTCTAGGTTCCTACGGCCCCACTGGCTTCGGTCCTTTTCCTGGTGCCCAGCCTCTCCTTTGGCGTGAATGCCTTTCTGGCCCTCTAATCTTCTGTTTCTCTCCCTGACTGGCCTCTGCTTTCTGATGTCATCTGTCACCTATACACTGAGGACACTCCAGCCACCCTCCTGGCTTTTAGACCTGTATGTTCACCTGCTAACTAGAACTCTTTGCTAATATGTGCAGCTGCTTCCTCAAACATGGTATCTCCAAACCCAGACTAGTTTTCTTTCTTTAGTGAGCTTGTTTCTCTTATAATCATTTACCTTGGTTAAGTCTTATTACCCCATCTTCTAAGCTGTGAATATCTGTGTTGTTTTTGCTTGCTTTCTTCCATATTGCCTGCACCTAGTCACCAAAACCTGTTGATTCTACTCATTAGTGTCTTTGGAATTTGTCCTTTTAGTGTCATAGTTCAGCCCCTTGTCATCATTGAGCTATTTACGTTAGTTTTTTACCTGGATGTCTCTTCTACCTCTTCTCCCACCAACCCCCGCCCTCCAACCTCATCATTAGTTTTGTCTCTGTAAAAACTCGAATGAGATCAGAATTATAACCTTCTTTCCCCAGTACCTCTCACCCCCACTAAGCCTCCCCTGCTCATAACTTAAAGTCCTTCCTTTTGGCCCTAGCTTCTGCTACTTCTACCTTGCCCTCATCCCTGGACTACCATTTCTCTGAAATATTTACAGGCCAACTTAAGACTCTTAGCTCCTAAAGGCCAGGAATTGCCTTCCTTATTTCTGTATCCTCAGCTTCTGGAAAAATACCTAACGTAAGCAAACAATGAATATCTGTTCGCATATGTATTATTTATAGGAGTCTCGGCAGGGACTTTCTCATCTGGGCGATTGGGGCTCAGAAAAGAGGGTCCCTGGCTCCTGATGCCATCGCTGTCCTGTGGAAGGACTGAAATCATAGTTCTGATCTCCTGGGGCCCAGTGAAGGGCACTAATGCTTTCAACCCTGTCAGCTTTGCCTTTGATTCTGACCTTAGCAACATCTCATCAAGTCTCCATCCATGTTTGCAGGCACCCTCACCTGGTCTTTACCCTTTCTCTTGCATTTATGTTATATAACAATACATGGGATTTATTCATCTCTACATCAAAACCACACTATTATATCAAATTCCTGTTTGAATAGAGCTACTTGTTATCAATGTATATATGTAATAGATTAAAGGCATCCCCAGTTAGTTTTGATCTAGTGAAATATTTTTTAAAATGGTTCTAATTTCTTGGCTATCTATACCTACATATAAAGAGGTTTTCTGTGATACATTTGTTTATGATTAGGTACATGTCCATTAATCCTCTTATTTATTTATTTGAGATGGAATCTCACTTTGTTGCCCAGGCTGGAGTGCAGTGAAGTAATCTTGCTCACTGCAACTTCTGCTTCCCAGGTTCAAGTGATCTTCCCACATCAGCCTCCCAAGTAGCTGGGTTACAGGTGCCCACCACCATGCCTGGCTAATATTTGTAATTTTAGTAGAGACGGGATTTCACCATCACCATGTTGGCCAGGCTGGTCTAAAACTCCTAACCTCAGGTGATCCACCCACCTCAGCCTCCCAAAGTGCTGGGATTACAGGCATGAGCCACTGTACCATATTGCTACTTTCATAGACAAAGTAGTTAAAAATACTAGGTAATGAAGCCTTTCCTCCAGTGGATTTTATGTTCCTTTGGGGACAGATAGGACTGTCTCTGGAAAGAGCACTGTACATGGAGTCTGGAAACTTGGGTTCTAATTATAGTTCTTTAATTTTTTTTTTGTACTTTAATATTTTCCCATTGTCAACTGGGAATAATCATAGTAACTATAAATTGTCATTAAAAGTGTAAAAGATTTAAGTTATGTTTAGATTTACCCCTTTCTAATATTGGTACAGAAGGATTTTTACAAGGTGACATCAGACCGTTAGGCCAGACATGTAAACCTATAATTTACAGGATCCTAATGTAGTATTTAGAGAGCAGCTTGGGGAGTGAGATCGATTATACAATTTGGTACATGTGAAACAAGATGCAGAAAGGCTGCACTGAAGATATAGCTTTTATACTGGCAGTGTCTAAGACTCCTTTTTACCAAGACACCAGCATAAATGTCAAAAGTGCCACTTTAATGCCAGTTCTTTCTTTTAGTTTGAAAAAGAACTTCAGAGAATTTCAGAAGCCTATGAAAGTCTGGTCAAGTCTACCACCAAGCGAGAGTCACTGGACAAGGCGATGAGAAACAAATTGGAAGGCGAGATTAGAAGACTTCACGATTTCAACAGAGACCTTCGAGGCATGTTTATTCATGTTCTTTCTACCTAAACTAACTGTGTAGCTAAAAGCATGACTTCAGGGCCAGAGTGCTTTGCACTCAGTGCTTTGCAGAGGTAGACTAGATGCTAGTCTACGTGTGTTGGATAATCTTGTATATTTCAACCATCTGGGGAAGGGAGGAGTTGCTCAAAAAGCAGAATTGTTATTTTCTGCCTTGCGGGTTGTAGATTGCAGCATTGAGCTTTGGAAGTGACAGCCTGTATGCGTGAGTCTGTTGAAGGAACAATTCTGTGTGTGGCCCCTTCTTGCTTTAAAAGTACTAAACTGTGATTCATGACTATGAGAATCCGAATGTTTGAAAAGATCAACGTTGGATGCACAACCCTTTCCACATCAGGCTGTCATTTGATAGCACTCTTTGAAAGGCAGCACTTAGGCTGGGCGTGGTGGCTCATGCCTGTAATCCCAGCACTTTGGGAGGCCTAGATGGGTGAATCACGAAGTCAGGAGTTCAAGACCATCCTGGCCAAGATGGTGAAACCCTGTCTCTACTGAAAATACAAAAAAAATCAGCTGGACATGGTGGCGGGCGCCTGTCATCCCAGCTACTTGGGAGGCTGAGGCAGAGAATTGTTTGAACCCGGGAGGTGGAGGTTGCAGTGAGCCGAGATTGCACCACTGCACCCCAGCCTGGGCAACAGAGCGAGACTCCGTCTAAAAGAAAACAAAAAGACAGCACTTAAGTCTTGCTAGGTGTAGTACAGAAGACAAAGCTAGACATATGTTCTTCTGGGCGAAAAAATTCCCACAGTTGTGAAATAAATAGACAATAAACTTGCTCAAAGATAGGAGCCACTTGCTGCTAGATTTTGGCAATCTCCAATGTGCACAATGAGTTAACCTATAAATGTTACTTCACTTTCAGCCAAACCATTTTAAGTTGCTTCATGTGTCAAAACACTCAATATCCTGATCGTACCCAGTAGCTAGATCCCACCTTTTCTGTTCCTATAAACCCTTTTGGGTTGAGTGTCATCTACATCCAGTGAATACTTGTTGAGTTGGATTATTTATTGAATAATTTAAGATTTACCAAGTGGTTTGAGGAAACATAGAACTTGCTGTGTACAGTCTTCAATGCATTAGGTCCTTTTGACTTTTTTCGGTATTTTTTTATTTTCGTTTCTTTGATTCTAAGATACAGAGAGCTGTCACTGGCTAAAATATACAGCCGATGATCAAGATTAGACTAGGGCTGGGTTTGGGGCCAAGGAGACTGCCCTTGTGAACCCTTCAAATCAGAGGTTTGCTGGAAGCAGTGAGGTGGTTTTTCTCAGCACCTATCCCTAGCTGCCTGCTGCTGTTGCATATCCTTTGGCCTTAGATGGCATAAAGACACAGTGGCATCTGAAGCCTTTTCTTTTGATATTTTGGGACACAGTTATTGTCTGTCCCCAAGTTGTTCCATTTGGGGCTCCTGCCTGAGCATCATTTCCTCCCTAGCGCCTCGGCTCCCGCATGAACATCTCTTCCTCCCCAGCTCTTGGCACCTATTTCATTTCTCAGTTAGATGATGACTTCAATCTGTATACGTTTCTTTTTTTTTTTTTTGAGACAGAGTTCGCTCTTGTTACCCAGGCTGGAGTGCAATGGCGCGATCTCAGCTCACCACAACCACTGGCTCCTGGGTTCAAGCAATTCTTCTGCCTCAGCCTCCCGAGTAGCTGGGACTACAGGCGTGCGCTACCATGCCCAGCTAATTTTTGTATTTTTAGTAGAGACGGGGTTTCATCACGTTGACCAAGATGGTCTCGATCTCTTGACCTCGTGATCCACCTGCCTCGGCCTCCCAAAGTAATCCGTATACATTTCTTTGTAATCATTTCCTCTTTGTTCATAGATCGACTGGAGACTGCAAACAGGCAACTATCCAGCAGGGAATACGAAGGGCATGAAGACAAAGCTGCAGAGGGGCATTATGCTTCCCAGAGTGAGTCTCCACATATTTATTTATCCCACAATTTGCTTGTTTAAAAATGGGGGCCTGAGGGAAGAATCATATTAGTTTCTTGTAGGTTTTGTACTGTTTTCTTTTTGTTTGTTAATTTAGCCTACAACCTGTTGGCCTCAGATGAGGCCCGCCTAGGTCTGCCTGAGACAAAGCTGAGGTCACTATGTGTTGCTTCAGTGGTTTTTATTCTGTCCTGACCTACGGTTTCTCTTTGTCTCTCTATAATACACTTCAAGCACTGGCAACTTCACAGCATGTCCTGGCACTCACTGCTTCAGATAAGTTATGACCCTTTTTCTCATAACTTATCTGAAAGAAAGAAAGGGAAGGAGGCCTAGTGGTGGGGTTTGGTTATCTCTGGGCAGGTTTTGTCCTCATGTAGGTTGTAGAGTTCTAGACTGGTTGCTCCTGGCCAATATGCAAGCCATCTAAGTGATCGCATTATATGTCTCCATGCGTGACACTCATTTCCAGAAGCCACTGAGCCCATTTCAGCCAGAAATAATGAACAGTGGCTTTGTAAGCGTTGATTTATTGAGAGAATATTTTATTAATTGTAGCAGAGGCAAATGATAGAATTAAATGGATTTTGAGAAAGCATTGGTCAAGGTTTGAATTTCTGCATGTTCATTGCACTAGCCAGAAATCTAAAAATCCAACTGTCTTTTTTTAAGCTTTTTTGAAAATTGAATTCATATCTATATCATAATTCCCAATAAGATTATGAGTAAGTGCTCACAAAGTTAAGACAATTCAGAACAACAAAAAGTAATGTATTCAGATACTAGCCATCTGTCTTAAGATAGTGGTCTTCTGATGTGTGGGTTCCTCAATGCAGCTCTCCATTTTAAAGAATGGAAAATTTTTGGTTGAATTTTCTAATTTCCAAACTGGTTAGGTTTAACTCCTGTGTGTGCCCCATATTGACTCATGATTGCATTCCAGCTATTAATACTAGCTCCATTTTTTAAATCCTGTTTTTTGCAAATGGACACTAATACTATCTAGGGCTTTTGCCTGGGATTCCTTTGTGGTCTCAGATGATTGGCCCTTTGTTCCAGATTCACATGAAAGGCTCTATCAGCAGTTTGAATTACTTTCTTTTGTAACAAAATTTATCTTATATCTCTTCCTATGGGTACAATAGATCTCACCTCGGTTTCATTTGAAAGGTGAGTTGTCATTACTACTTGCATTTAGGATTGTGACACATTCCTTCTGGATGACTGCATGCCTAGGTATAGTAAGTGTCTTTGGCAGATATGTCAGCAATGCCAGTGTTGTGCACTCTGTGGATATTCTGCCTTCTTCTCAGGGATGTAATTTGATCACTTAGTTCAGGTCAAAATGGAAAAGCCAGTTAATTTCACCTGATGGGCATTGTTCTGGCCTCCCAGCCAAGGCTGGTACAGAGTAATGAGGTTTGGTACTCTGTGAACTCAGAAATGTTCTTCAGAAAGACTTTAACCTTCTGGCTCAAAGCTGAAAGATCAATTATCAAGCAAAGAGGCCCCTCCAGCTTTACAGGGAATTATTTGTTCTGTGCAAATATGCTCCACTGTGTTCCAAAGGCAAGAGAGACCACAGGCATTTTTCAACTGCTTAAAGGTATCTCAGTGTCAATGTGTAATGTAATTGAATCTAGGCAGAGCATTTCAAGTAGGTTTGGTAATCGTGATACCTAACCAATTTTTCTACACCTAATCTTTACAGAACACTTTGTGCCTTCACAGCTTTATAATTATTTACATTAGTTTTTTTTCTCTCCTAGTGTGGCCAAGGGATAAAACCAAGGTGTTATTTCAAATTTATAGTTAGATTGTTTTCTTAGTGAGTTGTAGGAATTATTAGGTAAATCAGCATGTCGCCCACATATATATGTTACAGATATTTTCTCCAGTTGTTTTATATCTTACAGAATATGTTTTTAAGTGACCATATTTATGCCTTCAAGGTTTTCTGTCTTGCTTAGAAATACTTTTTACCCTCCCAGATAATAGTAATATTCACCAATGTTTTCTTCAAATATGAGTATGATTGCCTTGTTTACAAGGCACATATTTAGGAAACTAACTTGGGAGGCAGAGCAGAGGATAAATTGATGAGGGACTATCCTAGAGGCAAGGAGGCTAGTTAGCAGGTATTTCAGTTCAGCATCTGGGGAGCAGATGGAGAGCTCATGAACTAACCCAGTAGAAATAGCAAGGAAGAGTAGGGGGCAGACAAACAAGTGACAAATTTGTTGGACTTGGTTGACCAATTGAATAATGGCAGTGAGGGAAAGGGATGTGACTGGGGCATCTAGATGGATGATCACCCTTTACAGATAAAATGCAGGAGGAGCAGGTTGGGATTAGATAATGACTTAACGCTTGAACGTGTTCGTCATCTCACCTTGCAGCCCAGAGCTCAGTGAGCAGGTATAACAATAGGTGCAAAGATACTCAGCAGGTTGGATGGGTGGTGCTCTCTGTCAGGCTCTTATTTTAGCATGTGGGTACAGAATGGCAGGCATGAATTATTGCCTCTCTTCCTAGTTATTAATGTGTCTCATGATCTGTGTATTTGTTCAGAAACCCTATTGTTAGAATAAATTTCTATTTCCTAGTGATTATAATTATAGCTATTGCCCACTTAAGAGAAGCCATCCTTTTCAAGTAAGTTTTTTGTGATGCTAGCACTTGATTAAGAGAAAGGCAAGACTGCAATAAAAGTTGTATCTTGGGGTAATACATACCAGGAAGTCAAGGTTAGGTTGTGAAGCTCCTACCAGCCACTTTGGCAATGAGAGAGTCACAGGGAAGGGGGAAGCAGAGAATAACATGTTCAGCTTTTTTGCTAGGTATTCACATGGAAGCTAGGCAACCAAGTGTAAGAACACCCAGAACACCCAGCCAACTCTTGCAGTTGAAGCAGTAGGTGGGACTTGAAAGATCTCCTAGTTAATGGAGGGAGGAGGTCCTTCCTGGCCAGATTTAAATATTTCCCTCTGCTCAGGGTACTTTTCTTCTAAAAACTGAACTCTGCTCTTAAGTTGGAGTTTCATGAAGGCCTTGGTGAACTGCCTGGGTAATTACTACTTGATTCTAAAGATTGAAGTGGACATTAAACAGGCTCATTGTGTCCCCCTCAGTCATGAGGTTTGTCTATAGGAAAAATCTTGAGGAATTAAGTGCTTAGGAGCTTGATGCCCTTGAGGAATTTTTTTGCCCTGTCACCTCATGGTATTGTAACTTTCTCTTTGGAGGAATTTAGCTTTTTGTTTGTGTGCGAGTTTTCTGGTCTGGCTTGTTTGTTTTTCCAAATGCTTTTATAGCTTATAGGGTGGTAATGTCAAAGTCAAATTGCTCCTGAAAAACAGGGCCTCTAGCCAACTCCTGTTTTGTTTGACTGTGAGAAACTCGAGCTTCTTTGTCCCTTAACTAAGGTTCTCATTTTTCCCATTCATTTGTCACATACACACATGCACACCAGAGGCAAGTTACTGTCTGCTAAAGGTAGAAACCCTGGAAATACCTCTTACCATTCTTAGCTGTGTCTTCTCATGGAAACTTTTTAAAACTGTTTCTTTCTGAAAATGGATAGCTCTACAGAATTCCCATCAGCTCTAGGACAGAAAGCCAAAAATAAAATATTAGATGTGAAGAAACTGAACTGGTAGAAATGAAATTTCACTTTTTTGGGGTTTTTAAATAGATGTGTTGGAGCTTTGTCATATTCTTGAATTGAGTGGGAAGTGATTAGCTCTGGCATGTTTGTGTTATGCCAGGATAAACCCAAGCCATGTTTAAAGGTTGCACAAGAACTTATCTCCATCGCTTTGGGATTTGCTAGGCACTCCAGGTTAAACATATCTGGTTAAACTTAAGTCTATGTAAGTTAAGATTCTGGCTGTTAAACGATGCACCTCTCTAAGAACAGAAGATCCCTTGGACATTCAATGATTTGTTTTAAAAAACATATTGATGCGTCACGGATGTAAATGAGTCAGAACTATATGCATTTGACTTCCCTTAAAATTCTTGCAGGTTTAAAAATTAGCAGAAAAAAATGTGTTGGACTGTATTGCTTTAAAAATAATTTACCACTTTCAGCGTAGCTGGCAATCATCATCTTACCTTTAAACCTTATGTTAGCTACTTTAGTTTTCTGTCTCTTACAGAACCTAAAAGAGACTAAAATAATTTTCTAAAGGAAAATCCCTGCTGGTTTTTGTATTTCCATAGGTCTTGTGTGAACCACAGATCAGAAATTAAAATGACATAAGCATTTATTCTGTTGACCCACATAGAGCATAAGGAGATTATTCTGAATCCTCATTAGGTTTCATTACATCAGATGCTGTGGTTTTCTATCAAGCATCATAAGAAGGAAGACTACATGTTGTCACACGTGAACATACTGTTTTACCACCTCTCATGGCCAGCCAGCATTAGCACTTGCGACTCCTCCTGACTCTGGTCTGGGCTCCTTGGGGCAGAGCTCCTGTTCTAGCACTTATTCTGTATCCCGTAAGGTCATGATTTATTTGTGTGACACTCCACAATATGGGAGAACCATAGATGTTCTTTACCAGTATTCATCTCCCACCCCACTAAAACCCCTTGCATCTTCATGTACCTGGCATTCAGTAAGTTTATTGAGAAAATGAATAAAAGTGGAAAATCCTAGTGACAATAGGCTTGAAATTATCTTTATGCAGTATCAGTATCAAAATAATCTTTTAAACTCAATATTCCAGTCATGTTGAGAGAAACCTCAGGTAATCCTCTGTTACTTCAAGACATTAGGGTAAAATTATTAAACAAACTACTATCAGAATAAAAGCGATTTAAAAATAGCTGAATTTCTTTTTTAGCATTCTTTATTCTTTCCTAGAGTAGAAGAATATCCAGGTAATGGGAGTCTTTCATTATTCAGAACAATAGTATTTCTCAAGAAAGTTGATGTTAGTATCAACCATTTTTGGTTCCTTTAACCACTTCTCATTTTTTTTAATTGTATTTTGGGCTCTGGGGTACATGTGTACATCCTGTATCCTGCAGGATTGTTGTATAGGTACATACATGCCATGGTGGTTTGCTGTCTCCATATCCGCCACTCCCCTTCACCTACATCAGGCATTTCTCCCAGTGTTATCCCTCTCCATCCTCCCTGCCCCCCCGCTGTCCTTCCCCTTGTCTACCCTCCACTCCCCCACCTAGCCCAGTGAGTGTTGTTCCCTTCCCTGTGCCCAAGTATTCTCATTGTTCATAACTGACCTATGAGTGAAAACATGCGGTGTTTGGTTTTCTGTTCTTGTGTCAGATTGCTGAGAATGATGGTTTCTAGATTCATTCATGTCTCTACAGAGGAAACGAACTCATTGTTTTTTTACTGCTGCACAGTATTGCATGGTATATATGTGCCACATTTTCTTTGTCCAGTCTATCATTGATGGGCATTTGGTCTTTGCTATTGTAAACAGCGCCTCAATGAACATACATGTGCATGTGTCTTTATAATAGAATGATTTATAATTCTTTGAGTATATACCCAGTAATGTGATTGCTGAGTCAAATGAAATTTCTATTTCTAGATCCTTGAGGAATCGCCACAGTGTCTTCCATAATGGTTGAACTAATTTACACTCCCACCAACAGTGTAAAAGTGTTCCTTTTTCTCCCCACCCTGTCCAGCATCTGTTGTCTGCAGATTTTTAAATTATTGCCATTCAAACTGGTGTGAGATGGTATCTCAATGTGGTTTTGATTTGCATTTCTCTAATGACCAATGATGATGAGCACTTTTTCATGTTTGTTGGCTGCATAAATATCTTCTTTTGAAAAGTGTCTGTTCATATTCTTTGCCCACTTTTGAATGGGTGTGTTTGTTTTTTTCTTGTAAATCTGCTTTAGTTCTTTGTAGATTCTGGATATTAGCCCTTTGTCAGATGGGTATATTTCAAAAGTTTTTTCCCATTCTATTGGTTGTCAGTTTACTCTAATGATTGTTTCTTTTGCTGTGCAGAAGCTCTTAAGTTTAATTAGATCCCATTTGTCTATTTTGGCTTTTGTTGCTGTTGCTTTTGGTGTTTTAGTCATGAAGTCCTTGCCTGTGCCTATGTCCTGAATGGTGTTGCCTAGGCTAAAAAAGAAAACTACAGGCCAATATCCATGATGAACACTGATGCAAAAATCTTCAATAAAATACTGGCAAACCAAATCCAACAGCACATCAAAAAGCTTATCCATCACCATCAAGTAGGCTTTATCCTGGGGATACAAGGCTGGTTCAACATACTCAAGTCTATAAACGTAATCCACCACGTAAACAGAACCAAAGACAAAAACCACATGATTATCTCAATAGATGCAGAGAAGGCCTTCAACAAAATTCAACAACGCATTATGTCAAAACTCTCAATAAACTAGGTATCAGTGGAATGTATCTCAAAATAATAAAAGCTATTTACAATAAACCCAAAGCCAATGTCATACTGAATGGGCAAAAACTAGAAGCATTCCCTTTAAAAACTGGCACTAGATAAGGATGCCCTCTCTCACCACTCCTATTCAGTATAGTATTGGAAGTTCTAGCCAGAGCAATTAGGCAAAAAAAAAAAAAAAGAAAAGAAAAGAAATAAAGGGCATTCAGTTAGGAAAAGAAGAAGTCAAATTGTGCCTATTTGCAGACAACAATATACAATATACAAAATACAATATACAAATGATTGTATATTTCGAAGACCCCATCGTCTCAGCCCAAAACCTCCTTAAGCTGATAAGCAACTTCAGCAAAGTCTCAGGTTACAACATCAATGTGCAGAAATAACAAGCGTTCCTATACACCAGCAACAGACAAACAGAGAGCCAAATCATGAGCGAACTCCCATTTACAATTGCTACAAAGAGAATAAAATACCTAGGAATACAACTAACAAAGTATGTAAAAGATCTCCTCAAAGAGAACTACAAACCACTGATCAAGGAAATAAGAGAGGACACAAACAGATGGAAAAACATTCCATGCTCATGGTTAGGAAGAATCAATGTTGTGAAAATGGCCATACTACCCAAAGTAATTTATAGATTCAATGCTATCCCCATCAAGCTACCATTGACCTTCTTCACAGAACTGGAAAAAAACACTTTAAACTTCATATGGAACCAAAAGAGAGCCCGCATAGCCAAGACAATCCTAAGCAAAAAGAACAAAGCTGGAGGCATCACGCTACCTGACTTCAAACTACACTACAAGGCTACAGTAATCAAAACAGCATAGTACTGGTACCAAAACACAGATATAGACCAATGGAACAGAACAGAGGCCTCGGAGGCAATGCCACTCTTCTACAACCATCTGATCTTTGACAAACCTGACAAAAACAAGCAACAGGGAAAGGATTCCCTGTTTAATAAGTGGTGTTGGGAAAACTGGCTAGCCATATGCAGGAAACTGAAACTGAACTCCTTCCTTACACCTTACACAAAAATTAACTCCAGATGGATTAAAGATTTAAACATAAGAACTAACACCATAAAAACTCCTTCTCATTTACCCTGCTGTGGATATGCTAGAGGTCAGAATTGGCCTGGTATATAAAGGTTTTTTGTTTTGTTTGTTATGAGATGGAGTCGCACTCTTTCACCAGGCTGGAGTGCAGTGGCATGATCTCAGCTCACTGCAACCTTCACCTCCCCAGTTTAAGTGATTCTTCTGCCTCAGTCTCCCAAGTAGCTGGAACTGTAGGCGTACACCACTACACTGAGCTAATGTTTGTATTTTTAGTAGAGACGGGGTTTCACCATGCTGGCCAGGATGTCTAGATGTCTTGACCTCGTGATCCACCTTCTCGGCCTCCCAAAGTTCTGGGATTACAAGCATGAGCCACTGCACCTTGCCTATTAAGGTTTTGGTAGCAACTGGCCAGGTACTCACAGCAACCAACCCATAGGCCATGCTGGACACTGCAGATCTGTACCATGGGCAAAGGGGAAGGATTGTCCAGGAAACCTGCCAGAGTAACATCATTTTGATCAAGTAAGTTGTGTTAACTAATTCTCCTGAAAGATGACCCTTCCATTTAGTAGGACTATGCAGTTAAGTTTTGTAGGTCCAGACTCCAGAAAATTGTCTTGGATCAGTTGACACATGTCCTGAGTCCTGGTGTCTCATAGACTCAGAGATCTGAAGTTAAATGCTTAATTGCCTCCACCTCTATTTCCGTTAAAGTAATAGGAAATAGAATCTCCTATTCTGGTGGCTGAATCTCCCAATTTAGCCACCAGAACTCAGAGGGCTAACCAGGGATAGGAAATGTGAAGCAGAGTTTATAAAATACATGTATTCTGCAACACTTCTCTCTGCCTTCTTGCATCTATTTTGGCATGGCACCTTCTCCAGAAGGACTTGCCAACTTTCAGGGTAGGGGAGTGGGCTGTGTTCCCAAAGAATGGCTGTGTAGTTTACTGAGCCTCGCTGACTTTGGAAAGCAAAGCATGTGAGTGCTTAAGCCCACTTGATCAACCTTGACAGGCAGCACTGAGAGACTTCAGACCTACATGACAACCAGAAGTGCACAGTGCCCGCAGGGCATCTGTTTATTTCAATCAAATCTCCTCTCCAAGTGTGAAAATTAATGTTACTCAATTTAGGATCAAGTTAGGCTCCAATTTGCCATGCTTAAAGAATGGAGCTGATTGAAGAATGCCTCTTGGTCATGTGTTGTCTGGCCTTTAACAACTAAACATGGGTTATGATTTTCATGTTGTTGGTTTTAAAATTATTTATTTGTTTGGCTTTCCTGTTATGTATAAGGTTGAAGAATCAAGCATCTTAAACTTTTTAATATTCCTTGCACTACTTAGCCAGATAGGTAGATGGTATAAGCACAAAATGAAAAACATACTAAAGTCCATTTGCATTTCCTCTGGCATTAGGGAATCCTTCCTTTCCCTAGCAATTCAGAACCAGGAAATCCACGTTCCGGCCTAAGATTAAATTAAATGGCAGTTGCTTAGGGAAGAGTTCCTGAGATACGGTTAGATCTTCCTTTTATATACTCCCCCAGCACTGTGTACTTTTTTCCTCTGTAAACACTCATCACAACTGTAAATAAGTAATTGTTTGGATAATCCTTTTTTATCTTCCCTCACTAAACTGTACACACCATAAAGGTAGGGGCCCTGTCTGTCATCTTCACATTGCAGTTGCAACTCATTGTATTTTCAGAACCTGGCATCATGCCTGGCCCTTAGAGGCATTTAATAAATATTTTCTGGACATCAAATGAAATGATCATTATCATTTATTCCAGCAAACAGTCATAGACTATCTACTATCAACTCACTATGTTTTAGGCCACAAGTCAGCAAACTCTCTTAAGGGCCAGCAGGTAAATATTGCAGGCTTTGAGAGCCACAGCAACTCAACTCTGTCCCTGTAGCCCCAAAGCCACCATAGATGATCCATAAACAAATGGGCATAGCCGTGTTCTAATAAAAACCTTATTTACCAAAACAGGCTATGAGCTGGGTTTGGCCTGCAGGTCATACTTTGCCGACCTCAGTTCCAGGAACTAGTCATGGAAAAGGAAGAAGGAGGAACCCTAACAAAAGGAGAAAATATTGAAGGAGGATGCAAAATAAAGAACATCAAACATATTCCCTACATCTTACTTCGTAAATTGCCTTAATGTATAAATCAGGATATAATTGTTATTTTCTCTCTTAATCCCACGTCAGGGGAAAATAATTACTATCATTTTAGAAAAACAGCGAAAACTGAGACACAGAACGCAGTCAAAAATTTTAGTTACCTAGTGAGGATTCAAAATTAGCTAATGATGGAGATAGGGCTGGGCAGGTCTGTCCCTGTGGTTAGCCATAATAGTTCATTGGCTGGAGAGTGAGGTCTTAGGGGTGCCTCTCCCAGTGGTGCCATAAATTCTCACCATAAGCATCCTACTGTGAAATGGGGCCTACAGATAATGGGTATCAGATTTGGAGAGTACCTTAAAGGTTAGAAGTGTGGTTACCAGCAGTGCACGTGTCTTCAGAACCAGAGCCCAGTAACCAGCCATCTGATGGCCACCATAAGTGACAATGTCTTTGGAGGCTGTGGATCTGCTGGTTAAAAGTGTATCCTCAGGTGGAGTTGCAGGTTTGCTTCCAGTTTCCATCCTTCAGGTCCTGCCTTGTTCAGGCCAGCCGGCTGTGGTCATTTAACAAAGGTAACAGCTGCAAACACTAATTGAACACTAACTGAGCACTTAGTATGAGCCAAGCACTCTGCAAGCTTCCACAGGCACATTGTCTCTTCTCCTGTTCCAAACAAATGTTGGAGGTAAGTACTGCAGGTATTTTACAGATGGGGAAATTGAGGCACAGGAAGATTAACTTGTCCATGGTCTTACAGCCTGATAAGTGAAGCAGACAGATTTTGAACCCAGGTCATTCTGATTCTGGAGCCCAAACTCATACTGAACTGCCATGGGGAAGCCACCTTCTACAGATCAGGCAAGCAGAGAGATGTTGGAATGTAAAAGGTGGCAATGTTGGACTCCCGGTGATTTTAGAGCTCATTAGTGTAGCATTCACAGTTTACAAAGAAGAAACTGCAACCAGAGTGATCGACTATTTAATGGCTAAACCACAACTAGAATTAGAACCTCCTTTTTCTTAGTTTTTCCTTCACCTTTTCCAAAAGGTCAACTCTCTTGGCTCTGGGATTGACTGAGGATTTCAAGTTTTTACACTGCGAAGGATCCTTGATGGTAAATGAACAAAGTTTTTATACTAGAAAATTTTTATACTAGAAGTCTTACTTGGTTGCAAATTATTGAGCCCAGTGCTGTAACTTAATACTGATATATTCAGATCTTCTCAAGTGAGTTCCAACTACTGGAATTAACATTCTGTGTCTTTGGCTTTTACATCTATCTTTGAACTGGAGCCAATTATAATAAAAGGCCTTGTTGGATAATCCAGTGTGTCCTCTTCAGATACCCACTACCCCAAATTTATTTTTTTGAGATAAGAATAGAGCTTAGAGTTAAGTTTTTTTAAAAAAGCTTTCTCAAAATGTCTGTGAAATCACTGTACTTTCTGGATGACAAAAATTTAAAAATAAGCAGAATACAATGAGTAACTCTGTGGTGTGGTTTCTTACAATTAGTCTTCAAAACTATTTTTAGTTCATGAATTATAGTGAGAGCCTACAGCTGTATCTTAATGGATTCAGAGAACTTTTAAGGGGACAAAGTGTTTGTTTTAAGTCCAGAAAATTTGGTCTTAGACCATTAAAAATAAGCTTACATCTGTTACTAATTTTCTTTTTGCTTACAAAGACTGGTTTGATGGAAAGAAGGGGAAAAAAGGAATCTATTCAAAGCAAGTTGCAAAAATGACAATGGGAGAAGTTGCAGCAGTTAAAAGGAGGGAGAGAATATAATTGTAGACAACACATTTCTTTATCCCTGATCAGTCCTAGCATAAACAACTTTTTCCACCAGATATAATAATTTCCCCAGCATAACTTCTGTCTTTGGGGAAAGCTTCAGTTAAGCTGTGTCTACCATTCAGAGGCCACTTAAAAAACATATATATTTGTGTGTGTGTGTGTGTGTGTGTGTGTATGTATTATCATAATATTGAAGTATTGAAATTCAAGATTAAATTAACACCAAGACAAAAGTATGCCAAATGGCAGGGTCTTTATTATTGCTGGCGACCACAGAGGACTCACGTCTCTCCAACCTGTGGCATCGAACTCAGGGAGAGCAGGGTTTTTAAGCTGAAAAACCACATCCTGGGTTTAGGACCCAGAGGGTGAGGAGCAGGGATGGGGATAAAGGGCTTCAGACATTCCGAGGGCTAGTGGATTCTGTAAATCACCTCCTGGGCGGAGACGAGGGTGAGGGGAGCTCCGGACATTCCAAGGGCCAGGGGACTTTTGTCACTCCGATTGTTACTTAAGTAGTTTACAGAAGTCAAGATAAACGTTAGTTTACACATTATCTGGGTAGTGGTGGAAGTCACAGATCTTAGTTACTTATTACAAGTCACAGGGGCCAAGATGGCATTAGCTTGGGCTGCTTATTCTGGTACTGATAAGAAAAGGTAAGCAGCTTTACATAGTGGGCATTTTTCAGAGCAGACTAGCAGCGTTATTTACAGAAGCCAAACACAGCTTTATCTTATAAAACGGCGTTGCTCTGCTTCTGGCTCTAGGCCAGCTATAGCACAATATCACAATATAATGCCATATTATAAAAATTTATTTTTTATTATAATATATACATATTATTTTTATTATAATGTATCATATTATGCCTTAATGCCTTAGTTAAAACAAATAGAAGTATGTACATATTATATATACCTATATTTGTTTTAAGACATTATTTACATCCAATAAAATTTACACATTTAAATGACCCATTTCCTGAAATGTAACAATCAGCACAATCAAGGTACAGAACTTACACAGCTAGTATGGCTCCTCCTCTCCTCTGTAAGTGAGCTGCTACTCCCCACCAGAAACTGTCTGCTTCTGTTCACATTTTAACACCTTCAGATCATTACTCTTTATATTATGGCCAGGTTTTATGGTTGTTCTCTACACAGGAGTTAAATTGTCCAGGGGGGTCTTACTTTGTCATGTCTGCAATTAGGAGGTGTCTGTTTTTACATTAAGAAAAGAGAAGGCAAGGCCAGGCACAGAGTCTCACACCTATAATCCCAGCACTTTGGGAGGCTGAGGTGGGTCGATCACTTCAGGTCAGGAGTTTGAGACCAGCCTGGTCAACACTGTGAAACCCGTCTCTACTAAAAATACAAAAATTAGCTGGGCGTGGTGGCACGCACCTGTAATCCCAGGTATTCATGGAGGCTAGGGCAGGAGAATCACTTCAGCCCAGGAGGCAGAGGTGCAGTGAGCTGAGTTCACACCCCTGCACTCCAGCCTGGATCACAGAGCCAGACTCTGTCTCAAAAAAAGGAAAGAAAGAAAGAAAGAAAGAAAGAGAGAGAGAGAGAGAAAGGGAAGGAAGGGAGGGAGGGAGGGAGGGAGGGAGGGAGGGAGGGAGGAAGGAAGGAAGGAAGGAAGGAAAGAAAGAAAGAAAGAAAGAAAGAAAGAAAGAAAGAAAGAAAGAAAGAAAGAAAGAAGGAAAGAAAGAAGGGAGAGAGGGAGGGAGGGAGGGAGGGAGGGAGGGAGGAAAGAGAGAGAGAGAGAGAGAGAGAAAGAAAGAAAGAAAGAAGAAGGCAAAAAAGCACTTTTCTTCAGTGGTGGTTACAAACAGTTTAAGTCTTCAGGTTTGGTTTAAAATGGAATCATGAGTATGTGTATAGTCAAAACCAAGAGCCCTGTGCATCCTATATTTATATGGTATTATTAATTCATTGTCTAGTTTGTTACTATGGGGTCAGCAGTGATGTTGAAGCAGCAGTACATTTTTATTTCAAGTCAAACAAAATAAAGTAAAAGGTTGAATGGTACATTGAAGCTGAGCTGGTTAAATGGATGTCTCTTCAGGCAAGCAAGTTTGTAAACTGCATTTGCAATAAACTTGAGTGGGTAAAAAAAACCTGTGAATCATCCTACAAGTGTAAGCACAATTTCCAGAAGTAAAATGTAATATGAATCATGACTAGATCAGAGAAAACTGGATTTAAGAGAACTTGTACAGGAAGAGAGTCAAATAAATATTTTACCAAATCCTACTTGAGATATTTTACTTTTGATCCGTCAGACTCACTGTGGGTTCTGCATAAGAGCAATAGATACGTTATATAAAATAACAAAAAATATTATAACTATGTTAAGACAAAAAATGCGATGTTTTCCTACATTAGACCAATAGAAGATTTTGTGGTTAGGCTTTGTTGCTTTCCAGTAATAAGTATTTGAAAACTGTTTTAAAGACTCAGAATTTGATTATGTACCAGTAGCATCCTCTTATTCAATAAGCTGCTGCCCAAACTTATATTTCTTCACATGTAAGTCACATCAGTTATCTTAGATCTTTAAAGTCCTACAAAGATAGAGGATTCTGATCCACTGTGAAGAGAGCTCAGTCACTATGAAGAGATCCAGTAGGAAAAATGAGACAGATCCATGTCAGCCACTGGACCTGGAGTGCAAGGCAGAATGTGGCAAGGACCTGTTAGAGAACCACACTCCCCCGACTTCAAAAAAAAAAGTGGGTTGGGGGAGAAGCCTGTAGCCTTTAGAGTGGGCCTTGAAAAGTAATTAGCAATTTAGAAGAATTTTGCTGCCTAGTACTGTGTTAACAGTGACATTCCTGTTCTTTTTTACATTTAGGCAACAGAGTTTGAATAAATCCATCACACTTTATGCTTTACCTCATTTTCCCATATTATCCATCTCTCCAGAAGATTTCTTCCCCACATTTTAACAGCAGCCGTTTCCGCAAATCTTTGTCTCTTTTGTAATGTCTGAACTAGTAGCTTTCAAACTCAGAACTCTTGTTCAGAAAGTGTAGAAGCCCAATATGTAAAATGCAGGACAGCCGAAGAACTTTCTGGCTGAGACGAGTTCATCTTCAGATCTCCTCTCCTTCCCACTTGGCCTCAATGTCCCTTCACTCCCTTCCCTCTCCCTCTGTCTCTCCTAGGCCTCTGCAAAACAGTTTGGTTTGAATTCCCCTTCTTAATTTTCCTTGTTACAGAACTCATTTAAAAACACTCCACTGTCTCTGCCATTTAAAAACCATCCCTCACTGGAGTGTTCCTGTTTGTGAATATACTCACTTAACCACCCACTTGCAGTCTATATATCCAGCTGCCTTGCAGAACCCTGGTAATCTGCACCAGAGCTCAGGGACAGCAGAAAGCTGAAGACCATTTCCCAGATAACAAGGCTTCTTACCTAAGAAATCATCAGCAAATTTTAGAAAGACAACAAAAAATCAAACCAGTGACTTCTAAAGTCAGCGTTGTATCATATTACTTTACTGTTTGTGAATCAACGTATGGCTTTAAAAAGTAGATTGTGTTTCATGTTGTTTTGCATCAAATAAGCCTCATGTGAATAGCTCACTCGTATGTGTTGTAAACAGTGTTCTTTTTGGATTCTATTTTTTTTTAAGTGTCTTTCTAGGTTCATCAGTTTGACTCAAACTGGGATGAGGAGGTGTGGGCAAATGTTAAGAAAAGGCCCCCTGAGTGTGGAATATCTTTGAGGCAGAAGGAACTTAAATAGTTTTGTAGACAGTAAAGTAGATGAAATATCTCCCTGTTTCTTTCTACTCCCACAACTTCAGAGATAAATTACCTTTGGTATCAACAAGGACTTTCTAATAAATCTGGCCCCTCAATTACTCTACAAATTGTAGCTGTCCCTTGGAATAGAATCCTCTCCAACATTTGTTTAATATTATCACACATGGTGCCAGGGACCTTGGAGCTGAGGGATCACTGAGGAAGAAGAAATAGGAGGAGAAACATTAGGGAGGGACAATGTGGGAGATAATTATTTGGACATCTTTACATACGAGGTGTTCATTTCAGCAGCATTGTGGAGAACTTTCTAGTTAACAGAATTGATGTCATTGGTGTTGATCAGCACTGAACTAGCTGGGCAGACACCATGAAAGTTGTCTGTTTCATAGAGTATTCCAGGTTAGGAAGCATTGGCCTCCTCACACAGAGGTTCATTCTCTGAGTAAACCTCCAGTGCTGGACTTAGGGCTCTGGCATGATACATAGAGGACCTGGACACTGTTGGACATGGCTCTCCTCAGCCTCCCTACTTGCCCTCTCCTTTGTCTGTGGCCTCTTCTCTGGTAATGCCCTTTAAGCTGTCTTCACTCAGAGAATCCCAGAGACTGTACTTCTAAAATCAGTCATTGACATTTCCAAGGTTTATTGTCGTGCCTGCCTCCTCCTCCTTTAACTCTGTCACCACCACCTGCTCTTCCCACATCCAAGAACCTTCCTTGAGAAGTACCAGAAAGATACCTGACTCTCCAGAAGCAGGTGTCAAAATGGACTAGTTATGTATCACTATGGAAACATTTGGAATTTGGAGACTGAACAGAGTTAGCTTGCTCTATTTTTATGCCTTCACACCTCTCTCTCTCTCTCTCCTTTCTCTTCTTTTCTCTCTCTCTCTCTCTCTCTCTCTCTCAGAGATCTAAATCCCCCAAATCCAGTCTGTTAAGCGTCGAACCTTGATTCCAACTTAAAAAGGAAAAGAATACTGTATTAGTTCATTTTTTGCTGCTGTAACAGAACACCACAGACTGGGTGATTTGCAAACAATAGAAGTTTATTTGGTTCATAGTTCTGGAGGCTGGGAAGTCCAAGAACATGGCACTGGCATCTGGTGAGGGCCTTTGCTGCATTATTGCATGACTGAAGGGCAGAAGGCAGAAGTCATCCCATGAGACAGAATCAAGCAGAACTAATTTTTGTAATCAGTAGCCTATTCCCACAATAACCAACCTACTCCTACAGTAACAGCATTAATTCTTTCATGAAGCTTAACCTTCATGGCCTTATCACCTCTTAAAACCTCCACCTCTTAATACTGTTACAATGGGGATTAAGTTTCTAACACATGAAATTTGGGGAACCACATTTGAACCATAGCAAATACCCATCTTTTACCTACCAAGCACTGCAGTGACTCAGACACTCCTTGATCAAGCATGCAATAGCTGGACTTCTTTATCTCTCTAGCTACATGGGGTAGGGAAAAACTTCTCAAAAATCCATTTTATCAGAAGGCTCTAGAAATGAATTTCTATATAGGAAGTTCTGGCTAACAGGTTTGCTGTCCTCAGAAGCCCCAGCCATTAAGTGGCAGCACTGAATTTAAAGCTGTAGCCCAGCACATAGAGCTCTGACCTTATGCACACATCCACCCTCAGTATTTCTTAACAGAAGTTGCTAAGATGGTAGAACAGGGTCTTCTGTCTCGTGGTTCAGCTGGCAATTAAGCTTAGTGCTCAGAGAGTAATCACAGAAACAGTTTCAGCAGAGTGTCCACTTGGAACCTTACCCAGAACTGGCAAAGCAGAAGGGTAAGACCAAAAGAGGACATCTTTGAATTATTGGGCCTGTTCCTACTTTCCCCTACTTGTGTTCTTTCCTCAAGCAAGGGAGACTAACGTATGGATAGAGACACAAATGGGACCACGATTTGACATTGTACAAGTGTCGTAGCTTGTTTGGCTTCAGTTTTCTTTTTGTCAAATGGAGCTTACGTGAGGATTACATGCGGTAAAGCTCTTGGAACAGTGGCTGGGACATAGTAATTCCCCAGGAATATATGTTAGCTCTTGTTGTTACTTATTAAGTATTATGTGCCAAGTCCTGTGTTAGGCATTTTACTGATACTTTTTTTTTTTTTTTTTTTTTGAGGAGGCGTTGTTTTCTTCTTGTTCCCCCGGGTGGGGAGTAATGGCGCGATCTCGGCTCGCCGCAACCTCCGCCTCCTGGGTTCAGGCAATTCTCCTGCCTCAGCCTCCTGAGTAGCTGGGATTACAGGCACACGCCACCATGCCCAGCTAATTTCTTGTAGTTTTAGTAGAGATGGGGTTTCACCGTGTTGACCAGGATGGTCTCAATCTCTTGACCTCGTGATCCACCTGCCTCGGCCTCCCAAAGTGCTGATACTTATTTTAATCCTCACCTGCAGTTCTGCAAAATAGATCCTAGGAGTTTCATTTGAGGTGATGGAGTCTGAGAGATGTAAAGTCATGTGGCCAAGGTGAACTGCTATGTGAAGGTGCCAAAATCAAACTAGGTTGGCCTGGCCACAAAGCCTGTGCCATCACTGTGGTTTCAAGAGTAAACAGTGTATGAGAAGACACCCTTCTATGTAAATGGGACCAGAGCCATCAGGCCAAACAGCTCCCTCCTCCACACAGTTTGGGATAATTCATATCCACTGAGTAAACAGACCATTCTGGGCAAGAATTCCCTTGTGTCAACTTGCTTGTTCTAGGAATTCTCAGTATATATATTGGAGCCCTACCAAAAATTCATCATGAGACTTGTCTTTCTGGAGATCCACCCTAAAAGGCTTAGCTAATGATAAACCTAAGAACCTTCCTATGAGGTGGTTTCACCATGGAACTTTCCCTTGATATCTCCCAAAGGATGACTTCTTTGAGTGAGTCTGATACACTTCAGAGTCCCCATGCCTCCAAGAGTTGGAGAGCATAGCTAGCCCACCTTGTAGGCTTACTGCCTTGATACCCCGTCTTCTTCACTCTCTGCCCTGAATTAGCTGTCCTTCTATGTTCTCATAGTACCCTGTGCATGCACCTGTTAGAGCACCTTTTCACATTGCCTTTGCTCATGTCCTTGCATCTTTTCCCACCAGTTCAAGTGCAGAGTGCTACATCCTACTCGCCTCATAGCCCCAGGATTTATCATACTTCCTGTAACAACAATAATAACCACAGTGTTATCGAAGTTGATGTTCATTGGGAACTTACTATATGCCTTTTGAAATAGGTACTATTGTGATGCTTACTTTAAAGGCAAAGAAGCTGAAGCACAAAGAGGTTTGTTTACGACCTGAGTCACAGACCCTTAAGTGGAAGAGCTGGGTATGAACCCAGGCAGTTTGATTCTAGCCCCATGCTTTTAACCAGTACTGTGATGCCTCTGTGTAGTAGATGCTTCAGTAGTTAATATCTGTAAATGGTTACACATGTGAACATAATTGCTGTGTTTTCAGTGATATATGACCTGTGACATAACTTAAATCCATGCAATAATAAGCTCTGTTATCATGGGGCTTTTCTATACTTATTCATGCTTACAAAGGAGGGGTAGTACAGGGACATGTTTATGAATACATATTAGATATAAATGCAACTTATGTTTCTACCGTTGATGATCATCATCTCTGTGGCAAGTTACTTATCTTTTTTTTTAGTGGCATTTTCCTTAGCTGGAGAATAAGAATTATGCTGCCTACCTCATACGGTAAACTTAGAATAAAAGGACTACTATAAGTAATCATTCCTGGGACACAGTACTTATTCAACAAACATGGAAAGATATTATTATTACTATTATCATGAACATTGTTTTTAAAACTTTATAATTGACAGAACTACTTCCTATCAGTGGACAAGGAGTTCTGAACCAGTGTGAGTGATACTAAATGATATTTCTGGAGCTTGAAGTCTAAAGTCACCAAATTCAGTACAGAGATGTTTGAATTTCAGAGGTCTGCAAAACACTCCAGAAACTAATGTAGCTTTTGTCCAGTCTCCACATCTTTGTAATATACACTGTGGGGTTTAGGAAGCCTGGGCGGAGGATGGAACCAGTGGTATCCATGGTCAATACTGGCCATCTGATGCGTAGTGGCTTGTAAGCAAGCAGTGGATTCGAAGGTCGATTGGACAGTTGTATAACAAAGAGTGTTAGGAGATCACGAGGATACTGAATACCTAATAGCTAACGGAAGCTATGATGTATTATTCAGTGGACATTGAACTTGGCACATAATAAAGACTCATTCATTCATTCACCAATATTTTTGAGCCTGGTGCTCTTATTGGCTCAGGGAATCAATAATAACCAAAAAAAGTCCTGAGTGCTCAGGTCACTCTATAAGCATTATCTTCATCAACAGCATCATCATAACAACACTGTGATGTAGATTTTACCATTGCCATTTGATAGGTGAGGGAGCTGAGGCACAGAGAGATTAAATACCTCACCTGAGACCTCATAATTGGAAAAAGTTGACCTAGGATTTGAATCCAGCTCTTTCTCATGCTAAAATCCTTTCTTTAGCTGCAATATGATACTACTTATCAAGCAACTAGCAAATGCTGAGATCATGTATGTATTTGTGGGGAGGTGTTGGAGGGGAGGGGATAGGTATTTGTTAACTCAGGACTCTATCTAAATAGCTGTCATTGTGACAGCAAAAATAGCGATCATGGATTTGCAGAACATGAGAAGCTTAGGCTGTGGCTTCTATTCTTGAGCTCAGATTATCATTTTATTGCTTCTGGTCAACATCAGTGCATACTTGGTGGCCCTTAACAAAGAGAAGAACTTTTATGCTTAGGTTGATAACCAGGTAGAAGCTCTGAGATCCTGTGGTTCATTTCCAGGTTGCCTGCTTAGTAATACCTGAGTGCCCTCCAGAGCTTGGACAAGGCCAGCAGGCACCATGCCCATTGAGATGTTGTCCAAACCTGGGGTTGGGTGCTCAAATATCAGTGACTTTGCACAGAAAGTACAAAATGCTTTGGTCCCATCAGGGCTGTAGATGGGGGCGGGCAGCCCTAGTGGGCTGCCACCGACCCTTTTGTGTAGGCCTCTCACATGCCTGTTTTCCATGGATTGAGAAGGAAGTTTCAGAGGCACCATTTCAAATGCCACAGAAAGGGAGAAGAGGCAGTGTCCTCTTCTTCAGGTCCCTCTCTGCTGTCTAGCCTCAGCAAAGAGCTTACCTGTTGGGACCTTGGTTTATTTTTCTATGAATGAGAATATTAATATTATTATTAATATTACCTACCCTTTCATCACAGATTTGGAAGATTGAAGCAGGGAAGTTTGGAAGCATAACAAATAATAGTAGATGCAAGATTAATTTGAAGTATGAAAGCCAGTGTTGTAGAGAAGCGAGTTATGGAGGATATGGGGTCACTAATTCTTTGTGTACTGTTCACAAGTATGGCCTGGAATGTATCTACCATTGACAGTGGTTTTTGAGAAAACCATTACCTTCTTACTGCCACTATTAAAAGGCAGCAGAAACAGCAATTCAGTCCTCCACTATTTGCCTGCTTTTTTGTTTTTAATTCTTGCCAGATGTAAACTGGCTATGAGCCTAGAGGGTGAGCAGTTTCTGATACAGGTAGTTTTGTTCTTGCTTCCCTTCTAGACAAAGAATTCTTGAAGGAAAAGGAGAAGTTACAAATGGAGTTAGCAGCAGTGCGGACTGCAAGTGAGGACCATCGGAGACACATTGAGATCCTGGACCAGGCTTTGAGCAATGCCCAGGCCAGGGTCATCAAGCTGGAAGAGGAGGTGAGACCAGGCTGCGGGGTTTGGGGGAGGGAGAGGGGAAGCAGAGCCCTGAGGGCTTTCACTTTCTTCTCCTAACCCAGCTACTTTAACCAGAGCCAATTCTAAGGAGTTGAGACAGGGGAGGCATGTGGGAAATTTCTCAAAAACAAAAGTGATTAAAAACAGAGTTTATGCATTCTAGAGCCAGGCAAAGTAGGAAAAGCACGATAATCCCATCAGCAAAGCCCTCACACTCGGTGTGAAGCCCAGCCTACAGCCCATCGGTTGACACGTGTCCTATTTAGTCATCATGCATTTAGTAGTTTCTGATGAAATCAACCCTTTAGCTTAAGTGTTGTGAGGTAGGCTTTTCCTTGAAGCCTGACTGAAGAATTAAAATGACCATTTCCAAGATCCAAGCCAAGGAATCCGGTTATAGATGAAGAAGAAGAAAAGGAGTAGAGGCCGAGGGCAGGCAGCCAGGGGCCTGCTGCCTCGCACCTTCCAGCGCCCTGTGGTGGTGGCGGCAGGTGCCTCTGTGTTACACAGGCTGACCTGAGCAGGATCCGTTCCAGGAAGCAGAAGCCCAAAGTCTGGAAGAGTCTTAAGTGAGAAAGTCTGCTCGAAGTGCTTAGCTTGTTGCTGGGCACACAGGAAACAGTATTGTTACTAACCCAACTGTTGTTGAATAGAAAAGACTGTCAGAAAACCTCCCCTGATGCAAGTAACAGGGATATTTCATCAAATTTCAAACACAAGGATAAATCAGCTGAAGAGGAACATGATGGAGTAAATGAGGGTCTTGCCCATTGGAAGCCTTTAAAACCCCACAAGTCTTGTATAGAAACTACCATTTTAATACTAGCATAAGGATCCAGGGCAGCAGCCCTCATGGTATCTTCTATGTTGCCACTAAGGAACGTATTAAATATAAAAACATTTGCCACAGAAAGTGACCTCACTCCTTAAAGACAAGAGATCTCTTATGCTTAAGGGAGGCTGGGGCTTCTCATTATTGTCATCACTGAAATGACATCTCCATCTCCATGAGTTGAGCTAAGGAAAATTGTGGTTTAAAAAATCTTTTAGTTTTAACATTTCTGTTAAAGTAAAAATTAGTTATGCTTCTTGAAGACAAGTTATAACCACCATTATAGGACTTTTTAAATTCTTATATTCATATGAAATCTTTGGTTGATTGAATGTAGCCTCTCTAGAACGTCTCATAGGTCTGCTTCCAGCATCACTCCTTTCTAATTAGAGTTTCCTTTAAGGGACTTAATTAGTCAGATACTGAGAGCCTACTGTAATTTACCATGATGGGTAAGACTGAACTCTAGAGCAGACTGCTGTAAATGAGAATCCTGGCTCCACGGTCTGTCAGCTGTGTGACCTTAAGAAAGTCATGTAATCTTGAAGACTTTCCTCATCTCTAATGACGATAATAAAGGACTTTACTGCCTCTTACTGTTGTTATTTGGAGGATTAAATGAGGTACTACATATAAAGCACAATGCTTGAATCATGGTAGTGCTCTAGGAATGTTGGTTGATGTAATTACTGTTATTAATCATCCTCAACAGGATATATGCCTTGCTAGAATTAAGGTTGATACAAAGGTAAAGGAGACAGATTCCTGCTGTCAAGGTTCTTGCAATTGCTTAGGGATAATAGTTATTCATTTAACAAATACTTATTGGGTGTCTACTAAGTGCGAAGCACTGTTCCAGGCATTGGGTACACCCTGTTCACTGCCCAGCAGGGACCAAAATCAGCAAATCTTTTGGTGCTTATATTCTAGCGTCTATGCATTCAGAAAAGTATATACAGTGGAAGATATCGTAAGTGGTGTATGAATCGCACACATAAAATATTTTGTCAGATGAGGCTGCAGGAACCTTCACTTAGTAGGTCTTCAGAAGCCTGTGGAATTGGGCAATCAAAAGCACAAGGAACGAAAGGGCCAGATGAAAATGGATCCCAATAACAGGTGTAAAAAGGTGTAAAGTTGCTGTCTCCTCCTTGAAAGGTTAGAGCATCTCCATTTTATTCCAGTGGCTTCAGCCAAAATAGGATATAGGTATAACTCATGGCAGTGCTGCCTGCTGAGTCAGAAAGCACACCTAGCCGCAAGTTCTGAAATCACTAGCATGTCCCAACTTGCCAGTGTCATCACTGAACTCAGGATTGAATACCCCCAGGTGCCGAATGACAGGAAATAGCATTGGGTGTCTTCTCACTCAGGACCAAAGCAAGTCGATAATTAAGCCTGAATTTTGGCACCAGCTAGTTCTCAGAATGCTGTCAATAAGCCCAGGATTTGTGAACCTGGGCCAAACTCCTAATTAAAAGAACACAAATTCTGAGAGTAAGAATTGGAAGTTGTTGGTCATAATTCTAAATCCATACCTAATGTGACATTTACATAGATCATTTCAACCTTAATTTCCATCTCCTTGGTTATTGTGTTGTTAAATATTCACTATGCACTTCCCATCTCTTCAAGGCTGCCAACTACCAATCTATAAAGGACTCTGAAATCTTTATGACAAAGTTACTCCATAGATATCTATAATAAGAAATTTTTTTTATTTATTCACTGATACATAAATAAGTACACATACATATATACCTAATTTCTCTATTATAAATGTAATTTGTGCTTATTGTAGAAAACTTGAAAAAATATAGAAAAGAATAAAGAGGAAATTGTTATTCTGTTGTATAGATAAGTATGCCTATTTCATTCCTGCCTTTCTTTCCTGGACAGATAAACAGTCGACATTGTTGTGATAATGTTGTATATAATTTTTGATTCTGGATTTTTCACTTGACTTATAGAGTAAGAATTTCTTCATGATACCAAAAACTCTTTTTTAAAAGATTTGATTTATTTTATTTTTAATTTTTACTTTAAGTTCCAGGATACAAGTGCAGAACATGTAGGTTTGTTACGTAGAAATATGTGTGCCATGGTGGTTTGCTGCACCTATCAACCCATCACCTAGGTTTTAAGCCCCACATGCATTAGCTATTTGTCTTAATGGTCTCCCTCCCCTTATCCCCAACCCCCAACTTGCCCCTGTGTGTGTTGTTCCCCTCCCTGTGCCTATGTGTTCTCATTGTTCAACTCACACCTATGAGTGAGAACGTGCGGAATGTTTGTTTTTCTTTTCCTGTGTTAGTTTGCTGAAAATGATGGCTTCCAGTTTCATTCACATCCCTACAAAGGACATGATCTCATTCCTTTTTATGGCTGCGTAGTATTCCATGGTGTAATATGTACCACATTTTCTTTATCCAGTCTATTGTTGATTGGCATTTGGGTTGCTTCCATGTCTTTGCTATTGAAAAGAATGCTGCAATAAACATATGTGCAAAAACTCTTTATAGCCTCACTTCCAATGCCTGAAAATGTAGAAATTATTAAGCAATAACCAAGCATTGAGCTCAAAGCTGCATAAGTTACCAAAAGCAGGTGCCCGAGTAGAGTCTTCAATTCCAAACATTCTAGCCATCATAGGTATAAATGGCAGCCTAGGTGTAAATCTTTTCTGTTCTAGTGCACTTGAAGGATAGGACTAGGGAGGTGGGAGGTACATGCACCTGTAGTTTAAATAGGATCTCTAGATAATCTGACCCCACCTCCTCTCTCCCAGCTTTGAGAATCACTGGTCCAAATTCTGTGCTCCTTTTTACTTTCCTGCACTCAGTTACGAGAGAAGCAAGCATATGTTGAAAAAGTCGAGAAGCTGCAGCAGGCCCTGACCCAGCTGCAGTCTGCATGTGAGAAGCGAGAGCAGATGGAGCGGAGATTGCGGACTTGGTTGGAGAGAGAGCTGGACGCGCTGAGAACCCAGCAGGTAAGGAACTTGGCATGGGCTGTTAGAGGAATTGGATATGTTCACTCAGCAAATGTATGGAACATCCACTGTGGGCCAGATGTTGCACCTTGCTCTCAGGATTCAGAGGGAAACAAGAACTCCCTGTCCTCAGTGAACCCATACAGCCACCAGGAGAGGAGGCGAATAGTCTACTCACTGGAGTGACCTACGCCTTCACAGAGAGAAAGTGGTCACCAGCTTGGGGCTGGGGAGAGGGGAATCCAGCATTAGATGACTTCAGAGAGGAGGACATTTGGGCTGGACATTGAAAGATGAGTTTGTTGGGCATTCAAGGGCAAGAACATCAGAGGTAGAAAGAGAGGATGTGTAAAGGACAGGGCCATGAAATGGCATGACAGGTCCAGGGCAGCAGGGTGCAGGTAGCTAGGGGATAATGCCCAGTTCAGTGGCTGGTGAGGAGACCAAGGCTACTTGTGGAGGGCATTTGATCAAGCTGAGAGACTGGGCTTTTCCCTGTAGTCAGCAGAGTGCCAGCAACTGGGAGGTTTTTAAGCTGGAGAGAAATATGGTGCAAGAGATCGGCCAGAGAGCCCTCTGATGTCAGAGGACCATCCAGAGGGTGAATGTTAAAGTCGCAGAGGCCAGCCTGAAGGTTGTCGGTACAGCCTAGGGTGTAGTGACAGTGAGAACCCGTGGAGGAGTTGAAGGGAAGAGCCAATAATGGGGTGACATTAGTAGGGCATGATGATCAGTGAGTTTTCAGAGATAAAGGAGAAGAAGTGATTTAAGACCATCCCTAGAAATAATATAAACCATAAGTTCCTATTCCTGCTGCCTCTTTTTTTCTGCTGGTGACATCTTAGCATGATACTCAGCTAGGAGTAAGCAGAGTGAAACGCCCAGCCTCGGATTCACCTGCAGCACAGCAAGCAGGAAGAAGACTGGTCAAAGGCTCCTGACTCAGACGAGCCTGTCCACCTCAGCCAGCATGATGAGCAGAGACCTGTATTATGCAGCTGGTGAGGGGTATGCTCTAAATTGGGATACCAAGGGAAATGCAAAGCAGGGCCCCATGGAATTATCTACTGGATAGGGCATTGTGGCTGTGGTTGAAACACTTGAAAACACTTGTGCATGTGCACTCAGGCCAGCTCAGCCCTCTCGCAGGGCAGGCCCATGAGGTTCCTCTAGGTGCGTGCACTTGGCTGGAGAAAGAGGTGTTAGTGATATTGCCCAGAAAAGTAAGAAACCCACCTCTGCCTCCCAACCTTGGCTTGGTGGATAGCCTGTAAGAAAAGGCAGGTCTTTCTGTAGACATCTAATACTTATAATCTGTGCCACACAGTTTGGCACAGGTACACCCTTCAGCTGTTCTCTGTTGCTTAGTTGCTGAGACCGTCGCTTCCCCAACTTGAGGACAGGGATTCTCCCTGGTTCCAGGTATGGCACTGGCCTCAGTAGACATTGATGAGCCTTTCTTTGGCTGACCAAATAGGCAAATCTTGGTTCTTAGAGCACAGAAAGAATGTTCTTTCCTGGTTAATATGCTGTCCACACCCTAGAGTTAAGATTACTAACCCTTGACTCTTCTGAGTGCTGTGAAACCAGACTCACCTCCATTATCCCTGTCATTTATGAAGAACAAGAAACATGATGTTAGAATTATTTGAAAAATACCTTAATTGCCACAGAGTATAGTTGATTGCGTGCACATTCAGTCCCATGCAGGCTCACCCACACAGTTTCCTCAGGCAGGCAACAACAACATTCCTGCTGTGTGTGAAGGCTGCTGACAGGCTGAGCAGCACCAGTAGGGGACAGCAATTTCAGAATTGAGGCTCTTCTGGGAAATTACTCTGCTTGCATTTTGAATTTGTGCTTGGGAGCTGATGGCAGACCCCCAGCTGTGTATGGCTGATGTGGGATCGAAGATGAGGAGACAGTCTCTAAACAGAACTGTGATGCTTAGCATGTCTTTAAAAATAACATTACAGTTTGCTTGTTTGTTTCTAATGAGAGCATTAATCTGCCTCCTATGATATACATTGAGGGATCATTTTCCTGTTGTTCTTGATACTCATGAAAAAGATAAATACAGGTTGAATATCCCTTATCTGAAATGCTTGAGACTAGAGTGTTTTAGATTTTGTATTTTCAGGTTCAGGATACTCAACCTGTATTATTCTTTATTTTTTTCCTGTAATACTACTTTATTTTCTAATTTTCCCAGTAAGCATACATTATCTTATAACCAAAAAAGGTTAAAATGTTATTACAAGAAAAAAAAATCCACTGGAAACATTTTGAATTTTTTACTAGTTCCATGTGGCAGATACTGTTAAAAGGGCAAAGTTTGTCTAAACTCATATTTGGTATCTGTGGACTGGTCTTGGGGGCAGCTCTGCTGGCCTCGCCAGGGATGACTCGGAGTCCACTTGAGAACATGGGGTCATCTGAGGAACTCAGTCTGTCCGGGAAAGATGATGCAGGGCCTCTCTGATTCCCTCCTCCTCATTCACCCTCAGGCAGCTCATGAATGTGCCTGCCAGTTCTTGGGCAGCAGCCTTGGGAAAGACTTCCGCCCTCCACGCCACACCCTGTTCCTTCGTCCCTGTGTTTGAGGTAGTTATCTGCCAGCTTTAGAAAGCATGCTGGGGTCACACTGTCACAAACCCCCTGGTCATCTCCACGCTCAACAGGGCAATAGACCAACTGCATGGACTCACCATCTCCCATAGGACATTATTCTGAGGAGACTTTGAAGAGTGCACCTTAGAGTTCTTGTTGAATACACAGCCCAAGTAAGGGCTCTGCCCTATGACTCATACCAGGACACAGCTGAGCCTGTCTACTTGGCCCCCTCTAACAACACGGAGCCCTCAAGTGAGCTCCAATTATTTCTTCTGGAGCTTTCCAGAAGGGCTGGTACACTGACGATGGGCAGAGAGGCATGGAATCGTGTGTTGATTCAGAGCAAGGGCCCCAGGGTTAAACCAGCCACAGTCAAATCCTGCCTCCCACCAGAAAAGTAACCTAGAGTAAGTCATCCTTCTGAGCCTCAGCCTCCTTGTCTATAAAGAGAGGCAAATAAATTATACTTACCTCACACTTGTAACTACAAATAAAATCTGAGCAGAGTACTTCTCAGAATGCCTTGTGCTTAGCAATTGATTAAAAACAAATCTCTCTCACTGCTGTTTTCATTACCATCACTACCTTCAGAGTCATTTGAGGTCTTAGGGCATTTGTGGTGCCCTCTCCCAAATTCCGCCCTTACCCCAGATTTTCCAGCCTCATTGAAAACAACGTCAACAGAAATGTGGGTTATTGAAGGCAGGTAGAGAGAGAAAGATAGGTTGGGACAATAGAACTAGCAGAAAGAAAAGCTCTTAACAGCTCCTGTTTTATAAGTAATTGCTGCTCTACCATGGGAGGTCAAATAGTACTTCAGCATCATTAGAAACTGGGAGGGAAGTGAAAGAGAAAAAAAAGAGAGAAGGGAATTTACTTTTTTTTTTTTTTTTTTTCTGAGACAGAGTTTCTCTCTTTCTCCACGCGCCAGGCTGGAGTGCAGTGGTGCAATCTTGGCTCACTATAACCTCTGCCTCCCAGCTGCAAGCAATTCTCCTGCCTCAGCCTCCCAAGTAGCTGGGACTGCAGGCACGCACCACCACGCCCAGCTAATTTTTGTATTTTAGTAGAGATGGGGTTTCACTATGTTGGCCAAGATAGTCTCGATCTCTTGACCTCGTGATCCGCCCGCCTCAGCCTCCCAACGTTCTGGGATTACAGGCGTGAGCCACCGCACCTGGCCTGGGAATTTACATTTTTAAGAACTCGCAATTTTATCTCTTTTACAAAGAGCTTTAAGTTTCACATCTTACTTCCACAGTAGTCCTATGAGAGTGAAGAGAGAAGGTTCCTGAAGAATGTTCTTTGAAAGGAAAATGAGGCACAGGGACACTAAAGGGACCAGCCCAAGGTCATGTAGCTAATGAGGACATTCCTCCCATGAGAACACATTGAGGGTGAAGACTTAATCTGTTGTGTTCACTGTTGCTTCCCTGGCACATGGTAGATGCTCAGTCAGTACCTGTTGTCTAGCTAGCTGAATCCCACTTGACTGTTAATCTGTTTTTCTCAGTAGCACACTTACCCATTAGACCAAGCTAACTCTGTACCCTTGAATGTTGACATTCATGCATTTATATAAATAACTCTTAATGACTTGAATTGAGGGGGGCACTATAAAGAGTTGTCGTGATCTCATGTGAGGTTAAAAGGATTCTGTAACAATAAGCCAGCTGAGATGGTAACAGAAGGGATTTAGATAGAAACCGGCAAGCATAGATGGCAGCTTAGTGAGGCCATGGGAGCTTTTTCTTGGAAAGTTTCTAAAAATAAAGGAGCTTCTCATCTCGCTGGACTGGTTCATTTGTTCTCCTGCCTGAGTCTAGGTGCCTGGCCAGATGGAGTTAGTGCCCCCCCTGCACAGGTCAGGTGAGGACAGGTATGCCCTTCTGCTCTTTTCCTGCTTAGAATGTTGGTCACTGGCAAGACACTACTTCCTAGAATAATTTACATTTGTAGCTTTAAAAAATCGGATAGAAACAAAATTTGGTTTACAAAAAACCCATAGGCTCGTTTATTTTTTCCTCTCTGATAGGATTAGATTCCATCAGTATGGCACAAATGTCCAGCTGTTGCTCTGGCTAATTCTCTAGTCCTTTTCTTAATCTAGGGGATTATGTGGTTCTGGATAAAGCATTCACATACCTCTCACCTTGCATCCAGCTCTGCATTTTAAATTTGCAATCCCTGGAAAACATGAGGGGAATGTGTACCCCAGGACATAGACTAGGTGTGATGAAATCATTCTCCCTGGAGTACTAGGGAGCCTGGTCCACACTCTGACTGGGCCTCTAACCCTGAGACCCTGAGATGATCTATCTCTGCTGCTGCTGCTCTGAAGGCAGAACTCTCTTAGAACACCATCTTCTTCTATGTCACGCTCTTTAGAGGAAATAGTGTACTTGATTAAAGGAAAAAGATTATGAGGTATTAACATCCTCAGTTTGTGAGCAATCCAGAAAATGGCTTTATTTTTTCTTACTAACACAGAAAGAGCTGAAAAATGAGCTTGCCTTATGCTAGAGGTCTTCTGCTTTCGTATACATTATCTAGTCTGATTCTCATTCTCAGTCCTCTGAGTGGAGCAGGTATAAATATCTCCCTTCCCTGCATTGCAGTCAGCAAGCATGCAAGTTAGGGCATCTCCCATTTCCTTTGCCTTCCATTTCCCCTGCCAGCCTCAGGGGAAACAAACAACTAGAATAGCTTTGTGGAATTCTCGAGAAAGTACCCTAGACCAGGAGGTCAAGACTTAATCCTATTCTGTTGGTGTAATTAACTGCACACCACTAGATAAGCCACTTCTTGTACCCAAAGGCCTTGACCTGTGGCGATAGACCCAGGTTTGAATCCTGACCCTACTACTGATTAGCTGAGAGACATTGCATTATTAATTTAATCCCTCAGCAACTCTATTTCTCATCTGTAAAACTGGGACAGTATTGTCTGTGTTTCAGAGCTCCATGAGAATTAACTACAATAGAGGAATTTGGAGGTGAAGTAGCATGGTGTGTGAATTGTGCAGGATCTAGGGAACCTCATGTGTTCTGTATAGGCAGTTGTGCAGACAGCATTGATGTGACTTTGAGCATCAAGATGTTTTTTCCACTCCCTCAGAAACATGGAAATGGCCAGCCAGCCAACATGCCAGAATACAATGCCCCAGCCCTCCTGGAACTTGTGCGGGAGAAAGAGGAGCGGATCCTGGCCCTGGAGGCCGACATGACGAAGTGGGAGCAGAAGTACCTAGAGGAGAGCACCATCCGACGCTTTGCCATGAATGCCGCAGCCACTGCAGCAGCTGAGAGGTGAGACCAGTGGAACTCTGGTGGTTGTAAAAGCACAGTTTTAAAAAATCAAAACAAACGGTATCCAGAGATGTCCAAGGCCCATTTCAGGAAGCAAGGTAGCTAAAAATTATTCTTAAGAGATTGTAGTGCTAGTTGGAGAGCAAGGTCGTATGACATTTCTGGAGGATGATTTGGCAATATATATCTTCCCTTTGATTCCACAATTCTACTTCTAGACATTGATCTGAAAAATATATGTGTCTGAAGATGAATGTCTAAATAATCACAGTGTTATTGAAAATATCAATTCATTTAACAGCCTAGATTTCAAGAAGAGGAGGCTCATTTAATAATTTAAAGTACATGGCACAGAGGAATACTGTGCAATCACCAAGAGTGATGCCGTGAGAGTATATTTAAGACAACTTTTGATGCCATATTTATATCATGGGCCAAACTAGAAGAATAGATAATTCTCATAGCAGCCCTGAGAGCAGGTATATTGTTATTATCTTCATTTTACAAGTGAAGAAAATGAGGCTTAGAGAGGTGCAGTTGTTGATACCTAATCACGCTGGTACTGATCGAGACCTTCCTGGCTTGAAAACTGATTTCACTTAGTTTGAAATTCTTTTCTGCTGCTGTCAGTTTTTACCTCTGTTGCCTTACCTTCTTTTTGTAGGTGCACGGCTTATTCTATCTTTATAAGCTAGCTCAAGGTGTGCAGTAATTCACAAAAATACTCCCAAATGTTCTGTTAAAACATACTGTTGTCAAGAGTGAGCAAGTCAGTTTCCTTTTGACGTTAGGCTGCTGGATCTCAGCTGCATGCATAGTTGCGGCACACACGGGTGGCTCTGCAGGGGACCCATCCGGCCCCTCACTGCCTCCCACCCAGTTTGAGAACTGGCTCTTACATCAGAGAGCAGGAGTTCTGTGGGATTCATCCAGTCCCACTCTTCCCCTTCTCTGCCCTGTTTGGAGTGTTGGATGGGTAGTGGGAGTGCCTTTCCACCCTCGCCACCCTGCCTACTTTGCTTTTACACATTTTATTGAGCACCTAATAATTCTGTGAGCAACTACCCTCCATTACAGACTACCCCTTCTGGGTGGGAGACATAGGTTCAGAGAACCTCAGATAGTTAGCTCCAATCTTAATGTTCTTTTCAAAGAAAACCTCTGTCATTTCAGCATTGCTTTTTTTTTTTTTCTTTTTTCAATACAAAAAAGGAAAATGAAGCATTTTTGAGAAAGGTACACATTCTGAGCCCTTGCTGTCTAGGTGCTAAACGGCCACAGACGAATTGGTAAAAATGACTATTTCTAGCCATTAGTTTTGTGACGTTTCAGCCACAAAAGAATGCTTTATATTTATATGCAATGATTTTTAAACAGAGAAAATAACTTCTGTACACCAACTAGTTTTCCCATCTTTGTGCATCTTTATGCTGTTGATCAGAACTTTTAGAAAGTTAGCTTACTTTTTATGTGTGGGGAAGGTTTTGAAACTTTTTACAAATTTCACAGCAATGTAATATTTCTTTCAGAGTTTTATATATTTACTGTATAAGTTGCTTTTCTCTAATTGTGTTTACTATCCTCACTTGGCGGTGTAAACATGAATTTTTTAATTTGTTTCCAGCTTCATTTAAAGTCTCCAAAAGTAAATTTGTTGAAAATGTTTCTAACCACTAATTTCTATATTGATGATTTTGTGCACCATAGTGTGAATTTATAATTTTACAAGTATGTTTTAAGTGTTCTGTTTGCTTTCTACATCGTTTGGCCTTTAGTATATTTTCAGTGACACTTTGCACTTTTCTGAGCCACATTCTCACACATGCCCTTTGGTTTGTTTTTACCTTTATGCATCTTTGCTGAGACCTTCTTCGTAAAGACATATGAAACTTGCAAGAGTATAGAGTGACGGTTTAGGGCGTGGATTTTGGAGTCATAAACATCTGGGTTAGAATCCATTTTCACCATTCACTGAGTGTTCTTGGAAAAGTCGCCTAACCCTGGTTTCTTCATCTAGAAATTGAGGATAATAATTCCTCTTGCACAAGTTGTGAGAACGAAATGAGAGACCATGTTTACCATGCTCTGCCCAGTCCCTGCATGAAGTAAATGCTGTTTAATGTTGATAGCTGTCATTAAAGGGGCCTCTTTTTTGCTGTTTTGGGCTATTCTGTTTTTTTTTTAAAAAAAAAAAAAGCTTAAAAGGTTCCAGGCCAGGGATGGTGGCTTACATCCGTAATCCTAGTACTTTGGAAGGCTGAGGTGGGTGGATCACCTGAGATCAGTAGTTCAAGACCAGACTGACCAACATGGTGAAACCCATTTCTACTAAAAATACAAAATTAGCCAGGTATGATGGTGCATGCCTGTAATCCCAGCTACTTGGAAGGCTGGGACAGGAGAATTGCTTGAATTCAGGAAGCAGAGGTTGCAGTGAGCCAAGATCATGCCACTGCACTCCAGTCTGGGCAACAAGAATGAAACTCCGTCTCAAAAAAAAAAAGTTTTCAGTATGATTGTACATTAGCATATGAAGTTAAAAATATGTAAAACACTTGGCTACATCATGTCTTACTAATTAAATACTCATGTAATCAGAGCCATTATTGTGCCTTTCATCTTGAGGTACATCACTTAGATGATGCAGTGATCTTATTTTTACTAATCATTGTTAGTTAGGAGTAATTAAACTGTCAAAATCAGTGGCAGGACTAGTTATCAGTGACTGGTTGTTTATAGTCAGACAGATGCTTGCAGTGAAACTGCTTCTTAATCTACCCATGTCTTCCCTTGCCCTTACTGTACCCCCCTCACCTGAACTTGCCAAGGACAGTGTCTGTCTTCGTCTTTCAGCCTGGGACCCGGCATGCCTATTACATTGTCCTGTATCCCAGGCAGGGCCAATAAAGCAAGAAGTGAGACAGAATATAAACATGAAGCAAGACTTCAGCTTGCAGCCTCACTCTGAGAGGACCAGTCTCAGTTTTAAATATCTACCGAGCTCCCATTTTACT
Organism: Sapajus apella; assembly: GCF_009761245.1. Taxonomy (NCBI): domain Eukaryota; kingdom Metazoa; phylum Chordata; class Mammalia; order Primates; family Cebidae; genus Sapajus; species Sapajus apella. The sequence goes on along the minus strand of NW_022436974.1, from coordinate 7,191,124 downwards.
GTGAAATACTGAAGTAGGTACTCTATGCTATATGGATGATAAACAGACATAAAACCTAAACTCTGATTGGAAAAATGAGATACAGGACAAGCATGAAAAAGTACAAACATAGAAATACCTACAAACATTATAATATTAATAGTGTCCATATGTCAGTAGATTAAATCTCTAGGTGCCTGATTTACATATTCATAACATGCCATGCAGCTAAATATACAATGTAGTCAGTAGAAGGTGGAGGGGACTTGATTTTTGAATTTTATTTTGTTTTCCTTAGATGCTGCTTAATTCTATCTAGCTTAGGAAGGGAAGTGGACAGAATTCAGGAGAGGCAAAGTGGGTGGAGTTTGTGGAGAGAGTTTTAGCACTGTGGTCACCTCTCCACGAGCATTTATACCTTTCTCTGTATGAGCATCAGATGAAATTGATAACTGAGCTGGGGAAATGGGGAGGGAAGGCCTTCATGAACAGCTGGAGGTGCAGAGCTGATCTCTGTTCCAACGTGAACACCAGCACCTCCATTCTGAGTTTGCATTGAGACAAAGCAAGAAGGTTTCCTATGATTGAACGCATGTCCTTGTGTTTCCAGGGACACTACGATCATCAACCACTCACGGAATGGCAGCTACGGAGAGAGCTCGCTGGAGGCCCACATCTGGCAGGAGGAGGAGGAGGTGGTGCAGGCCAACAGAAGGTGTCAGGACATGGAATACACGTAAGGGATGGCCATGTGTGGTGCGTGGGGACCGCCAGCCCGTGTTTGCACTTACACTCCAGGCCTTCTAGAAAGGATTGCTTCTCTGTATTGTTCTGAAAGGCTATGAGCATGAGATCTCCAAAAACTCTCCTCCCCAGTTGCACCAATGGGTCTGGTGCTGGAGGTTTCTGGGGAAAATTGCATGTCACCTGCAGGTTTTAAGATGGAGGCTGAGTCTAATGACAGAAGACTTTAGATGTCTGTATTATTTCTTGGTGTCTATCTCTATGACATTGTGAGCTGAAAAGGGGAAACATTATATTCCAAAGGTTCAGAGTTTTTGACCCAGAATTTATACATTCCAACCCGAAATAAAGAACATATTTCGCTAATGCACTCTTCTGATGGGCTACACAAAATTTACAGCAGACTTTTTGACATAATAAAACTAGCCTGACCCCCTTCACTACCTGAGGGCTTGTGAAGCCCTGGCATCCCTAGGCCTCTTATTTTGCAGATGTGAAAACAGGACTGAGTAGTTGAGCCATTGATAGATAGGCTCAGTGAGTTACTATCAAAGCTGTGAAAAGAAATTTTTCAGCGTTCTTCCAGAAAAATCATCTTCTACCAGAGAACCTGTCCATCTTGGTTCTTTTTTCTTAGAAAATAGTTGAAAACTCACACTGTTTGAGGCTTTAGAATTTTTATGCTTCTCTATCCCTTACCCTACCCCCCACACTCCGCCCCCTCCCACCCCAATGCTAAATCTTCTAAATATGGTCCCCAGCCTACTGGTCCAAGAATGTGGCCACAGTCTTTCTAACTGTACCTCCCAAAGTCTTAGTTTCCCAAGGTGCCACAGAAGTGTACCCTTTTGATCTATTACAAAAGATCTGTCTTAACAATTTGGAGATGATCAACGTTTGAAGACTCGTACTGCACTTCATCCTCTATCCCTAAATTACACTAAAGTCCTTGGGACAGCCTGAGAGAAGTGTTTCAAGTTTTTCTAACCAAGTGGCTTTTTATTAAGACTGTTTTGTTTTGTTTTACAGTATTAAAAATCTCCATGCCAAAATCATAGAGAAGGATGCTATGATTAAGGTCTTGCAGCAGCGATCTCGTAAAGATGTTGGGAAGACAGACTCCTCTAGCCTACGTCCTGCCCGCTCCGTTCCATCCATAGCTGCAGCCACTGGGACACACTCTCGCCAGACCTCACTTACCAGCAGCCAGCTGGCTGAGGAGAAGAAGGAAGAGAAGACCTGGAAGGGGAGCATAGGTGAGCCCCACACCTCTGTTAGACGAGAATTGGAAAAGCAAGAGCAGACAGCTTCCCTGCCACTCATGGGACACAGAAATGTCCCTGAATAGTTCCTGGTCTCAGTTTAATCATTTGTGAAGTGGGGAGGGAAATCAGTCATACTTCAGTTATAGAAATTCACTGAGATATGTGGAAGCATTGTGTAAATTCTAAAGAGTGCACCACTTGAGTAGCTCTTAGCCATGGATTGACTCAGATCATAATTATCTATTATTGTTGTAAGTTGAGGTGACCCTTATAACACAAAAGGCTCTCATGGAAAAGCCTAAGGACATCATGCCTCTGAACTTGGCTCTGCTCTAGACCAGATGTATGGTGGCTCCACCTCTGCTTCCATGTCTAGAAAGGGAGGACAGTGTCTACCTGCTTTACCCCATGGAGCATGGGAGGGAAGACTGGGATAACAGGGAGGGCACATTGGAAGAAGTGCTCTCTTGCATAAGGCGGTGGGGGTGGTAAGTTTTTGCTGTATTGTTACTGCATGTGTGGAATTTTGAGGATCATTCCCTAAGTGTGGTCTTAGCCAGGAGTAGGTTTTCTGGGGGCAGAAAACCTACATGTCACCAATGTGCTTGTTGCCTGGCTGGGCTAGCAGAGCTGGAGGAGAAGCAGGCAGCCAGCCCATGCACAGGTCCTCCCCACCCTTCCCCTGCACTCTGGCCCCCCCAGGGGTCTGGCCCTTCTTTGATGCATTTCCCTGGGTCAGCTTGTGTTTGTGTTTCTCTGTGGAGCTGAGAGCCAATTGTCCTCAGCATAAGACCCCATAGGAGACTGGCTGCTCTGGGCCAGAGGGGATAAAAGCCTCCATATGAACCTGACAGAGTTGGGGGAATCAAAGGCTCCCAGCCAGAATCTCTGTTTGAAGTTTCTCCACTGGTAGCTTCAACAGCACCTGCCCTCAAAGGAAATGCACTTCGAAAATGATGTGTGTGGACAGCAGCTGAGATCATCAAAGACTGTCCCAAGGACATTTAGCTGCCAACCCAGTGAGAGAGCTGGGAGACAGGCCTGGTTAAGAAGTTTGAAATTTGCTCAGCGGTGGTAGAAACCTCCCTGGGAGTCGCCTGTTTGTGACATGCAGCCAGGCAGGCATCTCTGGTGTCTATGCCTGTATCCCCAAGGACCTGGCATGTCTAAACCAGGCCTAGGAGCCAGAGGAGTTGTCTAAAGGAAGAGCTGCTATGTTCCCTGCACTGATATTCCTCCTCATTGTTGTCATTGGTGTCTACATGTCACAAACACAGGGAGGGACTCGCTGAGGGAATGAGGCAGGTTCATGGGCGACTGCAGAGTTCCCCCCATGTTGTCACCATTGCTTACCTGAGGGGCTCTGGAAGGAGGTGGAGGTGACAATGGATATCTTCCTGATTGTCCACGGGCTCCCAAGAGCTATGGCTGGGTAGTGACTTATTCAACCTGTCATCCCCTACAAGGATATCCTGCAGACTCTGGAGTTTCCACAGGCTGGGTGATGAAGCGGAAAGAGCATAGGTTGGACTCCAAAGTCATACACAGCTGGGTTTGAATCCCATTTCTGCTGCTTCTTAGCTATGAGATGCTAGTTTTTCTGAGCTTCCATTTTCTTCTCTGTAAGACAGACGATAAGGCCTGCCTCACAGGAATGCCATGCAGTATGAAGTGAGATGATGTGAGAAGCACATACAAAGGTTTTTGCTGCTCACTGTGGTCTGTGGGCCAGTGGCACCAACCAGCACCATTGGGGAGCTTCTTAGAAATCCAGAATCCCAGGCCTTGGCTGCTGGATCAGGTCTTCCTTTTAACAATATAGCTAAGTCATTGGTATGCACATTGCATTTTGAAAAGCACTGCCTCTGACAAACTGAACTGCCCTAAGTTATGAATGGGCGCTTAAAACAGCCCTGACAAAGATACTTTATGAATTGCTGGCTATCTACAAGATAAGAAAACAAATACTTGATTGTGCATACCACAGTATCTGTAGGCTGGTGTTCTAGGGTGCTGGCACTTTCTTGCATATGTTCTGTATTTAAAAATAAAAAGTTATCCTCCTGCCCAGCTTTCCAGGAAAGCTCTGAGGAAAATGGATACCTCTGCACACCATGCTTCCGTTTTCCATAGCCAGCATGCCCTCTTCCCCACCCCCGCCTCACTACTCTTGGGGAAGGGGATAAGGAGAGGGGCTAAATAGCCTTTCCTAAGAGCCTGGCTGGCTTTCTGCTTCTTGGAGGCTACAGTTCCACTGCAGAAACATGCAAGTAGCATGTTTATCTTTGAACCCAGGCCCGTGGGAGACCGTCCATCCATTACAAGGAGTGGGGTGGAATTGTGAACTATTCAGAAGAGCAGCAAGCCAATGGGAACGTGTCTAGGACCAGGGAAGCCTTGTAGTTTTCCTTAAGCACACAGCCATGCTTCAGGCCAGCCCACTGGGCCACTTTGGGGACAGCAAGCATGGTCTCTAGAAGGCCTTGCAGGAACCTCCCTACCCCTCCTGCTCTGGGAATTGGCACTTCTCTGTTCTTCCATACCACCCTGCGAATAATTGTATCCTACAGTTTATATATTAAATTATAATCCATTTACTTGACACCTACTTCTCCACTCAAAAAAAAAAAAACAAAAAAAAAAACCTATGTTTTTTTAGGAAGGGAACTAACTAACTAGGTCTTTCATTTTTTATTTACTCAGTATTTGTCATTTTATCAGTCTTATAATAAGTGTTTATTAAATGCTTGGTGAATGAATCAATGAATGATTGAAGCAATCATAAGTCAACAAGGAACAGATCTCTAAAACTAGTTTTAGTTTTTTTCAAAAAAAGAAAAACGAAAAAAAAAAAAAAAAAACGTCATTGAAAAATCTGTTCTCTGCCCTCAGGATTGCTGCTGGGGAAGGAGCACTACGAACATGCCTCCACCCCGCTGCCACCACCCCCGCCCACCTCAGCACTGTCCCCCACAGCCTCCACCATGGCAGCCAGCAGTGCCCACGCCAAGACAGGCAGCAAGGACAGCAGCACACAGACCGACAAGAGTGCTGAGCTCTTCTGGCCCAACATGGCTTCCCTCCCCAGCCGCGGCCGTCTGAGCACGACCCCTGCTCACAGCCCGGTCCTGAAACACCCAGCGGCCAAAGGGAGCACAGAGAAACTGGGTACGTGGGCTATCCCACCTTGATATCCCTGAAAACCGGAGAACTGTCTGGCCTAAGAGAGTCTTTTGTTGAGCTAGAAAGGGAGCAGGAGCACCCATCAGCCCTTACTCTGTGGGGATATTTATGAGTGTGGCTATCCTAATGCACTTAGGTTATGTGTGCCCTTTCTTATTATGGGAATAAAATGCGTATAGACACATCTAGTTTATTACTATTTGAAATGAGTGCACAGCTCGAGACTACCCTGGCAATTCATGCTTTTTAACTATCCCTTCCCCAGAAGAAGTGACAACAGATTCTGAGGGATGATAGGTACCGAACGCCCTCCGGTATGTTTGGGAGCCAGAATAAGGCACCGGGTACATCAAAAGCACAAGTTCACTGTTGCCTTCAGGGTGCTGACTTGCCAGGGATTCTGACCTCAGTGGAGGACATCCCAATGGAAGGAGAAAATCGATTGAGCTGCAGAGTCTGTTAATTTGTGACACAGCACTTGGGCCAGGATGAATTAGCTGTTTAAAATATTTAAGGGAGGACAGCTTGGGAGAGGTGAGCCTTGCAGTGAGTCCTGAAGTGTCCTGGGTAAGAATAGACCTGGCTTTGCACTAATCATGGTCACGGAGACCTCCCTTTTTGGGAATTCTTTTGAGGAGGTACAGGCTATGTGGGGCCTAAGTTAAAGGTTTCCTCCAACGGGGTTGTTTATTTTCACCTTTCAAAGTAGACAAGTAAATACAATGTCGCCACTTTTTAAAGATGTAATTCTTTTCTGAGTAAGCCAGAGAACATGTAAAAAGTGCCTGGCTCAGAGTATGCACCTGATAGTTTTGAGTAGAGGGTGTGAGGGGCTCCTGCACAGAGTGCCACTGTCATCCTCACCCTCTAAAACCTCTCCCATAACCATCCTTGTTTGTATTTGTGTCTGAATCCTGGCTCAGTCATTCTGCATGTTCCCGCTGTGGGCTGGATCATCTCACATGCACTATGGTGAGAATCCTGGGTGTGCAGTGGTATTGGACGTGGGTCCATTTTAGAGAGCTTGGAAAGCCTATGCCCCTCCTGTGGAATGGGCAGTTGATGTTTCCCCTCTATTTGGCAGAGAACTCTCCTGGCCACGGAAAGTCGCCTGACCACAGAGGCCGGGTCAGCAGCTTGCTGCACAAGCCCGAGTTCCCCGATGGAGAGATGATGGAAGTCCTCATCTAACTGCCATCTCTGTGGAATTTCAGAACGGAACATTGACAAACAAGGAAAGTGGCAGAGAAAGAAGAAAGATCTAGAAGGTCGTAGATGGGAAATCAGGAATGATTTCAACTGATAAAGATTTCAGACTCATAAGAACACATTTTATAAGTGTTAAACACGAAAACAGGAGACCTACGTGACTGAAGATAGAAGAGAACGCAATGGATTTTATTGGACATGGTGGAAGAGAAAAGAGGCATGTAGGTTTGCAAACAAAGTTAAGAAATAGGAAATGGAATTTTTCATTGTACAGAAAATATATCTCTTGGGGAGGGCCTGTGTACCCCTATTCACTGATTATAAACAGATAAACCCAAATGTGGATCTTCCTTGGAATACCCCCATTCTCTTTACCTCTTAGCATGTTTGGTTTAAGAAGAGCCTCCAAGAAATTTTGAAGGCCTGTCTTGGCATAATGCAGTGTCACCTGTGCCAACCATGGAGTGTCCCTTGTGTGTGAGTGTGGCAGTGAGAAGCAGCATGGAGGGCAAGGGGGATTTGAAAGGTGGTCTTCACCTAATTACCTGTTTGGTTTGGATTTTCAAGAGATTATTGGGCTTTTTAGCTTTTCTGAATTCTGCTGTGTTTTCTAAGCAGGATGGATTATGGTCTCGGTCCTCATCCATCCTGACTTCTGATTTCAGCTCTGTCTCTGCCTTACTGTCTTTAATTTTATTTTTTGTTGTTCCTTTATTTTTTTTTTCTTTTTAATAAGACATAGCAGAATTCCTTAGGTATGGGATTTATGAAAGCAGTACCTGTCATCATTCCTGCTGTGTTTGATAGTGACCAGCAGGACAAAGCCACGTGTCAACTTCTTGGCTACTTCACATTTGTGCAGCTGGGTTGCAGCTTTGAACCTCATTCAGACTGTGAACTAAGCAAGCTTTGAGGAGGCAGGAGATTCCGTGGGTCCCTGTGACATCTGGCATTAAGATCATGGCACTTGCTTTTTTTGTCTCTCACATGGGCTCTCTTGCAAGGAGCTTGACATTTCCAAACTCCATTGCTCTGTTGGAGAACACTTAGGACAGCACTCCAAGGAAACAGATGCCAATTTACAGTTGTCTCAGTGGTTTCCAGAATCTCACCAGGCTCCCGTATACCTTCTTGTATTGCAGCTCATGAGTGTATTCACACTCTTTCCTTCCCCATGCACACCTCTGCTTGCTCTCGATCAGCAGCCAGACCTCCGTGGCACCAGGTTGTCTCTGTTGTGAACTTCTTTTGTAACCTACCAGACCAGAGCATATACAGTGTGGTCAGGTTTTTCAGGATTTCAGTTTTGAGGCAGTTTATTCAAAGTGAGACAGAAGTGCCATGGAAAGAGCCAGGAGTGTGTTAAGTGGTGGGTCCTATACCTCTGCTGTGACATTGCATGTTCAACTCTTCAGACACTGGCTTCCTTTACAAATCTAGAAGGTGCTGGATTAGAAAAGAGGAGAAACTCATCAGGCTATCAGAGTGATGCTCCTACAGGGTCCTGAAGTTTCTGTCCCTCCAGGTCATCTTGGATCAGTGTTTTCCCAGTTTCCTTTCCTCATGCTTGCTTCGAGGAAGAAAAAAAGGGGGTCCTTTTTCCAAGTACCTTCTAAATGAAACACTCAAGACAGTGCTACTCAGGGAACTTTGCTTGGGTAGCTTATTTTAGGACTGGTTCCGGGTGTGTAACCTTGGTAAAGTTATAGCCTCCCCAAATTCAGATGATAGAAGGAAGACAAGATGTATAGACTGGAGAGGGGAGGGAAGAAATCAGTGGCTTTGGCCAGCCTCTGTGCCACCCAGTATGACAGAGGAGTGGGAACCAGCCCTCTGAAGCTCTGCTTTGCCGTAGGCACTGCACATTGTGCCACCTGCTCATCATCTCCTCTAGTCTCACATTGAGCATCGGAGTACACGTTGTGCAGACGGGGGAAACTGAGGAGCTCTGAGAGGCTGAGCATTGAGCTCACCCCATGCCCTAGGGCGTGGGAAGAGGGCACAGGAAGCCTCATCCATGGGGGAAAGGGTCGAGGATGGACATGGGTGGGAAGAAGGCAGAGAGATCCCATCCTAATCTGTTACCACCTCGTTTCATAGGGGGTGAGATTAGGACGTGGCAGCTAACTCTCTTAAGGACATTCTAACCTCAGGTTATGTTGGGGATGGACCAACATAAACTGAGATCAGAATGTCCTTAGGTCTGGGCCACTCCAAGCTTGGGCTGCCTCCCTTAGACATAGGTTAGAGTGAGAGACCCAGCTCTTTCTCCCAAAGCCTGGTCTTCATGCCCCAGACACCTCATTGCCCCAATCAGATATAAGACTCACTTACTCTTCGAGGTCCCCCTGAACTGCCAAGTGTTTTAATTGTCAGAAAACAAACGAACACACTGCTATGTTTCAGGGTTTCAAGTGTGTTGTACTGTGGACTTTGACAATATATTTTTTCTCTTAACCTACCAAGACTCTTCCTTAAGAACAAGATCTATAGCTTTAAAATGCCTTCTTCTATGGGAAATTTCCTGCCAAGCCAGGGCACTAAATACTTTCATCGTCATAGCTTTCCTGAAGTCTGGACATATACTGAGCATCTGCTCTTTGTTCTGGGCAGCTTACAGTATCTTAAACAGATTTTCAGAAAAAATAATGCTAGCTGTATTTTCTAGTGCCAATTGTATACCAACAGTGTAGTAAGTACCTTTTTAAATTAGTCCTCAACCTACCTGCAGTACAGGGGGTGAACTTATTATTCTGATTTCACTGATGAAGAAATGGGCTCAGAAAGGTTAAGTCCCTTCCTGAAATCTCACATCCAGGAGAAGCTAGGATGATTTAAAACAAAGTTTGGAGAGGCGCTGGGCTCTGCATCCTCTAACATGTGGCACTGCACCTTGCCAGTCTCTGTCTCCATCTGTGATACGTGTGCACATGCGTACCTACACGCACGCACACACACACACACACACACACACACAGAGCTATCACACATCTCAGAGCCTAAGAAATAGGACTAAGCCCAGAACTCATAGAATTGCCTGTAAATGCTAGGCACAGATGGAAATTATTATGTTCCACCAAAAGCACAGCTGCAAACTATACTTACAAAATACTTCTGCACTTCCCAGAGACCTGGACTTCAAACTTGCCCAGTGGCGCCTGATTATAGAACTTGAGCATCCTGTCTCAGGGTGAAGGGGAGAGGCTCTGGCTTCACGAGAAGGTATGCCAGCGTTGTTCTGCTTCACCCTAGACTGTGTTGTCTGTCAGTTTCTGTGTGCTGCCAGGATATTATACGGAATTTGAGAAGTTGGAGTCAGGTCTCTGACGCTAGAGTTTCACTAAGTAGGTGGTTCTGTGCATAAGAACTGTTACTGTCTGCAGGTTCCTATAGCTAAGCTGCCAAGAAAAACACATTATTTTCCAAAACTTTCAGAGCATGTGCAGAACACTTTCTTAGCATTTTCTTCTCTCAGCATTTTCTCTGCTTCCCAGAAGCTGGCAGCCAATGGTAATGTGGAGTTCAGCATATTCTAACCACACACGCAGGGCAGGGCTGCCTTGGCCCCCCTCAGGCTTTCGTTGGGTGAGCAGGCAGTGGTGGAGCTCTTCTGGGTGAAGTCTTCTGGAGTTGCTCTTTGGAACTCACGTATGAGTTTGACTCCACAAGTCTTGGCATAGATTCTGAAACAGTTGCACCAAATTAGTTCTGAATGTGGAACAGAGAATTCAGTGTGTCTGTTACTCAGGTAGGAGGTGCTCAGAATGTCCCGTGCAGAGCAGCCAGTCATTACTCCTGTTTGTTCTCACCTGGGTGTGCATCCTCATGCTGCAGTGGCTGTAGCACCTTCATGCCAGGTGCTGACAGAGTGGGAAATTCTCCTCACCGGCCTGAGTCCCAGAGACTTAAGGAAACAGACTTCAGGTGGGGCTGTGGATCTAGAAAGCAGCGGATAATAGATTGGGGCATTAAAAGCTTTTGATGCGGGGGGCTCATGCTTAGACTGCAGGGAGTTGTGCTGAGCAAATAGATGTGTTTTTCAAAACCAGAGTATTGCCCCATGTCCGCACTGGAGTTAAGTGGACATGCTTCTCTGTGTACTCTGAATGATCTTGCACTCCTCTTAAGTGAAGGAGTACCATGGCCATAGTCAGTGAGATCCCACAAATGTTTTTAAATGAGTAAGGCTTTAAGTAGTCACAGAGTATCCAGCCTACCATTGACTTCTCCACATCCTAAAACCTGAGGCAGCCGTGGTACATGCTTTATAAATGTTTCATTTCTTTTTTGTTGTTGTTTAAGTAATTAAAGTGTTTAAAATGTCTTCATTAGATGTGACGATTGTTTAATGGGTTTGCCTCTGACATGTGGCTCCATGGGAGACAGGCAAAGTAATTAAGAAGTTACCAGAAGTTGATCAGCTAAGGGAATGCAAAAGTTAGCATTTCAGTAAGTGAACTTCTCCTGGAACAAACAAGCAATTTTTCTCTTTATTTTAAGTAATATACCCTTTTCTCACTTAGTAATTTAATGGTACTTAAAGACATGTGTATAAGTGAGTGTATACATATGAGGTATGACTATACGGTTGTTTGTGGGAATTTCTTTTCTTAACATACAGAATATCAAAGTGTTTCATGTCACCCCACCCTCCTTAAATAGTGTCTTTTGGGAGACTATGTGCGGATTGGCTATAGTGCTGCCAAGTAAAAGTATCTTGGGAACTCCTCTATTAGAATGGCCTTCAGGGCTTGGCACGTTCCTTTGGTTTTCCCTTAGAGATGAGAAATCTTCCTCCTTTGAGGATGGATTTAAGTTCTGAAAATAATCTCAAGTACTTTATAGCACAGTCGGATGAATAAAGATGGCAATTAAGGTAAGTCAGACCATTTTCGTTTCCTAAAAAATCCCTAAGAAATTTCTTGGAATGAGTCTCTGGAATCAGAGCCTCTCAAATTGTCCACTTCAAGAGAGGACCATCCTCATTAGCACACAGATTTTTGAAAACTGCTTGTCTTGCCATGCCTCTTATGTGTTCACATCTCTGCATACACTACAGACATAAGTGCATATTCATTAATATAAATGTCTGGTAGGTATTCTGTAAAACCATGTTTACTTTAGTGCATGTTATTGTCATGTTATGATGTGACTGGGGTGTTTGTCATGAAACTTTGCTTCTTCACAGAATTAGAATACTGCTCTCTCTATATTGAAGTACATATGCAGCATTTTCTTGTATCAGCTCCCAAAGCCTGGATGCCCAGTGTTGTGTTTACATGTGATTGTGCCTAGGAGTCTGTTCACATAGAGACACCTGTAAGTATTTATTACAAAACAAAATGTAAGCAAATATATCCACATTGGTTTTAATTGAATCAAGGTGTTTTTTTTTTTCCCTTTGAGGAGGAACAGGGAGCCTCCTCCTCCATGAGCACTTACAGAATTGTGTAAAATTCTGTGTACCAAGGGCAAGCACGGGCGCCTGATTTCAGCCCACCTGCTGCCACTGCCCTCCCACCTGCTCTGTGTGTGTGCATCACTGTGCTTGGTGGCAGTGTGCTGTGCTCATGCCAGGCTCTTCCCAGCAGACTCTGGTATCTGGCAGTAATGTCTGGCATCTTTGTATTGCCATTCTGTGTTGAGGGGTGGTGTACATGGCTGTACAGCCAGATGGGTCTGTGTACCAGTGTGGGGAGTCCAAAAACACTGCCAGTCCCCCCACAGCAAATATTGATGCTGTTGGTCAGCCAAAGATTTTCCTCTTCTTTGCTGCTTAAACTTGTGCCTTAATATTGTACATAATAAATGGATAAAATAGCTCTTCCCTCTCGCTTGCTCTTTTCTTCCTTAAAGAACTTATGAACTTGTGCTCAATAAACGTTTCATTTCATTTTACTCCACTTACTGTTTTGCTTCAGAGGCCCTCAGCTCCCCCCTTGTGGGCCTCACGCTGACACCAACACACAGCTCTTGACTCTGAGGAGGAAATGAATCATCCAGACCACCGCAGCTTGCAGCCCGCCCACTCCTGGCTCCTCCAGACAAATAAGGAGAAAGGAAACGCAGGGAGACTGTGGGCCCTGGTGTCCACTTTGATCACATGTGAGTGAACACATACATATGAGTGTCCACTTTTGGGGGTTCCTCAATTAAGAGCCTGCAAATGATCACTGTAAACTGGCTGTCCCAGGAATTCACCCAGGCAGTCTGGAGTCAGCCATGCCTCTGAATCTAAGGATGGAAATGGGAGATGGGAGCTGTTTTGTTAGCATCTTGGGGCACATGAGAAAAAAGTGGGGCTTTGGTGGAAAGGAGTCACGTGGTAAATGGGTGAAATCCAAGCCAGGAGCCTCGGGGATTAACGCAGAACAGAGTAAGACTCATGAGAATCTCTATGTGAAGGTCCCTCGCCTGGGATCACTGTGTTTAAGAGAGGGTGGTGCCTGCTGTTTATTCTCTAGTGATGCCCTTTCAGCAGAATCCTCTCTCCTTGCCCACCCCCAATCCTAGCATAGGAAAAGCTTCCTAGATGTGAGCTCTGGGAGAGTGTGAAGGATGCATCTCTAGCCCCCCAGTAATCACTGGTGTGATTTATATGCATTATCTTCTTTAATCACAACCTCGTCATCATCCCCACTTTAAACCCCAGGAGACTGAAACTCAGAAAACCTTGGGCAAATAATGTGCAAAAGATGGCAGGTCTACCTGATGCAGAGCCCAGGCACTGGCATGTGGGAGGTGGGTGGGTGCTGGGAGGCAGGAGAGCTCATGCTCCTGTCTGCCTGGCTTCTTGTCTGTCCTGCTTCCATCTTGAAGAATCATCTGCAAGAAGTGCCATCTGTGCCTGCGTGCAAATAGGACTCCATTCCTGTAAAATGAACCCTTGTAGCTCCATAGTCTCCACCTGTCAGGATGACTTGGGGAAGACAGCTGGAGGACTACATTTGTGTTTAGGGTTTGGATGACCCTTCCAGGTTGTCACCTCCCCATGCTGATCCCACACATGTACATCATGCTAGGCACCTCCTGAGCTCTGACCTTTCTCTTGGCCCCTTGTACATCGCAGGAGAGAAGTCCCCAGTCCCAGCAGTTCTGTGTAGTCATTCCAAGTGGTACACATCTGTGCCCTGAAGGAACACTGGCCTCCATTCTGACATCTGGGCTGGGGCCTCAGGAACCAAGAGAGAGCAATGCCTTTTAAGTTGCCCAGGTTCATCATGATAAGGAGTTAGGTCACAAATGGGAAATAAATCAGAAGCGATGAAATTCCTTTCTTAAATTTCTGTGTTGTCAAAATAAGCTTTCTGTCATTGAAGAATGTCATTATGGTTTACTGTTTCTGTTGCCTTTTTATCAAGCATGACAGTGTGTCTTTGATGTGCGTCTTTTATCTGCCTGTTCCTGGCAGGCAGACACCTAAGACCATTCCAGCTGAGCCAGGACTCCCTCTCTTAGTGAGTCTGTCATCCTCAAATTTCCTCTTTTTGGAATATTGGGAGATATATAGGTGATTTTTTTAGATTGAACCTGGAATTTATGGGAACCTGGGAAGCCCTCTATATCTAATATGGAGTTCCATCTAAGGGTGACTCTCCTCAAGTTTTTAGAGACTCATCATGTGTATACAGATAATATAAGGATCATAGACTACATCACTGAGTGCTTTGGAGTATGGTAATATTAAGTGTAGTCTTATTGTTAGAAACTAACAATGCCTAACTTTGTGTCCTGATGGTTTTTGCCTCTCTGAATGTGCAAGTGAGGCAAGATCTAAGTTTTATTGAGTTGGCTTTGGAATAATATTTCATCTTAAGAACCCCAGGGGTAGGTATTATGGGACATTATTACCCCTACACGTCAAATGAGGAAATAGACTCAAGAAAAGTGAGTGTACACTTGGCTCTGCAGTAGAAACTAGTCCTGCTCATTTCTAAAGCCTCCACTCTCTCTCTGCACTGAATTGTTGCCTTTGACTTTGGTTGGTTTTTTTGTTTGTTTGCTGGTGTTTGTTTAAGAATTGGTAAGCAGATGGCTAATTGAAAAAACATCACTGAGGCTCTTTTTGGAAATGTGACTTTTTTTTTCAGCCAAAGGCATATACTGACAGGCTGGATCAGTGGCTCTGGTCTGTGAGATGTATACTTAATTTTTACCTGCTAGACTTTGTTTATTAACACTCACCTGGCTGGCAGCATGGTGGAGAAGGGACCAACAGGCAGAAGCTGTGTCAGGTCCGCACTGGGGCTGGGGGCCTGCTCTTGGTTTTCCTCAGGTACATTGTAAAGCCACAGAACTTGTGGTCCAGGAATGCTGAGTATAAAATGGAAATGTCTGGCCATCTAATGAAGTCCTTGATTGTACCAGACAGGCATCTATGCCTGGTTTCCCAATCACCTGAACCTTGGTGCCTTCCCTTCCATATTTACAGTTCTGCTTCTGCGCCATCTACTTCGTCTTCTCTGCTAGGGATCCCAGTCACCTTGGGCTCCTCCCCTACTCTCTCATTTAGCTAGCTGGTCACCTGTTCTTGCCCATTCCATCCTCCCACGTTGCTTCTGTACTTTCATTTTCTCTATCCCCATGACTTTCGTTCAAGACTTCATGTCTCACATGGACAATTACAGTAGGCTTCTGTCTACCATCTCTTCCTACTCTATCCAGAGAA
Organism: Sapajus apella; assembly: GCF_009761245.1. Taxonomy (NCBI): domain Eukaryota; kingdom Metazoa; phylum Chordata; class Mammalia; order Primates; family Cebidae; genus Sapajus; species Sapajus apella. The sequence goes on along the minus strand of NW_022436974.1, from coordinate 7,176,076 downwards.
GCAAGAGTAATAATGACATTTATTGATTGTTGTTATGCACCCAACCTCCTGTGAGCTTTTCCTATATTAGCACATTGAATTCTTAGAATCACTATTAGTATAGCTCCGTTGTACGGATGGAGAAACTAAGAAGCAGGGAAGTTAAGCCTCTTGCCCAAAGTCCTAGAGCTTGCGAGTGGCAGGGCTGGGATTCAAGTCCAGATAGATTGGCTCTAGAGCCTCTAGACCACACTATTCTTCCCTAACCTCAGTTTCTAGAGGCATGTTGATAATGTCACTCTGTTGAGGGTAATTGCCGCAACATTATTAGCTTCCTGTGACCTTCAGGATAAAGCTACGGCATTCATGCCCTGCACAGTCTGACCCCACTTCCCTTTCTATCCCTACCTTCAAGTCGCTCTAGGAGCCACACTCTGCCCATAATCTGCTTTGTGTGTTTCCATTTCTGTACCTGTCCATGAGGTCCCTGGGATTGATATGCCCTCTTGTCTATCTGTCCAAATCTAACTCATTCTTCAAGGTGAGGCTCAAATGTCACTTTTCTCGGGAAGGTATTTCAGGTCACCAGGGTCAAAATTAATTGCTCCTCTTCCATTAATAGCTGAGTCACCTGAAGAAAGTTGTCGAACTTCTGCAAACCTCTTCTTTGCAAGATATCATGCAGCAGGTACCATGTCTGTTTGCTTCATTAATGTGAATCAGGCACCTAATGCAGTTCCTGGCACACCGCAGGTGCTTGAGTGTTGACTGAATGAGTCAACCCCAAGGATTTAATAAGAAGGATTGTAATGTGTCTAAAATGACAGTGCCGTGCATCATACCATCCATCCAGCCCTTGCCTCAGGCTCCTATTACAGTGAACTATGTACACAAGTGTCTGTCAGCTCATCTCTCTGGGGTAGGAACCCTGACTTGTATCCAGAGTAGATGCTCATTAAAAGTTGAACTGACTGAGTTCTCCCAAGCTTCTTACTGCATGTTCAGTGACTATTGTCAGGGAAACTGGATGTAGAGGTCCTCAAGTAAAACATTATTGTGTAAGTAATGCATATTTGTTTTTAAAACAAGCAAATGATAGAGGAGAATACAAAGTAGAAGCTACTACCTCCTCTAAATTGCTGCATGTAGCCATTGAGTCTATTAAGTTTGGAGAATTTCCTTCTAGGCTTCTCTACAGATATGTAAAACCAAGTAGGTAAATTTGGATGAGTGACCATGCTACTCATACAACTTGCTTTTTTCATTCAATGATAGGTCATAGGCAGGTTTCCCAAGCAGCATGTGTATATCCCTCTCATTGTGGTTTATGGTGGTATCTGTTCCTTTGTGTGGAGGAAAGGGAGCTTATTGAAACTTGAGGGTGCTCCAGCACCACCACCAGCTCCCCACAGCATTTCCCCAGCAATCAAGGGAGAGCTAAGAGCATAGGGAAGCTGGGGAGATGTTTTGTTTCTCTCCTAAGAAAGCAGCCAAAACTTGTAATATATAAGTCAGGCCTGGCCAAATGCTGGCCCTGAGTTCCTCCAGTGCATCAAAACATTTCCATTCGCCTGTCCAGGCACTAAAAAAAATTGATGATTGTCATGATGACATTGGGATCCCAAGGACTAAACAACACCATGGCCCCAGTTGATGGCTCAGCCCAGTCTGGCCTGGAATGCTCTGTTCCCATCCAGAAACCCTCTGTCGGCTCTCTGAGGGGCTAATTTTGCATCCAGTGCCCTACCCTTTGGCCTAGAGAACACATTTTCCTGGCATAATTCAACTCAGCCCTACTCCAATTTGACTTTGTTTGGGGAGTTGATGACATTGATCTTTCCCTTGTCCCTGACACTTTCGTTCTGCAGAGCATCTGCCAGATTTTTACAAACATTTAGCTTTAGGAATAGCCTGTAAAAAGAAGCCCAGTTTATGAGTCACTCATCAGGTTATTACTGAAAATTTACTATGTGCCCAGCACACTTGAGATCTTGTGGGGAAGCCAGATGATGCAGAATGCCGTGGTGATCCTGCCCTGAAGGTAGAGGAGGGGCAGGGAAGTGGACTGACTTTCTACTGTACGCCAAGCATTTTATGTCAAATGTGGCATTTGGTCCTCACAACAGCAAGGACAGTGAGATTCAGAGAGGCTAAGCAGATGACCAAGGTCTGCACTTACCCAAGTAAGCAGCAGGATGGCATTTCAGCCCAGGATTGGATGACGCTAAAAGTCAGGATGTTTCCACAGCATCATGCAACCTACATGTTCAAGTCTAATTGAAGTCACAAGTATGATAGACAATTTGCTCTTTGTCCTTAATGGAGGATGTATATCAGGATCCCCGGACATATCTACCAAGCCCCCATCACTCTTGGCGTTTGGAGAGAAATTGGCTGATGGTACCCTGCCATGTACTGCAGTCCCCAGCTCTGAGACAGCACTGTGGACAGCCTGACTGCAGGTAGAACAGAGAGAGGCCCCACCAAAGTTTGCATGGTGGAAGTCTCACACTGGATACATTTAGAGAGCTCAGACTGAATCTTTTCTCTGCTTCTATCCTGAGAGTTCCATTACCACCAGCAGGGGCCATCTACTGTCTTGTCCAAGCCTTTCCAGAAGAGCCACTGAGAGGGGCCCCACAAAAGAGCCAGTGGTGTCTCCTGCCCTCCTCTCTTGCCAGTCTGTATAATATCTCAATCTAATTTTACCTGGAAGAGGGATAGTTGGAGGTGGTAACCATACTTCGTACCTTAAAAAAAAAAAAAACTTAGGTGTCAATACTTTATACCTTGATTAATAACAAATCTTTTGTTGCATCACTGTTCCTCATCATCTCCACTAAATTCACAGGCTGGGGCTTCAGAACATGGTACAACTTGTCAGGCATGTACAACTAATGTTGGACATCTGTCATAAGTAATGAGCAGAAACTGCAAAGGAAGCCATTTCTTTAAGTCTTACGTGCCTCTCAGTCAAGACCATCACAGTGTTCTAGAGGGGAAGATGAAAGCCCACTGCATTAGGGCTTCTGTAACAAGCAAACAAAAAATACACTCCTGTTTCATGTTTTCCATAGGGTAATGCTGGGCATTCAGTGAGTGGCCAACAAATGTGAAATCTTTACTTAGTAACATCTTCAGCCTGTGCATAATGCCTTTCTTCTAAAGAGCACAGGTATGTGTTTTATACTATTCACACTGCCAGGAGAAACAGCTAGGGACGGCTGTCATGACTTCTTTTAACATAACTGGGAGAAAGGCGAACAGAGAGCTTGGGTGCTTTCCCAAGGTCATGGTGAAGGCCAGCAGAGCCAATTAGAGGTGGCCCTCTTGTGGCCCCGTTGGTGCTTTCTGGGCAAAATGAGCCATCTATGCTGAAGTTTTGTGGGCATTGGGTCTTTTCTGAGCCCTGTACCTTACCGTGGCTGTGGATCAGTAAACTGAGAAGTTATAGGCTTGGTTGGATTGGCCAGGAAGTCACCTCAGAAGAGCTTCATGTTCATACTTGTATGTCTAATGAACCAACTGTTTCCACAAAGCCATTGTTCAAGGCTAAGAAGCTGGGATTTCTCCCAGTGGCAGACCCAGGAGGGGTGGGCCCAGTATTGTGAGATCACAGCAGAAAATGCTTTGGGGATTCTTTGACAACCTTGAAACCCTTGACTTTACATCAGGGCTGAGATCTGAATGGCCATGGCAGCAAGGTGGCAGATGAAAATAGAGGGGATCTTTCCCAGGGATAACAGAACTGATGGCAAATGCAGTTCCTTTGCTTTTGAGATACAGGGTTGGAGAGATGCTACCTGTCACAGTCTGATCAATCCAGGTTACTTGGGACCACAAGTAGCACCTGGTTCCATAGGAATCTCAACATTCGAAAAATGTACAAAGCATCACAAATAATTCGTGATGTAAATAATTCATACTGAGAAACAAAAGTAATACACACACAGACACACACATTAGTTTAACATTCTCATTATGTTAGTTGAAGGGTGCAAAGATGAATAAGATGCTGTGCCTGACCCCCCAGAAGCTCACAGTCTAAGCAAAAAGACAAGAAAGGTCCACAGTGTGATGTTTAGTGTCAAACTCATGAGATGTACAAACTGTTCTGTTGGTCTATAGGAGTGGGGAAATAGAAAAGCAGGTGACATTTGGGATGAACTTGGAAGAATGATAAGGGAAATGGGGCTAAGGCTGGAGGGCAGAGGGAACAACATGCATAGATGCATCTATTTTGCTTATAACTGTTATTTGTGCAGGGCTTGATGGGGGTAGTTCATCTCTTCTGGGCCCCACTATGGTGGCTCAAAGACCTGTGGTTAGAACACTGGGGGGTCCTGGGGCGTCTCCACTCATTGTGGTCTCTTCTCAGGGTCCCTCTGGCATAGTCCAGGGAAGCCAGACTTGCTGCATGATAGCTCAGGGTATCAAAGGGACATGTTGAGAGAGGACATAAGACAGGAGGTTTCTCCTTTCATGACCTAGCCTCAGAAATCACTCAGCCTCACTTCTGCCACATCTACTGCCGAGGTAGTTACAAAGGCCAGTCTGCGTTTGAGAGGTGAGGGTTGGGGGATAAACTTCATCTCATTACATGAAAATGGCAAGGTTCCAGAAAAGCACACAGGACCAGAAACACTGCTGTACCCACTTTGGAAAACAAAGTCTGCTACACTGGTATCAACTGTGGGCCAGATGCAGCATCAGAAGTTTTACATACATTTTCTCATTTTACTCTCACCTCTACCTGTGAAGCAGGCATCATTCTCCTTATCTTATCTGTCAGGAAGTTGAGGCTTGCAGATGGGAAGAGGCCTGCCTAAAGTCACACAGCCAAGAAGTAGAGAAGCTGGCACCAAGTACAATCCTGAAGGTCCCAAAGCCTCTTTCCCTCTCACTGCTGCTGTCTCAGCCTTAGGAAGGAAAGCATGGAAACAGACAGTCCCAGAATGTTGCTACTGCTAAATAGGGAAGAGAATTTATGAGCTATACAGGAGGCTGAATCAACAGATCTTGCTGACCAATTTAATTCATACTGTATCTGCATCAGATATGCTGTAGGGCAGACTGTTTTCCGTGGTAGCCATTGTAAAGCACTGCAAATCCACTCCCATATTCACACCAGGGAGTTCAAGCTGACAATTACAGATCACTTACCAAGGGCTGGGCTTTGTTCTAAGCCTTTTTACAGGCATCATCTAATTTAATATTCACAGTGACCGTTGAGATGGATATTATTATTATTGCTGTTAGGCTTAAAGACATTAATAAATGTGTCATGAGAGGACATTACCCCAAGAGGTCCATCCACTCCCATGAAATCTTTTTTACATCCAGCAAGATGATAGCCTGAACGGATGTACTCTCGGCCATGGAATGGTCAGGAGAGTCTCTCTCTGGAGAGTTGGAAACCAGCTCCACTGTTTACTAGCTGTGTGACCTTGGGCCAGTCACTTAACCTTTCAGTGCGTCGGTGTCCTCATCCATCAAATGGGAATAACAGTTCCCTCTCACAGAGGTTCCCATGAGGAGCATGAGACAAGCCTGGACAGTACTCAGTGCAGACTGGCACAGAGAGAGCTCTCCGTCTGTTCAGCTGTCAATAGCTTGGAGCTGATGCCCACAGCTCCTTGGGGTTGACTCGCAGACCACAAGTTCTCATGGTTCAGTGATTGGCACCGTTTTCTACAGAGGAGGACCAGGAAGCAACTTGTTTACACTCGCCTTGTTGGGGTGGAGGTGAGGGTGAATCTTCCTAGTCACACACAAAGGATCAACCAACCAGTGAAATGGGGAATGAGGTCAGGGTGTGAAGGGAGATATTTGCAGACACAGTTCAGCTTTGTGATGCTGGAACCTGCAGAGAGCTGGCCCCAACCCCAAGGGTGCAACTTATACACTGAGTCAGGGCCTACGCCTTTGTGCCTGGTGAGGGCAGGAGGCCCTGGATTTAGGCTTAGGTGGTCTTGCTTAGCAAAGGAGTTATGAACAATGACCTTCATTTTTAGCCAAACTCACTTCTGCTTTAAGGAAAAAAGAAGGGAGGTATCTTGGTTATACACAGGAAGGCACAGTGTAGCAAGGACCTGCTTCAGACTTTGAATTAGGTCCATTTGTTTTACCAGCTGGGACTCTATCCAGAGTCTTCTGTCATGTGGGAGAATCATCCTGGCTGAGGTGTCATCTTACTGTTAATAAAGCTACAGAGAGGGCCCCAGTGCAGTGGCTCTTGCCTGTAATGCCAGCATTTTGGAGGCCAAGGTAGGAGGATCACTGAGGCCAGGAGTTTGAGACCAGCCTGGGCAATATAGTGAGACCCCATTTTTACAAAAAATTTAAAAATTAGGTATGTGGGAAGATTGCTTGAGCCCAGGAGTTAGAGGCTATAATGAGTCATGATTGTGCCACTGCACTTCAACCCATGCAACAAAGAGAGACATTGTCTCAAAAAAAACCAAAAAGCTACAATGGAGAGGCTTCTACTAAGATGAGCAGGCAAATGCCTCCAAGGAATCAGCCCACTGCCAGACTGAAGGGAGCTGGGCAGGGAGCTCCTCATAAGAGATTTTCAGTCTTCGTAAAAGCTTTTATAGATACTTTCAGAAGAGTGAATAGAGAGCCAAGACTCCAGAACTCCAGAATGTCCCTATTTTTTGGCTTACTTACCACTGGGGACATCCATTGTTCATTTCCCTGGGTGCCAGCACCCTTCCCCCTTTGTCTGGGCCTCTAACCACATGGCTGGACTAGGGGCTGCTGTCTTCTTACAGACTACACCTCCTGTCTGTTACTGGCAGACCCAGGCTACTTCTTCACTGCACCACTCCTCTTTACTGCAAGTGATGCAGGTATCTATGCTGGACCTGTTAGGCAGAAAGTCCTCCACTGGCATACTGCATCCTCTCCATACAGAATTGTTCAGCTTGAACCAGGTTCCAATCCTCCTCTGGCAAAAGAGCTGGAATCCACTGATAGGTACCCAGCATTATGGAAGCAGATCTGAGAGAGAATACAGCAGAGAGAAGTGGAGAGGAGAAGCTAGGAGCATCCTGGCTGTGTTCCTGCCCATAGTTCCCATCATCCCTAGCCCAGGTACACTCTGTCCTGGTGATTTGGTTATGTGAACCAATACATCTCTCCTTTAGCCTTAGGTAGCACGTTGGGTTATTCTCCTTTGGTGTCAGAAAATTCCCAAGTAAGGCAAGCACATGGAGGTCAGTATTAGTCTGTTCTCACGTTCTGCTTATAAAGACATATCCAAGACTGGTAATTTATAAAGAAAAAAGAAGTTTAATGGACTTACAGTTCCCACATGGCAGGGGAGGCATCACAATCATAGCAGAAGGCAAATGAGGAGCAAAGTCACATCTTACATGGTGGCAGGCAAGGCAAGAGAGCTTGTTCAGGGAAACTCCTCTTTATAAAACGATCAGCTCTCCTAAGACTCATTCACTATCACGAGAACAGTACAGAAAAGACCCCCATGATTCAGTTATCTCTCATCAGGTCCCCGCCATGACACATGGGAATTGTGAGAGCTACAATTCAAGATGAGATTTGGGTGGGGACACAGCCAAACCATATCAAGGGCTCACAATAAAGGTAATTACAGAATACATTTTATGTCCTTGCCCCTCAGGCTTCCATAAAACCTCACTTCCAAACATTTCAACACCAGGCTGTTGTGTGTAGTCCAACACTTCCTGTTGGAAGACCTGCTGAATTAGCACACCAATGGCTCCAAAGGTGGGACGTCCATCCCCTCCTTATATATCATCAGTTCCTTAGGTTTTCTGTTCAGCAACATCTACTTTTTGTTCCTTTTCTTCTCCTACTTCCCTCCCTTTGTTTCCCTATTCTCTTCCCTGCCTTTCCTTTCTGAAAAGAAAAAAAAATCAACAACACTAAAGAATATAGACATGCCTGGCTTAAAAACCCAGCCTCCCTAAATGGTGGCCATGTGCTTCCTGAGATCTGCTGACAAGGAATGATCGTTTACTTCCTTCAGTGCATTTAAAGTAAGAGTTTTACAAAACTCTGTATACATACAACTTTCAAAGAGCTCATCAATTTTGTGTTCTGAAAATCTTGTCACTCCTTTTTCTTATCTCCTTTGAACTTCACTAGCATCTTGCTCAGTATAGCTGAATATGGGCATTTTGCCTTTCTGACATTTGATTGCTTGCTTATGTTTCCTTTCATTTTTAGTTGACATGTAGTAATTGTAAATATTTATGGAAGAGAGAAATTTTGATACTTGTATGCAATATGTAATGATAAAACGGTAATTAGGATCGGTCACTTCAGATACTTGTCATTTCTTTGTGTTGGGAGCACTCGAAATCCTCTTTTCTAGCTTTTTGAAAATATACAATAAATTATTGATAACTACATTCACCATACAGTGCTATAGAACAGAATTTATTCCTAACTAGCTATGATTTTGTATTCATTTAGCAACCAACCTCTTCCTAGCCCCTAAAAACTGCAATTCTACTCTCTACTTCAATGAACATGACCTTTTTCAGCTCCCACAAGAGTGAGAACATACTATATTTATCTTTCAGTGCCTGACTTACTTCACTTAATTATATTTCACTTAACCATGAACTCCAGGCTTATCCATGTTGCCGAATGACAGGATTTCATTTTTTATGGCTGAATAGTATTCTGTTGTGTATATGTGCCATATTTTCTTTACCCATTCATCTGTTGATGGGCATTTAGGTTGATTTTGTGTATTGGGTATTGTGAAGACTGCCATGATAAATATGGGGTGCAGGTATTTCTTCATATATTTATTTCTTTTCCTTTGGATAAATACCAGTGGTGAGATTGCTAGATCATATGGTAGTTTTATGTATTTTTTTTGAGAAAACTTCATACTGTTTTCCATAATGTCTGTAATTAATTTACATTTCCACCAACAATGTAGAAGATTTCCCTTTTCTCTGCATCTTCACCAGCATTTATTATTACTATTTTTGTCTTTTTGATAAAAAGCATTCTAACTGGGGTAAAATAATATCTCGTTGTGGTTTTGATTTGTATTTCCCTGATGATATGTGATGTTTAGAATTTTTGTATATACTTGGCCATTTGTAGGTCTTTTTTAGAGAAATGTTTATTCAGATCCTTACATTTATCAGTTGGAATTTTATTTGCAATTGAGTTGATTTTCTTATGTATTTTGAATATTAGTCCCTTGTCAGATGTCTCCTTTGCAAAATTTTTTCCCATTCTACAGATTGTCTTTTTACTCTGTTGATTCCTTTGCTGTGCAGAAGCTTGCTAGTTTGATATAGTCCCATTTGTCTTTTTAGTTTTTGTTGCCTGTGCTTTTGAAGTCTTACACATAAAATCTTTGCCTAGATAAATGTCATGACACATTTCTATGTTTTCTTCTAGTAGTTTTATAGTTTTCAGCCTTACATTTAAGTCTTTAATCCATTTTGGGTTGATTTTTATATGTGGTGGGACATAGGGGCCTAATTTCCTTCTTCTGCATATGAATATCCAGTTTTTCTAGAACCAACAGCTGAAGAGGGTGTCCTTTCCCCAGTGTATGTTTTTGGTATCTTGGTAAAAAAATCAGTTGGCTGTAAACACATGGATTCATTTCTAGGTTCTCTAGTCTGTTCCATTGGTCTATGTGTCTGTTTTTATGCCAATACAATGTTGTTTTCGTTACTATGGCTTTGTAGTATATTTTGAAGTCAGGTTGTGTTATGCCTCCAGCTTTGCTATTTTTGCTCAGTATTGCTTTGGCAATTTGGGTTTCTCTGTGGTTCCATACAAATATTAAGATTGCTTTTCTATTTCTGTAAAGAATGTCATTGGTATTTTGATAGGGAATGCATTGAACCTGTAGATCTATTTGGGCAGTATGATAATTCTAACAATATTAATGCTTCTAACCCATGAGCATGGAATGGCTTTTTATTTTTTGATATCCTCTTTCTTTTTAAAAATTATTTTAAGTTCCAGGATACGTGGACAAAATTTGCAGGTGTGTTACATAGCATATGTGTGCCATGGTGGTCTGCTGCACCTATTAACCCATCATCTGGGTTTCATCCTCTCAACCTCCCACCCCCCAATAGGCCCTGATGTGTGTTTTTCCCCTCACTGTGTACCTGTATTCTCACTGTTCAGCTCCCACTTATGAGAACATGTGGTATTTGGTTTTTGGCTCCTGTGTTAATTTGCTGCATCCTCTTTAATTTCATTCATCAGTGATTTGTAATTTTAATTATAGAGTATAGAGATCTTTCACCTCCTAAATTTATTCCTAAGTCATTCTTTTGATAATTATTTTAAATGGGATTGCTTTCCTGAAGTATTTTTTAGCTAATTTGTTATTAGTATATAGAAATACTACTATTTTTGTGTGTTGATTTTGTATCCTGCAATTTTACTCAATTCATTTATCAGTTCTGAGAGGGTTTTTATTAGTGGGGGGAGAGTCCTTAGATATTTCTGTATATAAGATTATGTTGTCTGCGAAGAGGAACCATTTGACTTATTCTTTTCCAATTTGGATGTCCTTTATTTTATTATCTTGCCTAATTGCTCTGGCTGGGACTTTTAGTACTATGCTGAATAAAAGTGGTGGAAGTAGGTATTTATGTCTTGTTCAGGCTTTTACCTTGTTTGGTATGATGTCAGCTGTAGGCTTGTCATATATGCCTTTTATTGTGCTAAGGTATGTTCCTAATATGCCTAATTTTCTGAGAATTTTTTATCATGAAAAATGTCAAATTTTGTCTATTGAGATGGTCATATGATTCTTGCCCTTCATTCTGTTGAGGGATCACATTTATTGATTTGTGTATATTGAACCACCCTTGTATCCTTGGGATAAATCCCACTTGATCATGTTGTATTATCTTTTTGATGTACTGCTGGATTTAGTTTGCTAGTATTTTCTTGAAGATTTTTGTATTTATGTTCATCAGGGATATTGGCCTGTAATTTTCTTTTTTATTGTGTCTCTGTCTGGTTTTGGTATTAGGGTAATGCTGGCCTTGTAGAATAAAAAATAATTCCTGGCTGGGCACGGTGGCTCACACCTGTAATCCCAGCACTTTGGGAGGCTGAGATCAGGAGAATCACTTGAACCTGGGAGGCGGAGGCTGCAGTGAGCTGAGATTACGCCACTGTACTCCAGCCTGGGCAACAGAGCAAGACTGTGTGTCAAAAACGAAAACAAAAACAAAAAAACCCACCAACTCTCTTCATTTATCTTTTTGCATTGTTCCTATTTCTCTCTTTTGATTAGTTCTTCTCTGATCTTTATAATTTATTTCCTTCTAATTTGGGCGTTGTTCTTTATTTTCTACTTCCCTGAAGTGCCTGGTTAGCTTGTTTATCTGAAATATTTTTATTTTTTGATCTAGTCATTTATTGCTGGAAACTTCCTTTTTAGTACTAATTTTGCTGTATCTCACAGATTTGGGTATGTTGTATTTCTATTTTCATTTGTTTTAAAAAACATTTTGATATCTTTCTCAATTTGATCATAGACCCATTGGTTATTCAGGAGCACGTTGTTTAATTTCTAATTATTTGCACAAGTTCCAAAGTTCTTGATTTTTGGTTTTGGCACATTGTCGTTTAAAAAGATACTTGATATAATTTCAGTTTTAAAAAATTTGTTGAGACCTGTTTTGTAGCCTAATGTATGGTCTATCCCAGAGAATGTCCATGTGCTGATCAAAAGAGTGTATTATGCAGCTGTTGGATGAAATGTTCTATAAATGTCGGTTAGGTTCATTTTGTCGATAGTACAGTTTAAGTTTTATGTTTCTGTTGATTTTCTGTGTAGATGATCTAATGATTTCTGAAAGTGGGGCGCTGATGTTCTCAACTATTATTGTATTGGGGTCTTTCACTTTAACTCTAGTAATATTTGCTTTATATGTCTGGGTGCTCCGATGTTAGGTGCATATAATTTACAACTGCTATCTTCTCTTCCTGAATTTATCCCTTTATCATTATATAATGGCCTTCTTTGCCTCTTTTTATGTTTTTGACTTAAAGTTACTTTGTCTGATATAAGTGTAACTACTCCTGCACACTTTTTTCTGCTTGCATGGAATATCTTTTTCATCCTTTCACATTCAGTCTGTGTGTGTTTACAGGTGAAGTGAATTTCTTGCAGGCAGCATATAGTTGAGTCTTGCTTTTTAAAACTTCATTCAGCCAGTCTGTATCTTTTAATTGGGGGCTTTAAACAATTTACATGTAAGGTTGGTATTGACAGATGAGGACTTACTGCTGTATTTAGTTAATTGTTTTCTGATTGTTTTGCATATTATTTTCTTTTCTTCCTCTCTTATTGTTTTTCTTTGGGGCTTGGTAGTTTTATATAATAACATTTGATTCTTTTTTTTCTCATTTGCATATCTGATCTACCAGTTAATTTTATACTTTTGTGTGTTTTCATGATGATAGACATTGTCCTTTGTTTCCAGATGTTCCCATAAGCATTTCCTGTGGGACTGGTCTAGTGGTAATAAATTCCCTCAGTTTTTGTCTGAGAAAAGACTATTTTTCATTTCTGAAGCCATTTTTCTGCTGGCTGTTTCACTTCCTTTTCTATACATCTCAAGTTTCCATGCCTCAGAGTGTCTTTATCACTTGTTTGCTGAATTCCAATGTTCTTTTTCAGATACTCTATTTAATGTGTGTTTATCTAGTTGTTGTTTTGATTATTCTTTGTAGAGAAGGCAAGTGTTGGTGGTCCATCAGCTATCTTGATCTTGCTTGCTTGTTTTTAATCTTTTATCTTTTCCACAAGGAATTTAGGTGGCTACCAGCAAAGTATGCATACAAAATGGCTAATAAAACAGAAACAGAAGACTCTTGTTATTTGTGACTTAAAATCCCCAATTTCAGCTCTTCTGTAATAATACTAAAGATCAGTGACTTAATTTTGAAACCCTTTAAAATCTGAGCCACTCAGCCTCAGCCCTCCTCTATTCCCAGGAGGTGGGAGAGACTGTATACTCCATCATTAATAAAATGTCGCAGCCCACCCCTCAAGCCAAAGCCACCCTGTAGGATAGAGCTGGTAGCATGGCCAGGGGTGCAGCTCCTGATCCAACTCCCCTGCCTGCCTGCACTCATAAAGTCCCATCCAAGGGTGTGTTAATGTCAAAGGGGACTTTTGGGGGAGGGGCAGGTATTTTAATAGATTTAAATACATTCTTTTTATTTTACCCCACCCTTCTTGTGTTTGATAGTCAAGTGCAACTTCAAAATTAAAAGGTTTTAAATGACAAATTTCTATAGTCCTTCCTCTGAACCAAAAGATTCTGAAAGCTTCCCATCAGGGTCTGGAAATTTACCCTACCTTCCAAAGTAATAAGCAAGCTTGTTAATGTTTTATGAATGCTTTTAGAAGACATGATACTCCTGGGTCTCTTTGTTATTCATAACATAGCAAGCAGCATGAGCACCATGTTGGCATTAGTTTTTCATTCTCCCAAGTCATACAGGGCAATGCAGGGGGCCCCAGGTAGATGCTATACATGCAGTGGGTTTGCATTATAGCTGAGGGACACTGAGCTTAAGAAATCTACTGCTTTTATAATGAGTAGTAAGCAAGCCTGCTCTTTCTCCAAAGGAAGACATTGTCTCATCCTTCATGATTGCTGGCTGCAAACACAACTCAGAAATGGTCTGGGTAAAAAGTACTCAGGGACTGTGTTCTTGGCATATCTAGTGGGAACTTTCAGGGATGCTCAGCACCCATGTCAGATCATTTCTTCTCAAACCCTTCTATTAATAATTCAGGGTGGGATGCCTGGATGGCCAGTTTTCCCCCAGCTGCCTCATCTCCTTGGGCTACAAAGAGGAATGCAGAGGGTTTCTTGGCTCTAGGTCTGTGATTTCTCTATCCTCAGCCTAGCCCTCTAGGCTGACATCTCTAACTGCTGACCTGATATCAAATAGTCATGCCTGGTACCATGTTACATCCTTTACATGTATTATTTAATTTAATCATCACAACAGCCTTTGAAAAAGTATGCAGCTACTCACCCACCATTTACAGATGAAGAAACAGGCTCAGAGAAGTTAGGTTACTCACTGCCTGTCAACCAGCTAGTGAGAGATGGGGCCTGGATTTGGCCCATCATCTGGCTAGCTCTAGAGTCCATGTACTTTTGTCACCCAACTCATGCTTCTGCTCCTTCCTGGGATTTTTTGTTGTTTGGTTTAGATTGGTTTGTTTTCAAGTTCTTCTTCACCAATTGCATCTTTCTCTGACCTCTAGCCTTTTTCCCTACCCAGAGGCCTGGCTTGGAGTCAGCAGGTTCTCAGTAGACTTTGAAATTGGGCTGCACAAATGTGCATGAGGAGGCTGACTGAGCAGGAGCAGCCCTCAAGGCTGAGCTCCTGGGCTTTTGGAACAGCCTGTCATGGCTTCACTTCCTTGTGGATACAGGAGTGACTACAGCCATGCCAGGGCTACTGAGCTCAAATGGTACCTTTTTCAAATTAGACAATGCATATTCCTTCCTCAAGACAGCTGATTGCCATTTGGTGGAAAATTGCAAATGTGTGTGTGTGTGTGTGTGTGTGTGCGCGCATGCACGCGCGTGTGTGTATAGAGATACTTAAGCGCATATCACTTCCTGCTACTAGGTAGCGAATAACCTGTACAACTGTGCATTGTGAGGCTAAGTCACACAGACCTGGCTCTAAACCTGGTCCTGCTATTTACTAGCTTAGTGGTCTTGGGCAGGTCATCAGGTAATCAGAGCTCAGTTTCTGATAGAATGGAGGCAGTGTTGCCTCCCTGTCCAGCTTGTTTACAATTTGAACAGGAAAATAGTCAAGAAGTAGTGCTTAAGTCCTGGGGGAGGGTGTCTCCTCTTGGGATAAGTTGGAGGTATTAAAAATCAGAGACTGTGGCCTTGTGCCTTCCCGTCCAGCCACAGGGAAGATAATTGGAGTCCCTTTACGTTCTTATGTGTTTTTCTTGTTACAGTGAAAGAGGAGTTGGACTAATAATGAGGCTTATCTTCATTTTCCTCTTCTCCTTTTACAATGACCTAATTTTTCCATAAATTTTATCTCTTCACAACTCTGTTTCTCTTCCCATTACTCTCTTACTATTTTTTCCTCCTGTTCAAGCCTACTTTCAGAAAATGACTGATAAGGCTTAATGATTTTTTGGAAATTTGCCTCTAAATGACTTTAAGCCAAAAAACTGAACTTAATCAGTACATTTGGACCTCAAGGAAAGATACTCTTGAGCCAACACCTGCAAATGACATGGAAATATTATCAAGAAGTTGAACATCTGTTCCACCTTCCAAAGATGCGCTATGCTACGAAGTCTTGGCACTCTGAACTGTAAAGAAATAACCTCGTGTTAGAGCAGCAAGCCCCCTCTAGTGGCCCACCATGGGAATGACCACCATTCTCCCTAGGACCTTGACTTGGAAATTCTTCTCCAATGCATGCTCCAGGCATCTCCCCACTTCTTTATACACTCATAGCAATGAGGCAAGACATTATTTGGGCCTTGTAGTCATACTCCAACGGCTGAAGGGCAAGAACATCACTCTCCTTAATTGTTCAGGATCCCAGGACTTCAGGCCCAGATCAGTCTTTAGCTGGGCATCTCTCTGGGCCTCAGATTCCTTAGCTGTAAAATAAGATGAATGGTGCCTCGTATATGCCTCTCACACAACTGTTGTGAGGATCAAAAGTGACAATAAGGGATATGAGAGGTGAAGCCCTTTGAAAAATGCATTCATAATGCACTTTTAGTAGCAGGAGTGTTTCTGCTGTTCTATCCAACACGGTAGCCACTAGCCACATCTGACTGCTTGAATTGAAATTAAAATTAAATGAAATTTAAAACTCAATGCCTCAGTCACACTAGCCACATTTCAAGTGCTCAGTAGTTACTTGTGGCTAGTGACTATCACATAAGAGATCACAGTCTAGAACGTTTCTGTCATTGCAGAAACCTCTACTGGACAGCCCAGCAGTTTGGAGAACTGATTTGAAGAACAAGCTCTAAATTCTCTAATTCATCTCTGCTCTTGAAAAAGGAAAATCCCTATCAGCAGTTTGCAAATGTAGGAAGACACCTAGATTACAATGAACTGGGGTGGGTGCACAGTTCGGATTCATTATGTATGTATGTATGTACACATACACACACACACACGGAACATCTGTTCTGTGTCTGCCAAGCACCGTGTTAAACTTATTGTGGGCAGTTCTATCAAAAGGTGGACCTGAGTTTTGAAATTCATTGCTCCATCAGGGTTCTTAAAGAACTGAATGTTGCAGGGTAGTTTAATCCCCACGTCAACCCCCTGCCCTCACAAATACACAACTGAAGTTCTTTTGTAGCTTCCACTGCCTCTGAGAAGAGTTCCTGCCCTCTCCCCACTGGGTGGTGAGCCTTCCTCTTTGCTCCCATAGGACCCTGTTCTTCCATTTTTATTTTACCTATCACACCATGTGGAAATTTGCCTGTCAAGTTGTTTTCTGTTAAAACGCAAGCTCTCGGAGGGCACAGACCAGATCTGTCTTACATTCGTTTTTCAGCCTCCCTCACACAGGGCCTGGGCCATATGCAGTAGATGCTCAAAAACTATTAGTTAATGAATGAATGAAATATATGGACGGATGGATTTCTTTGTTCCTTTGTTTAGGGTCTGTATTCTCCTGTATAAAGCCCTGAGTTATGAAACTGCTAGAGATTATCTTTATGCTAGGCCAGTACATCCTTTGGCCACATTCCTTGCTCCAATTAGGCAGTACAAGCTCAGCAAGTAAAGCAAAATGTGATTTATGTTTGTGACAATTCAGCTGATAAAAACAACTAAAGTGCTAGATAAAAATCCACAAATATCGTTTTAAAAATAAAACATTGTTGATCCATACAAAAACCTTTACACAAATGTTCACAGCAGGATTATTTATCATAGACAAAAGTGAGAACAACCAAAATGTCTCTCAACAGATGATAAACAAAATGTGGTATGTTCACACAGTGGAATATTGTTGAGCAACTAAAATGAATGAAGTAGTGACACACAGATTGATGAGTTTTGAAAACACTCTGCTAAGTGAAAGAAACTAGTCACAAAGGGCTGCATATTGTATGATTTAACTTATATAAAATGTCTAGAATAGGCAAATCTACAAGGAGAGAAAATAAAATAGTGGTTGCCTGAGGCTGAGGGAGGTGAGGTGTTACTGCTGGTGACTACAGGGTTTCTTTTGGGAGTGACAGAAATGCTCTAAAATTAAATTCTAGTGAGTTTTCCACAATTCTGTGGCTTCTCTGATGAATTGGTATTAAACGAATTAATACCAATCCTTCACAAACTCTTCCAAAAAAAAAAAAAATAGAATAAGGTGGAACACTTCCCAACTCATCCCATGAAACTAGTATAACCCTGATGCCAAAACCAGACCAAAGATATCACACACACACACACACACACACACACACTCCTGCAGAACAATATCCCTTATGAATATGGAGGCAAAAATCCTTCATAAAATACTAGGAAACTAAATTCAGCAACCTATAAAAAGGATTATATACCATGACTAAGTTAGGTTTATGGTAGGATTACAAGGTTGTTCAAAATTTAAAAGCAATCAATGTGATAAACCATATTAGTAGAACAAAAAGCAAAAACAGCATAATCGTCTTAATACGTGCAGAAAAAGCATTTGAAAACATCTAGCACCCTTTCATGAAAATACACTAAACAAAATCAGAAAGAAGGGAAACTTCCTCAACCTAGTAAGAACTAAAAAAAAAAAAAAAAAAAAAAAAAAAAAACCCACAGCTAACATCATACTTATGATGAAAGAAAAAATGCTTTCTTCCTAAGATCATGGACAAGATGAGAATGACGTAGATCTTACCACATCTATTCAATATTGTATTCTAGCCAAGGCAATCAGGCAAGAATGAGAAATAAAAGACATCCAGATTGGAAAGGAAGTAAAATTATTTTTATTCACAGATCACATGATGATGTATATAGAATATTCTAAGTAATTCACCACCACAAAAACAAATATTAAAATTAACGAATGAGTGTAGCTAGGTGCAGGATATAAGATAAATATACAAAGATTGATTGTATTTCTATATACCAGCAATGAATAATCTGAAAATGAAATTACGAATATGATTCTATATACAATAGCATCAAGAAGAATAAACTACTTAGGAATAAATGTAACAAAATAATTGCAAGATTTTTATACCAAAAACTACAAAACATTGTTGGAAAAAAAAAAAAAAGAAGACCTAAATAAATAGAAAAATATATCGTGTTTATGGATCCAAAGATTTAAAATTGTTAAGATGGCAATACAAGGAGATATTGTGGGTTTGCTTCCAGAATACCACAGTAAAGCAAATCTTGCCATAAATCAAGTCACACAAGTTTTTTGTTTTCTCAGCGCATATAAAAGTTGTGTTTACACTCTGACCTACTAAGTGTGCAATAACACGTTTAAAAACACAATGTACGTGCCTTAATTAAAAATACTTTGCTAGAAAATGTTAATAATTATCAGAGTGTGCCTCAAGCTGCATTTTTTTGTTGATTGAGGGTCTTACCTTGATATTGATGGCCAGTGACCGATCAGGGTGGCGGTTGCTCACGATTGGGGTGTCTGTGGCATTTTCTTAAAATAAGACAACAATGAAGCTTGCTGCATTGATTAACTCTTCATTTTCAGGAAAGATATCTCTGTAGCATGCAATGCTGTCTGACAGCATTTTACCCACAGAACTTCTTTCAAAATCAAAGTAAGTCCTCTCATATCCTGCCACTGCTGTATCAACTAAATTTATATAGTATTCTAAATCTTTTGTTGGCATTTCAACAATTTCACAGCATTTTCACCAGTAATAGATTCCATCTCAAGAAACCACTTTATTTGCTTCTCCTTAAGAAGCAGCTCCTCATTCATCCAAGCTTTATTATGAGATTGTAGCAATTTAGTCAGATCTTCAGGCTCCACTTCTAATTCCAATTCTAGCTCTCTTGCTACTTCCACTATGTCTTCAGTGACTTCCTCCACCAAAGTCTTTTACATTTTTAGTTTCAACTTTTATTTTAGATATGAGGGTACATGTACAGTGAATGTAGTACCCAATAGGTAGCTTTTCAACCCACACCCCTTTCTCTGCCTTTCTATTCTAGTAGTCTGCAGTGTCTACTAGACTGTTTATGTCCATATGTGCTTAGTGTTTACCTCTCAGTTATAAAGTATTCACATGCAATATTTAGTTTTCTCCTCTTATATTAATTCACTTAGGTTTATGGCCTTCAGCTCCACCCATGTTGCTGTAAAAGACATGATTTCATTCTTTTTATAGCTGTATAGTATTCCATGGTGTATATGTACCACATTTTCTTAATCCATTCCACTACTGATGGGCACTTACATTGAATCCAGGTCTTTGCTATTGTGAATAGTATGGTGATGAACATATGGGTGCATGTGTATTTTGGTAGAATGATCTATTTTCCTTCAGGTATATACCCAGTAATGGGATTGCTGGGTTGAATAGTAGCTCTATTTTAAGTTATTTGTGAACTCTCCAAGTGGCTTTCCACAGTGACTGAGCTAATTTACATTCCCACCAACAATGTATAAGCATTACTTTTTCTCTGCATCTTCCCCAGTATCTGTTATTTTATGAGCTTTTAATGACAGCCTTTCTGACTAGTGTAAGATGGTATCTCAATGTGGTCTTGATTTGCATTTCTCTGATGATTAGCAATGATGAACATTTTTCCATATTTTGTTGGCTGCTTGAATGTCTTCTTTTGAGAATTGTCTGTTCACGTCCTTTGCCCATTTTCTAATGGGATGGTTTTGTTTTTGCTTGTTCAATTGTTTAAGTTCCTTATAAGTTGTGGATATTAGGCCTTTGTTATATGCATAGTTTGCAAATATTTTTCCCATTCTATAGGTTGATAGAATAGTTTATTAATGGTTTATGTTGTATAGAAGCTCTTTAGTTAAATTAGTTTCCACTTCTCAATATGTGTTTTTGTTTCAACTGCTTTTGAGGAAAACCAAGAATTATTTGCCAAGGCTGGTGTTGAGAAGGACATTTTTCCCAAATTATCTACTAGGATTTTTATGTTTGAGATCTTACATTTAAACTGCTAATCCATCTTGAGTTAATTTTTGTATATGGTGAAAGGCAAGAATCCAGTTTCATTCTTCAGCTAGCTAGTTATCTCAGCACCATTTATAGAATACGGAGTCCTTTCCCCATTGCTTGTTTTTTCAGCCTTGTAGAAGATCAGATCCTACTGAAACTATTCCATAAACTTGAAGAGGAGGGGGCTCCTCCCTAACTCATTCTATGAAGACAGCATCAGCCTGATACCAAAATCTGGCAGAGACAAAATGAAAATAGAAAACTTCAGGCCAATATCTCTGATTAACATAGATGCAAAAATCATTAACCAAATACCAGCAAACAGAATTCTGCAGCACCATCCAGCACTAAAACATAAATATACCATGATAAAGTACACTTTATTCCAGAGATGCAAGACTAGTTCAACATATGCAAATCAATAAATGTGGTTCCCCACATAAACAGAATTAAAAGCAATAACCATATGCTCATCTCAATCGATGCAGAAAAAGCTTTTGATAAAATTGAAAATTGCTTCATAATAAAAACCTTCAACTGACTAGGCACTGAAGGAACGTGCCTCAAAATAATAAGAGCCATTTTGACAGACCCACAGCCAACATCATAGTGAAAGACCAAAAGCTGGAACCATTCCCCGTGAGAACTAGAACAAGACAAGGATGCCCACTCTCACCACTGCTATTCAGCATAATGCTGTAAGTGTTGGTCAGAGCAATCAGGAAAGAGAAATAAATAAAAGGCATCCAAATAAGAAAAGAAGAATTCCAACTATCTCTCTTCACTGATAGTATGATTCCATATCTAGAAACCCTAAAGACTTTGCCAAAAGGCTACTAGAACTGCTAAACAATTTTAGTAAGGTTTTGAGATACCAAAATCAATGTACAAAATTCAGTAGCATTCCTACAAACCAGTAATGTCCAGGCAGAGATTCAAATCAAGATAAAAATTCCATTTATAATAGCCACAAAGAATATGAAATATCTAGGAATACAGCTAACCAAGGAGGTGAAAGATCTCATAAGAACTACAAAACACTGCTGAAAAAAATCAAAGATGACACAAATAAATGGAAAATCATTTTATGCTGATGGATTGGAAAAATCAATATCATTAAAATGGCCATACTGCCCAAAGCAATTTACAGATTCAATGCTATTTCTATCAAACTACTAATGACATTTTTCACAAAATTAGGAAAAAACTATTCTAAAATTAACATGAAACCAAAAACAGCCAAAGCAATCCTAAGAAGAAAGAACAAAGCTGGAATCACATTATCTGACTTCAAACTATACTGTAAGACTATAGTAACCAAAATAGCATGGTATTGGTACAAAAACAGATACATAGACCGATGAAACAGAATAGAAAACTCAGAAATAAGGCTGCACACTTACATCTACTGAAGTCTTGGACTCCTCATACTTTATTTATGAAGATTGAATGGAATCAACTTATTCCAAACTCCTATTAATTTTGACATTTTGAACTCTTTTCATGAATCATGAATGTTCTTAATGGCACCTAGAATGGTGAATTCTTTTCAAAAGATTTTCAATTTACTTTGCCCAGAACAGTCAAAAGAATCACTATCTGTGGCAGTGATAGGCTTACAAAATGAATTTCTTAGATAATAAGACTTGAATGTTGATATCAGAACTTGATTCATGGGCAGCAGAATGGACGTTGTGTCAGCAGGCATGAAAACAACATTCAACTCCTTGTACATCTCCATCAGATCTCTTAGGTGGGTGGCCAGGTGCATTGTCATTGAGCAGTAATATTTTCAAAGAAATTTATTTTTCTGAGCAGTAAGTCTCAACAATAGGCTTGAAATATTCAGCAAACTATGCTGTAAATAAATGTGCTGTCATTGAGACTTTGTTGTTCCATTGAGAGCACAGATAGTC
Organism: Sapajus apella; assembly: GCF_009761245.1. Classification (NCBI taxonomy): domain Eukaryota; kingdom Metazoa; phylum Chordata; class Mammalia; order Primates; family Cebidae; genus Sapajus; species Sapajus apella. Next base: position 7,153,990 of record NW_022436974.1, on the reverse strand, counting down.
CATTTAACATAATTCTTAAGGGTCTTAGGAGTTTTAGAAGGACAAACGATAAAGATAAGAAAATACTTTTAAAAAATATAACCACAATTGTACTGTCATTTAAAGAAATGGCACTGTTTCTTGACATAAATAAATGGTCAGTGTTTAAAATTCCAGTTGTGTCAGAAGTGTAATAAATGTTTATTTTTTACATTTGGTTTGAATATGGATCCAAGCAGGGTTCACTCACTATAATTAGTTGGTATATCTTTCAAATATCTTTTAATCCATAGCTTCCCTTTCCATCTTCTTCTTTCTGCTCCCTCCCTGCAACCCCTGCAATTAATTTTTTTAAGAGACTAGGTCATTTGTTCTATGTCATTTTCTTAAAGTCTGGATTTTGCTGATTGCATCCCCAAGGTATGTATTTAACGTGTTCTCTGTATTTTCTCTGAATCATCAGTTGGATGAGGAAAGCTTTAAATCAGATTAGATGGCATTTTCCATAGGACTAGGCTGGACTGGACTTTGAATGCCTCAGATTCACTGCTATACCATGGAGTCTGCCTAGCATGCTGTTAACATATGGGAAAGTTGGATTTCATGGTGCACCAGTGAAGGCAGAGATGGGGAATCATTAAAGCCAAAACATGCTTGTATTCTATACAGCTGTTCAATCAGCTAATAAAAAGAACTATGAATACCATAAAATGTATTGATTTCCAACTCAATTCCAATTGATTTCTTGGACAGGCTTTATGGATTCTTTCCTCTGAGTTCTGCCCTACTGCCTCCACTGGCATGCCCTGGGCAGCTGTTTCCCTATAACAGAGCCTATGTTACTAAATGATGAAGTTTTGCATTCATTATTAATTAAAATTCATTTTACGTAGCAAATATTATCTTGTTGCTCAGGAGGTTTGCTTCTCCCTGATACCCTTTGCATAAAGCTCCTATTGGGCTCATGCCAAGATCGTGGCTCTCCTTGAACCCGTACTCTAGTTTTGTGATGACTTTGTTCTGCCCGCTTTTGGTCAGGAAGGGTAATTATTCTAGACCAGATGTGAAATTAAAATGAATGAATCCTATTCTTATCATGAATGGAGCTTATAAGACTAGAAGTTGTTCTGGGTGAGTCAGTGAGTGGTAAGTGAATATGAAGGCCCAGGATATTACTGTATACTACTGCAGTCTTTATAAACAATGTATACTAAATTTATAGGAAAATGCCTTTTTCTTCAATAATCAATTAACATTAGCTTGCTGTAATTTTACTTTATGAACTTTTCAATTTTAAAAATTTTTTGACTTTTTATAGTAACACTTAGCTTAGAACACAAACGTATTGTATAGCTGTACAAATGTATTTCCTTTATACACTTATTCCATATTTTTTACTTTAAAATGGTTTATTTTTATTTTTTACTTTTTAAACTTTTTTGCTAAAACCTAAGACACAAACACCCACAGTATCTTAGGCCTACACAGGTCAATAGCACCATCTTCCACCTCCATATCATGTCCCATTGGAAGGTCTTCAGGGGCAACATGCATTGAGCTGTCATCTCCTATGATAACAATGCTGTCTTCTGGAATACCTCCAAAGGACCTGCCTGAGGCTGTTTTACAGTTAACTTTTTTTTTAATAAGTAGAAAGACTACACTCTAAAATAACAATGAAGAGTATAGTAAATATATAAACCAGTAACATATTCATTTATTATCAAGTATTATGTACTGTACATAATTGCACGTCCTATACTTTTTTGTATGACTGACCATGAAGTAGTTGTTTTTACAACAGCATCATCACAAATATGAGTAATAGGTTGTGCTGTGCCTTTAAGAAAGTTACAATGTCACCAGGAATTTTGCAACGCAGTTGTAATCTTATGGGACCACCTTCATATATGTAGTTAGTTCTTAAACAAAATGTCATCGTGCAGGGCATGACTGTACTGATGTTCTTCAGCCACAGAAAACAAGCATCCTGAACCTGTATTAAGGCTTCTGATTTGCTGTTTACTTATTTAACTGAGGTCTGTTGCCTGCAGTAGTAAGAGACTCCTAACAATCAAACTACTGTTTAGTGAATCAGTCAAAAGACTTGATCTTGTGTTTCTCTTTCTTTGCATCCTTCAAATATAATTTTGCTACACTAAACCCCTTTAAAAATAGTTATAGTTACTGAAAATTAGGACTAGAGAGTAATTTCAGGCTCTTTTTGCTTTAAACTTCTAGCCTAACTCACATATAAGAATAGTAATTATACTTTTATATTATACATCTTCCCAGTTCTCAAACTACATTTGAAATCTCCATGACATGAAGATAAAATGATTAAACTTTAAAAAATGTGAACAGCCATATTTTATTGAAAGGAAACAATTTTTTAGCTCCAGTTGCTGCATTTAAGGAGAACATTTGATGCCCAGCAAATAAAAAGGCCCTTGAGAAATGGGGCAGCACCCAGAAGTCTGGACTTCTTCCACTGTGGCTGCAGCCAGCACTTGGGGTGAGGTTATTTGTAAGCATTTTGTAGGAGGCATTTTTCAGTAATGTTATTCATTTATTCAGTAAATACACATGAAGCATCTGTTTTGATCTGGGCATTTGTTGGGCAAAACACTGAAGACATGGCCAACATTCTTTCTTAATGCATGATGTTCTCTGGGCAATTGCAAACAGAAGCTGAACTAGCCAGAGCAACTGAAGTTTGTGCCGTTGAAAGCATCATCATGGCTAAGAGAAGAAATTGTTGAGCAATCCCTGAGACTGAAACTATCTGTAGTAGCAGATCTATCATGACTCAAAGAAGTCCTCTGTGCTGTAGACTGATATGTACCAAAATGGGATCTGGCCTGGAGAGGGTGACCCAGAAATGGGATATTGAAAGGCAAGAGTTCCAACCTGGACATGCATAACCCTAGCTATTTGCATAATCAATTACAGGGGAGTATTTATTTATTTATTTATTTGAGACAGAGTTTCATTCTTGTTGCCCAAGCTGGAATGCAATAGTGTGATCTCGGATCACTGCAACCTCCGCCTCCCAGGTTCAAGTGTTTCTCCTGCCTCAGCCTCCCAAGTAGGGATTACAGGCATTCACTGGCACTGTATGTAGATGATTGTATGTTTCAATAATGATAGCTAATACTGAATCAGCTAAGCACTATGCAAATGCTGTCATATTTAATATTCATAAAAACTCTATGAAGTGGTTACTATTATTATTCCTATTTTAGAGAACAGGAAACTGGCACTTAAGTGGGTAAGTACCTGGCCCAAAGAGATGCAATTGCAGAGCTCATACTCAGCCCAGACCTCAGTGCCTTCCAGGCTTATCCTCTGTACCACCATGCAGATTGCCAACCCAGAGTTAACAAACCAACCCAAACTGATTTCTTAATATGTATTTTTTTTCTGTCCAATTACTCCTGCTAGGCATTGGGAATACCAAAGTAAATGAGGTAGTCATAGCTCTGTTGCAGAGAGGCGGTTCTTAACATGAAACAGTTTTGCCTCCCACAGTCCATTTGGCAAGACATTTTTGATTGTCATGGGGATATTTTCGATTATCATGACTTGGGATGAGGCTGCTACAGGGATGTCGCTGAACATCCTGTAACACATAGGAGAGCCCCCACAACAAAGAACTATCTGGCCCCAAATGTCAACAGTCTTGAGGTTGAGAAACCCTGTAATTGAGCATAAGGTCTATGACAAACATGTAGTTAAAATGAAGTATGAACAGTTTTATGGTGGAGGAAGTTCAAGATACTGTAATAATTTATAATAAGGGAACTCGGTCTAGGAGTTAGGGCAGGTGTCTGAGAATAGAGGAACTTTGAACTGAATCCTCAAGGATGAGTGGGTATTACCAACACAAGGAAATCAGGGCTAGAGATAGAGACAACAGGAGCATACAAACACCTAAAGGAAAAACAGAAGTCTTACAAGGAATCAAGAGATTTTTAGTATGTCTGGATCAGAAGTTGGGGGTCACAAGAGATAAGAATTAGATCTTTTTGTAAGATATTTAGTTAATATGCAAAGGTGCCTACCAGGCACATGCCGTGTTCTCATGCTGGTGAGTTTTCTGAACCAACAGATATCACTGTCCTTGAGGAGGTGCTAGCCTAGGCAAGTGAAGGATCTTGGCTTTAAGAGCAATGGGAACCCATGGAAAGGTTTTTATGTAGGAGATGACAGAGTAACATCAACATTTCGGAAAGCATGTAGAGGATGCGTTTGAGGACAGCAAGAGCAAAGGCAGGAGGACCAGTGGAGGTTATTACCACAATACTGGTAACGGATGAAGATGAGTGAATTAGGACAGACATATGGATATGGAGGAAAGGCAGCTTCCAGATACATGAGGTATACACGTGCTTGTGCATAAGTAGTTATGACATTACAATTCAAGCATATAACTATTCGTTTCCAGACTTTATGGCCACCCCACGTTTAGAAAGTGGATCACTGACAAGATTTGTTAATAAGCACTGACAACATTGACATCCCTTTCTCATTCTATTTTCCTGCCCCAATTGTTTGCATGGACTGGGAAAGCTACTTGAGACCCCTGACCATGGCTCAGGTTCTAAAACACCTAAAGTTTATATTCTCCTTTCCCATCCCCATTGCCCCTGCCCTGGATCTTCCATGGAGAAGAGGAGAAGGCTCTGTGTTCCTGAACACCGTATGCTTCCCGGTGAAGACTGGGCTCTTCCTCTCCTCCAGGCATCTCTTCCTCCATGATCCAGCACAGGTGTACTCATTTCAAGGGTCCTGTCCTGCTGTCAGGGGACTGGCACATAGAGGTTTGGAGCATACAATCATTCACTGGATCATTATTATTTTCTGGTCCCTTTATTTCAACAATGATGACTGATGTCATTATGGAAATCAGTCCTGGTGTGAATTTCCTATTGCTGCCATAACAAATGACCACAAACTTAGTTGCTTAAAATACCATGCATTTATTCCCTTGCAGTTCTGGAGGTCAGAAGTGTAAAATCAAGGTGTCAGCAGGGCTGCATTCCTTCTGGAGGCTCTAGGAGAGAACCCATTTCATTGCCTTTTTCAGCTTCCCAAGGCTGGCTATGGCCTCTACCTCCACCATCACATCTCTTTTCTCCTCAGCTTCGGCTGGCACATCACCTTCTCTGGCTCTGATCCTCCTGCCTCCCTCTTATATTGATTCTCATGATTACGTTGAGCCATGGGGGTGACCAAACATTATCACACCATCTCAAGGTTCTCAATTACATCTGCAGAGTTCCCTTTGCCATATAAAGTAACATATTCATGGATTCCAGGGATTAGGACATAGACATCATTATTTAGCCTACCACAGGTCCCACACAGCTTGCTATATTGTTGTCCATTGTGGTGAGTACCACCTCCAACCCTTGCTGGCGGGCGAGCTCTATTGGTTCTTCCAGAAAGGCCAATCCCTTCCCTCCACGGTCGCTCCCTGTATGGGCTCTCAGGAATGACTCTTTTGGTTCCCACTAGCCTGACCAACTCTTCAAAAGCATGCTCTGAGTCAGGGTGACTAAATGAGGGGCTTCTCGGCTCAGATCCACATTTGTCCACAAGATTCTATTCCTGTATGTTGGGTTGGGGTGCAGACTCCCCCTTCCATTCATCTATTTCAGATTATGGAAGAGGCTGGGATCTAGTATGTCTTCAAGTATTAAAAAGAAAAAAAGCCTCTGACTTAAAATAATCAGTTATGCTTTTTTAAAAATGATGCCATTGTTGCCATGGTGACCAAAGGCTAGTGAAAGAGATCTTCTCACCTCTTCCCCATTTCCTACCCCTATGCATTTTCTTTGCAAATTTACATTGCATTTATTTATGGATATCTCGGTGGTGCTCTCCTACCTAAAGAAAATCCTCTTTGTGCTTTCTACGAGTGGATATCTGTATGGCCAGCAAATCCAGCTCCCAGGACTAATAGGACACAGGTCGGCACGTCTTGACCTGCCTCCTCCAGGCAAAAAAGAGAAGGAATCAGCTAATGTGCTCTCATTGAATAAATAATAAGCATCTTGCAGCCCTCTCTCTACGTGCTGTGGGTGTTAATGCCTGCATAGAGGAGGGACAGAGGGAGAAAGCAAGGGAAGACAGAACTCATGCAGAGCCCAGAGAGAAATAGGAGCCACAGAATCCTGTTTCACAATCCTAGGAGCTTGTCAGACTGTCTCTTCTGCATTCAAGAAGACACACCAAGTTCTCATGATCACATACTTCCTTCCCCTAACCACACGTGGCCTGGGGCCCACTGAAGGCCCAGGAGTCTGGATGTGAGGCAGTGAGGTGGAATACAAGATCTAGGAGGGAATGATCTGATTTTGTGTACCAGCTGTGTGACCTCGAACAGAGCAATCTTCCTATCACAGCTGCCTCATCTGCCTACTGGGAACAAGACCTCCACCTCCCCCTGCTTAGTGAGACTGTGGTGAGAGTCCAATCAGATCCTCAATGTGAAGGTGCTTTCTGAATCCTGTGGGGCAGTAAACAGGCTGTGGCTGCTGCTGCTGGAGACAGTGGCAATGCTAAGGAGAGTCACCTGCATATGTGGAATTCTCTGCACATGCCAGGCACTGGTGCTCTATATGCATTGTCTCATTTAACCTGTTTGAAGCAGGTACAATTGAAGCCCCCCTCTTTCATTAGCTGAAGCAACCATGGCCAAGGTCATGGGGTTACTAAATGCCAGAGTCAGAAGCCATGCTCCTAACTTGCTCTGTAGAGACCCTTGAAATGTGAAGGGCAAACAAACCTAAGGCGTTACCCAAAGGATATTTCCACATAGACCAAAATAGAAGCTGAAAATCTTGACTCTGGTAAGGCTGAACCTGGGGGAGGGATACCCTCTAGTTCCAGGCAGACATGGGGGTTCATACAGCAAAGGGCCATGCAATGTGGGAATTCAGGGCTCTGGACTCAGCCTATTGATTAGAGCTAGAGAGCAGCCTAGAGGGAAAAGGGTCACCATGGATTGGAGGGTTTTGCTGGACTGAGGGCTGGGCCATGGTGGAGAGCAGGTGCTCAAGCCTAGGGCAAGGATGCAAGGTCTGGATCCTGCTTAGCCTTGAGAATGGTGCGTATTCCACTGCCAGCTGCCCTCTGGCTAAAAGAGTTGGTGGAGGTATAGGCATGCTGCAAACTTTGCTTGTATCTGTGTGTTTTCTTGTGGACCTCTGGAATGGGCTGAGGACTAACACTCCCAGAGACTAGCCTGAATCACTGTTAGAAGAACTGACCTGTGTGTCTTGGGCCAGGTTGCCTGGAAGCAGAGCCCAGTGCAGGGATTTGGGCCCATGTCATTTCATGAGGGAATCTTCTCAGGTGAAACCCATAAGGGAGAGAGGCTAGGGTGGGGAATGGGAAAGGGCCGAGCAAAGTTGTGATGTCAGGTGAAGTCTCTCCTCAGTCTGATGCAAAGGTGGCTCTGGAGCATCAGCTGCACCACAGAATTGTCCTTCTCCAACCCTAAGGCAAGAGGCTGCCTTTGGTTTCCCACTTCAGTCAATTGTTGGCTGTCAGCCTCAAGTAGGGGGCAATTCCTGGGCCTGGGCTTCTGCTGGACACGGCAACGTTTTGTAGAATGAGGCAGCTGCAAGCTGTTAGCAGCCAGCACTCTGCTGCAGGAGGGTGAGTGAATGGGATTTGGGACAGACCCGACAGCGTGCGTGACAGGGAAAGTGAAGAGAGTTGATATAATTATGCCTGACAGGCTATATCAACCTAAAGTTTCTTAACATCCTCAAATCATGCACAGCCATGAGCATTTTAAACACATTCAGTCAGCTGTCACAAACCCAAAGGCCACGCCCTCTCACATGCATGTGGGCTTTAGCACCTGTGTTTAACCCATTTCCCATTTACCCTGAGAATACTCTTGTCTCTAATCTTAAGGTAACATCCTATACATTTCTGTTACATTAGGATTAGAGACAAGTTCTTTTTAGAAATAACTCTAAAAACAATTTTTGTATTTTATTTTCAAATTGAAAAACCGGTTAGATTTGTTTTGGCCTTAAAGAGCGTGTTTATGTAAAATTAAAATTAAAGAGCACTGACAGCGAGATGCACTTTTTTTTCTAAACAGGAAATGGGTTAGATATGACCGTTTGGGACCTACACGTCCCAGGTGGCCCTGTGCAGACAGAACAGAGGGCGACTCTACAGCTACACAGCTTTGCTCCTTGGGGTGTTATTATTGTCTTTCTTCATTCTCCCTCCTTTCTTTTCCTTGCACTTTTCACTACTTATATGGATTTTGTTACCTTGCTTTATCTCACCATGGCACCTGCGTGCCTTCAAGCTGAGACATCAGTTTTCTTCTGCCTTTGGACTTGGACTGCAACCCACATCGTCAACTCTCCGAGTTCTCAAGCCTTCGCTCTCAGACCAGAACCATTCACTCTCAGACCATTGACCCTCCTGGGTCTCCAGTTTGCTAACTGCAGGTCTTGGGCTTCTCAACTCCCTACCATATTATCCTGTTTTATCATCTCCATGGTACCTATTACCAGAAATTACCTGCTTTGTTTACTTGGTTATTGTCTTTCTACTCTATCAAAGACAAAAAACGAACAAGTAAAGAAATCAACTTCATTTAGGCTATTGCAATAGGGAGAATAGCCCCGGAACTGAAGGCTAGAGTATTGCTGGAGCAGTCTGTTTTCACACTGCTATAAAGAAATAACTGGGACTGGGTAATTTATTTTATTTTATTTTTTTATTTTTTATTGCATTTTAGGTTTGGGGGTACATGTGAAGAACATGCAAGATCGTTGCATAGGTACACACATGGCAGTGTGATTTGCTGCCTTCCTCCCCTTCACCTATATCTGGCATTTCTCCCCATGCTATCTCTCCCCAACTCCCCACCCACCGCAGGACTGGGTAATTTATAAAGGAAAGAGGTTTAATTGACCCACCGTTCCATATGGCTGGGGCAGCCTCAGGAAATTTACCATCACGGTGAAAGGTGAGGAGTGGCAGGCACCTTCTTCACAAGGCAGCAGGAGAGAGAAGAGGGAAGGAGGAACTTTCAAACACTTATAAAACCATCAGATCTCATGAGAACTCAGTTACTATCATGAGAACAGCATGGGGAAACCACCCTTATGATCCAATTACTTCCCTCCCTAATACATGGGTATTACAATTGGAGATGAGATTTGGGTGGGGACACAGAGCCAAGCCATGTCAATAGCTGAGAGTGGCTTTGCCTTAGATTTTTATAGGAGGATAGGTGGGTTGAAGGGGGGGTGGTTTACAGGTGAGATTGGTTTACCATCGAGAAAGCGTCTGTGAGCTAAATGGGAAATACCTCTGTGCCTAATTAGTTTCAGGGAGACAAACTCCTAGTCTCAGTTAATCATTCATGAGACAAAAAACAGAGTTGGAGGGTCTGTATCTTGCCTTTCAGTAGGTTCCATTTCACTGAGAGTCTTAAGGGAGTCATGAGAAAGAGCAGGCAGCAAGTCTTAGCTAAGTGTGGGGAAGGTAGGGGGCGGCAGGGGTTGGGGGGATGAATTTCCTAACCATTGCTGTTTTCAGGGCTCTGGTTAAGTTAAACCTTGTCATCACTCAATTAAAGACTGTCTGCTGTGCCCAGCACTTAGTGAATGATTACAGGGGACAACTGAATGACACACATGTACAGGATGTCAGCATGCAGGTGGCTAATATAATTTGAGGAGGAGACTAGATGAGATAGAGTCAATACTAAAATGAGTTCTGGAGGAGGTGAGCCCTACACAAGGCTGAAGAAGGTGGGTGGGTTTGGGGTTGGGTTTGAGTCCTTAGGAATAGCTGAAGCCCCACTGAGCTTGGTGGAGAGCATGCTTTCATGTTGTGTTTAGCAGCAAAGGGGGTTTCAGGCACCACATGCAGAGTTGGGCTTTCAGATCCTTCAAATGAACACACAGAGAGACCCTCAGGGGAAGCAGGATGCCATGACTGTGCAGTTACCTAGAACTGTGTTCCAAATCCAGCTCCAGCACTTCATGGCTGTGTGTTAGTTCTCACAGTGCATCTGGCCCAGCCCTGAGCCTCAGTTTCCTCATTTCTGAAATGGAAATAAGGATATCTTCCTTGTAGGGCTCGTGCACATATATATATATATGTACATAGTACATAATATAAAATATATGAAGTGCTAAGCTCAGGGCCTAATACAACAGAAGATCAGAAAATGAGAGTGTTCACCCCAACACACACACATACACACACACACACACACACACACACACACACACACACACACAGCCCTCCTCCTGCTTTCCCCATAGACAGGGCCACTGCCACACACAGACTCTCCTTCATCTTCTTCCCACCCCCAACTCAAGATCCAGAGGCCAGAGGAAAGCACTGCCCTTGCAGGAGGAAGTGGGACGTCAGTGTGGGAATGGCCCCAGGGTGTAAAGGATTTCCTGAGTCGGGATGAGGAGCTGGTGACAGAGGAGATCTGGGCCAGCTTCCTGAGCCTCTAACCCCACTCCCCATGGGAGCTCCAGTTTCTCCACTCCGGTTATTTCTGGGAACTGTGCCTCCAAATATTTCTCTCTGCATTCAAAACCTCTGAATTAAAGTGTGCTAAGCTACGGTAACTAAGAACCCAGCTGGCTCCTTGTTTAAAGGTCATCTTAAAACCTTTAAAAGCAAAGAAATTTGACTTTCCTCTGAACACGGCGTCACTGCTAATAATAACACTCCTGGGCAATTGTCTTGATCCGTCCTTTTAACAATGGCTTCACTGACCTAATCTCATGTGATTCTCACATAGCTCCACAAAGTAGCTGGGGCCTGTGTCACCAGCCCCCATTTACAGATGAGGAAACCAAAGCTCAGAAAGTTTGTGTTTGGCGGAGGTGCTCAGCGACAGAAATGAAATCATTCCAGGGCTCATTTCCTCTGCACAGGACAGGACCCAGACCCGCGCAGCCATGCGGCAGTGAGAGCCAAATACCTTTCTGGGCAGCTCCACTGCAAAGGGAGCCCAAATCGTCAAGGCAGACAGTGCAGGGAGATTCAAGTCTGAGTATGATCTGTGCCACCCTAGACAAGATGCTGTGTAGGGCTCAGTTTTCTCTTTATAAAATGGGAACGATGCCCCATGCCTATCTCTAAAAACCAAACAAGATGATACCAATGTGAGTGCTTTCAGAATGTGGCGCACCAGCTCTGTCACAGGATGAGGATGGTTTGGGTTGTTGTTGAAGCCCTTATGAGTAACAGCTGCTTTGCTGGCCAGTTGGAGGATTGAATATATGCAGAGAGCCTGGTACAGCACCTGGCACACAGCAGGTACCCAGGAAGTGGCAGTAATGGCCCATTTTTTTGTGTCCCCCAGGGCCGATTAGAAATCCTGATTGTCAGCTGGAGACAGCCTGGTGTGGCCCTCACAGCTTACAGTGATGGAAATGTTGGCAATTTAGCAGCCAGTAGAGCAGTGATCACACCCCTGATCCTCTAGAGTCACCAGCTGACCTGAGACCACGTCCGCTGCGCTAAGGTGAGTTTTCTTAGCCTCGAAATCCATACAGCAAAATAATAATGTCCTCTAGTTACTCTGGATTTGTGGAAAATTTCTGCCTTCAGTGGTGCTCCATCCTCTTGCCAGCTTGTAGGTCTTATGGTGGCTCCTTGGCCTCTGTGATTTGGTTTACAGAGACAGGGGAAGTATCTATCTGAAAGGTAAATCTATTCCTCTGGCATGAATGGCTTTACTATTTTGGGAGGCTTTGAAATTCTGGGCTTATGTGAGGCTCTGGATGTCTCTGGAATTTTCCCTATTCATGCCCCAATAAGCAGGAACAATAAAGAGTTGTTTCTCTTTGCTCTTCCTCATAGCCATGCTGGAGGCATTCATAGGCACACCCTGGTGGAGGGTGATTTGGGTGGGTAGGAACGGGCCTGTTCTGTTGATATTGGCAGTAAAGGACTAGAATGCATCCATCATTCCATGGATGTTTATGGGGCCCTACTTTGAGCTGTGTTCTAGTAATACATTAGTGAAAATATAGTCCCTGGCCCTATTCATAGTTTATTGTGGAATGCCAATAACTAGCCAGGCAAGTATAATACAGTTGGATAGGTGCTCTAGAAACAGGAAAGCAGTGTTTTATTCAACTTTGGCTTGTGTGTCAGGAAAGGCCGGGATGAAGAATGAGAAAAAAACGAGCTAAAAATAGAATCCAATGGCATATTCAAGAGACAAGCAGAGTTCAGAGAGCCATAGGGGAAACTGAGGAGTAGCAGTAAAACCAGGGGCTGATAAGATGTATAAGCAATGAAGGAGCAAAAATCAAAGGGCAAATGGCTCACAGGAAACTACAAACTGAGAAGTGTCTCCTAGATGCGGCCATCAGATCAATGGAACTACCTGAGTGCACTTTAACTAAGGCAGTGAGGGGAAACCCACATCTCAGGGGTTAAAGATGGAATAGAATTCATGTATCAGCAGCTCTTTTAAGAACTCTGGCTGGAAATGTGGCAAAATATTGAATCTGGGCTGTTCAACTCTGGATCATTTCCACTAAGTAGTATAAGCTCTAGGTTTGTTTTATTTTTTCATAAGTAAAATAGCAATAACTACTTTATTGGCTTTTCAGAGAATGAAAAAAGGTAATGATACATTTAAAGAACTTTCCACAGTTCTTGGCATGTAATAAGCAGTCAACAAGCAATTCTAACAACAACAAACTACTACTGCAACAACAATGACTATTATGATTAGGTCATTAGTAGTCATCATGTTCTTCCACACTGTATCCTTAGTGTGACTGCGTTTAAATCTGTGGCTCCACTATTCACAATAACAAAGATGTGGAATCAACTTAGGTGTCCATCAACAGTGGATTGGATAAAGAAAATGTGGTACACATACACCATGGAATACTAGGCAGTCTTAAAAAGGAACAAGATCACATCCTTTTCAGGGACCACAAATGGAGCTTGAAGCCGTTATTCTCAGCAAACTAACACAGGGACAGAAAACCAAACACCAAATGTTCTCACTTCTGAGTGGGAGCTGAACAATGAGCACACATGGACACAGGAAGGGGAACAACACACACTGGGACCTGTTGGGGGATGGAGAGTGGGGAGGGAGAGCATTAGGAAAAATAGCTAATGCATGCAGGGTTATCACCTAGGTGATGGGTTGATAGGTGCAGCAAACCACCATGGCACATGTTTACCTGTGTAACAAACCTGCACGTCCTGCACATGTATCCTGGAACTTAAAATAAAACAAATTTTTTAAAAAAATGGAATCATGTCATTTGCAGCAACATGGGTGCAGCTGGAGGCCATAATTCTAAGCAAATTAACTCAGGAACAGAAACCCAAATACCACATGTTCTTATTTATAAGTGGGAGCTAAACAATGAGTACTCATAGACATAAAGATGGCAACAATAGACATTAGGGACTAGAGTGGTGGCGGTGGTCGGGGGCGGGGAGGTGAGGCAAGAGCTGAAAAACTAACTATTGGGTACTATGCTCATTTTCTGAGTGATGGGATCAATCAATCCCAAACCTCAGCATCATGCAATATACCCAGGTAACAAACCTGTACATGTACCCCCAGAATCTAAAATAAAAGTTGAAATTATTTTTAAAATTACAAAAGAATGGTAACAAAAAAATTTTAAGCATCTGTGGCTCCATCTACCAGGTACCAGGCTTTTCTATGCCACTGGGGCTGTATCAGACAAGGTTTCCTGGCCGATACTCAACCTGCCAATTCAATTCTGCCTAAAATTCAACTTGACTTTGTCCATAGAATGAAAAGCAGTTGGCCTGAACGCCCTGGATAAATTATTATAGTGTCGCAAAAGTAGTTGCAATTACTTTCAATGGCAAAAGCCACAATTACATTTGCACCACACTCAGTTGTGAAGGGGCTGCTTCTCCTGGGTTCTGCACAGAGGTACCAGCCAGTGTTGTGAGTCAAGAATCAGTAGCCAGCAGCAAGCAAAACAGCAAGGCCAGACTGTGACCAGGCAACCAAACTGCTACTGCTCTGAAAGGCTTTTGCTTCCTGCTACCAGATTTATTGTCATCTGTTTTTAATAACACATTTTCCTTAAGTGATTGAAAGCACTTCAAAAATTTGTTTTGTTTGTAACGGACGTCCACAAAGAACTTCGGTGCACATTTTTTTCTTGTTTGATCATCATTTTGACCATTTCGTTAAACAGGCAAAACAAGACATATTTTCTCCAATTTATAGATGAGGAAACTTGAGCCCTTGGGAGGTTCAGTGGCTTGTCTAATCTAAAGTCGCACAGCTAATAGGTGGTAGAACAAGATCTAGAACCCACTTTTCTTGACTCCTGGTCTAATTCTCCTTCAAGTTTTGCACATGTCTTCCTAAAACTGAAATGAATGCTCCTCCAAACCAGGTGACTTGAGCTCTAGAAAGTCCTGATTTTTTTTGGTCTGAAATTCCCTTTTATCTCGTGGAAATCACTTCTTGCTGCTATTTGACCTAATTTCCTCTGGCTCCGGTCTCAGTGGGAAAGAGGAAGCCCTTTGGGACAAGAAAACACGAAATTCCTTCCCAGCACGTCAGATCTGAGTCACCATCTCTCTGCCCCACTCACCCCATGACCTTTGACTCCCTGGAGAGCTTAGGAAGGGTCAGGCCAGCCACAGGAGATAAGGTAAAAAATGAGAAACTTCTTCTGGAGGTCTATTTGCTTTCCAAGAAGCCCCTGCGACAAGGGGGGCCTCTGATCTTATTTTGCATGAATTCAACATCTCATGGATGAGATTTTTTTTTTTTTTTTTTTTTTTTTTTTTTTTTTTTTACTGGATCCATATAATCCTCTTCTCTGTAACAGCCTTTCTGGACTGACTTGGATCCATCCCTGCAGTGATGTGGGGCCCGGTGGGGTGAAAGGGCTGAGGAGCACAGCTCAGCCTGTGCTGACAGAGAGACGCTGTTCTCAGACATTGGCATCCAGGAACATGCCAAGCCCACATTCACGGTTGTCGGCCTCCCTACAACCCACTGGAAAGGCAGGAACTGAAAGCTGCTGATTTCACGTGCAACCTCTTCAATCTCCCACTTCTCTCAAACATACACTATCAGCTCCTTGGCTCAAAAAGCCAGAGAGAGCCTGGCTCTAAGTTGTTGTATAGCAGGACATCTGAGGATAGGTTCCAGGCCTGAAAGCTGCTCGGGGTTTAGCTGGCACATGACAGTCCTGGTTGGCAGGCGGTGGGAGAGTCTCGGCTCAGGCCTGAGCCCAAGCCTGCAGTGCTGTTGCCATAGCAACCACTACTTCTAGCTGCTAAGAAAACCCAGGCCTAGGTCTACACAGGCCAGAAGGAAGGTGGTTTCAGAGCTGGTCCTGGGTCTTACCCTCTCAATTTCACTCCCCTCTTTGTCCTTGATTGGCCTAATCCTTCCAGACTAGGGGTAACGTGTGGGTCAGGAGACTTGTTCTCTATCATCCAAATTTGACAATTACTGAGAATTTATTGGGAACATTTTAGTAAATGTTAAAAATGCTAACTTTAAAAATTAAACCCAATTGTAGTCATTTTTTCATTTTTAAAGGCATAGCAAAGCTCTTAATATATATCCAGATGAAAGAGAAAATGTTTCCTGTCCTGAGGTCAGACGCTCATCCTTCCTGCAGAAGGAAACTCTCTCACAGGATGTAAAAGGATAAAAGGAAACAGCCCACTTGATCAAATTAATTGAATGCAGTTGATTTCTGCTTCAATCCCCTTCCTTCCTTCTAAGAGTCCTGGCAGTGAGAGGCAGTTTAAATTACCCATGAGATAAAACAACTGGGCAGAAAACTCCCAGGCCAACAGCAAACTTGTAGCTACTGAGATTTGTTATTCTGACTCAGGGGCCAGTGAACTTGGGGCTGGTTTAGGCACATTTTTCTTTAGCCAGGAAGTTGTATTACCAACTGGATGCAGCTTTTTCCTGGGCTCTGGGAATCTGTGACTCCAGCTGCTCCCTGGTAGAGGAGAAGAAAAACAGGAACCTGCTGTGCATGTGCCCCTCCCCCAGCAGGGGCAGTTCCTCTTCTGCTAGTTGTAAAGGATAACATTGAGCTGAGCTGCCACTCTGAGCCCCTGTCAGGTAACCAGACCACCGTGGTTTGATGTGTGTCCCCGTGAACCTCACGTTGAAATTTGATCCCAATGTTGGGGGAAAGGCCTCATGGGAGACGTTTGGGTCCTGGGGGCAGATCCGTCATCAATAGATTCATGGCTTCCCTGAGCAGGGGTGAGTGAAGTCTTGATCTCCTAGTTCTCAAGACAGCAGGCTGTTAAAAAGAGCCTGGCACCTTCCTCCTCTCCTCACTCTCTCCCTTGCCATGTGATCTCCACACACAGACTCCCTTCTGCCTTTCACCTTTCCCCAGGGGAAGCAGCTGAGGCCCTCACCAGATGGCCAACCTTCCAGCCAGCAGAATTGTGGGCTAAATCAACCTGTTTTCTGTATAAATTATCCAGCCTCAGGTATTCTTTTATAGCAACGCATATGGACTAAGACATGGACTGACCTCCACTGTGTGCTGGGCTCATGCAGGTAACATACCTGTCTCCCCATGCAAATGACTGACTCCATCATTTAACGAGTATTTCTTCAACACCTGTTATGCATCTATGAACATCTGCTAAGAGCTCATAGAGAAGGAGACAAATCCGTAAGCAATTTGATACATTGCAGGAATACATGCCATAGGAAAAAGGGAAGAGCCAACCAACCCAGGAGGAGGCGACACCTGACGTGAATATTCTGGAAGGAGAGAAAGGCATTTCAGACAAAGCAGAGGTAGTGGGGTAAGTAACATCATTGTGTGTTACTGTGGTACATCTTGTAACAAAATGGCTCCTTGAGGATGACTGAACGCTCTAAGGAATAAAAAGCATAATTAGTTATAAATATACACACATATGCACATATTCCTACACACATACCTATCATAAATTATAATGTGTTCTCAAGGTGTCCCCCATAATGGAAAGCCATCCAGAGGAAATCATCCAAGCTGACCAAGTACCCACATTCATTCTGGCACCTTGTCTCCTTGTCAGCTTCTGCCCCCTGGGATTTTGATTTGCCCATGGACTCTCTCCTCCACTCAGTCCATATGCCTTTGCATTTCAGTCAGTTTAGGCTAGCCTAGTCCTTGATCCTGGTCCTGCTCCCACTGGCCATGGCTTGCTACACTGACTAGCTTGCTGTATGGTCTGTGTTAATGGTGCCCCTGACCCCACCT
Source organism: Sapajus apella (assembly GCF_009761245.1). Classification (NCBI taxonomy): domain Eukaryota; kingdom Metazoa; phylum Chordata; class Mammalia; order Primates; family Cebidae; genus Sapajus; species Sapajus apella. The sequence continues at coordinate 7,136,723 of NW_022436974.1, read as the reverse complement.
GGGCCACCTTGCTGTTTTATTAGCATTCTACCATCCCTCACCTGCAGCTTTAAATGGTCTTGCCCTGGCATGTGGTTAAAACATGACCTGGATCTCTGTTAACTCACTTTATAGAATCACAGCTACAATGAAGCTAAGTATGTGGTTTCTTCAAGTGATTCAGGGGCCACTGCAGTAGGGTCAGGGCACCCCAGCCCCTCAGCCAGAGCTGTTCTGTGTTCCCATGTTGTATATGATTCCATGTAAAATTTCATTCAGAAATCACTACTCTATACAATGATCATTTGTCAGTATACAATTTATAAAAAGAAAAAGAAAAGCACCATTGTGCTGCTAGTGTTGGACCCTTTTATAAACCTCCCCAACTAGTTAGAAGAAACCCTTCAAAGCTGAGGGCTGCTTGGAAGATCATTTCTGACCCTGATTTTCCACCTGTCCTTCTCATTCTACTGCTCATGCTGCTTCTGCCCCCTGCCAATTTGTTATTGTTTATAAACCCTTTATCTTAGGAATATCAAATAGCCTCAGATCCTCACTACAATGGTTTAAGTTGAACACTTTGCATTCACCATTTTTATGTAACTATTTAATTATATGTAGTTTATATCAATGGTTCTCAAACTTGAGTGAGCATCAGAATCACCTGCAGAGCTTGTTAGAACCCTGAGCACGGGACTGCACTCAGGTTGCAGGTGGAGCTTGTGTTTGCAATTCTAAGTTTCCAGTTGACTCTGATGGTGCTAGTCCAGGGACCACACTTTAAGAACCATGAGTTTTTATGAATACAATCTAAAATTAGCACGAATCATTCTTGAGGCACTGAGAACACAGATGAACTTAAGAACAAAAGGAAAGGATGACCCTGAGCAGTAGATAGTAATTTTGTTCAGCTTGGGGTGGGCCTGCGAGGGCGAGATTGTGAGAAGATGGTTCATAGAGGCAGGCTGCAGGAGGGTGGGGTTGGAGCAGGGGGTAGGAGGTAAAGTGAAAGATTAAACGTGTTATCCTAGAGAAAGTGCTTGCATAGCACCCTTTACATCATAGACACTCAACTTGTATTAGGTCATATCCCTGTCATAAAATTACATTGAGCTAAAGGTGATTTGTAAATATTATTGGGCATATTCATTCATTCACTTATTCCACAAAATATTTGTGTCTACTACTACTTTCAGAGCTTAGTGAGCAGCACTGTGGATACACAGATACAAAGTCACTCTCCCTGCTTTGAGCTGTGCTTCCTGCAATAGGTGAGGCAAGTACAAGAATGAATGCCATGTGGGATGGCCCAGGAGGTGGTGGTGCGGGTGGAAGTGGTGGCCATGATGAAAATAACGGTAGAGGTAGTATGAGTGATACTGGTGGTAGAGATTGGGTTGTTTTTCTTGTAGGTGGTGTTGATGGTAGTAATAACTTTCTCTACCAGGCTCTACCTATCTGCCAGGTATTGGTATAACACTTTCTATATCTTATCTACCTGCCCCCACAACATACCAAGAGACAGCCATTCTTATCCATGTTTGATAGATGTGGGGACCCAACTTGTCTATAGTCAGTTAGTTCATAATTAAGTGGCACATCAAGATTCACAGACAGGTCTGTCTGACTTTAAGATGCCAGCCCTTAACCCTCCTGACTGCCACGTTGTTCTGTGCTGCACTGTTTGCTATGGGCAGAAGACCTTGAACTGTGTCTGGAGAAGGTTATGTTAAGTCACGTCTCTCAAAGAATGTACTGCTTCTGCTGTGGTTCTGATGGACAAGGTGGAGGAAGGCACTCTAACGAAAATGCAGCATTTAGTTTGAGACTTAAGTCTACTTTATAAAAAATAAAAGTAACTTTTTACTCTCTAAAAAATAAATAATGCAAATATGACTTGGCTAAATAAAGAATGCAAATTTGACTTGGCTAGTCAGGACAGACTTATTTATAGAAACAGTTGAGAGTTAGCTTTGGTGCATGATGAGAGAGCTCCCTGGGAAAGCAGAGAGGAGCTGAATGTGGCCCAGAGCCAGCCATGCTCCCATGAAGAATGATCAGAGCTCCATCAAAGTGAACGTGGCAGTCCTGGAGAGGCCCAGAACTCAGAGCCACAGGAGACTCAGTAGAGACGCCAGCCAAAGAAAACAGTAATCTAAAAAGATCCCAGAGAGAAAAGATCTTTTTAAAAGATGTGTTCCACAGATGAATTTGCTGAAGTGCTTCCATACTTGTGAATGGAAATTCATTTATATGGCTGCCTAACAAATCACTTTAACCTATTAGCAAAAAGCAACCATTATTATGCTCTCAGAGTCAGCAGGTCAAGAATTTGGACAAGGCACGGCGGGAACAGCACGTCTCTGCTCCATGATATGTGAGGTCTTAGTTGCAAGGCTCAAAGGCTCAGGGCTTAGAATCATTTGAAGTTTCTTTCTCATACATGTTTGGGGGTTGATACTGTTTGCCAGGGCCTCAGTTCCTCTCTACTAAGTATCTCCATATAATCTCTGCATGGGCTAGTCTGGGTTTCCTTCCAGCCTGGCGTCTGGGTTCCAAGGGTGAACATCCTGAGTGAGAAAAAGAATTAGGTAGAAACTGTATCACTGTGTATGACCTGATCTTAGAAGCTGTGCAGCACCACATAAGCCACATTCTGTTTGTAAAGGTTGTTACAAAGGCTCATGTCAAGATTTTGGAAAAATATGTGGAACTGGAAATATTGCTTTCGTCATCTTTGGAAAACACAATTTGTTGAAATAATATAAAGAGTTTTGAAGTGGACATGATGCTGAAATTAATCCATAAACATACATTAAGGCCGGATGTGGTGGCTCACGTCTGTAATCCCAGCACTTTGGGAGTCAGGCACCTGGGGTTGGGAGTTTGAGACCAGCCTGACCAACATGGAGAAACCTCCGTCTCTATTAAAAATACAAAATTAGCTGGGTGTGGTGGTGCATGCCTGTAATCCCAGCTACTTGGGAGGCTGAGGCAGGAGAATCTCTTGAACCCAGGAGGCGGAGGTTGCAGTGAGCCGAGATAGCGCCATCGCACGCTAGCCTGGGCAACAAGAGCAAAACTCTGTCTCAAAAAAAAAAAAAAAAAAACATTAGTCTTCCCTCTGACTTGACCTAGGTTGGGTTTTCTAACCATATGCAGATTGCTGCTTATGTATTTTGTTTAGCCTGTATGAAAGTCAAGATTTTGGATTATCTTGAACAATCAGAAGTTCTAGCAATGCTGAGCTGAAATTCTTGCTTATCAGCAATTTGCTGAAGCAGAGAAATAGCTTCTCTTTTTAAAGCATGTGTACTCTTCCCTTTACCTCTTTACTGTAGACCTGGTAACTTGGTGGTTTTCTATGTACCTCAGCCCCTTTCATCACATACCTGATCCTCACAGATTTTGAATTTAGATCCTTACCTAGGGGACTCAGCTGTCCCTAGTCCAACCACCTATGGTGTTGAGAAAAAAATCAGGTCTGAGGTTGGGCAAAGAAGGTATAATATAAGCTCTGAAATCATTATGTTTACTACACTTAAGAATGGGTTACTGGTCTACTGGTGTTTGTTCTAAGTTTGCCTCCCTGAGAGCTTGTAGTGAGAACATTATTTGCTGTTAGCTCTAATTGTCTTTAATTTGAACAATGCTCTGAGGAGGCTTTTTGGCTTGGGCCTGACAAACTGAGGCTTCAAGACCTGAGTTGCCAGAGGTGAAGGAATTCATTTGGTGTACTTAGAGCAAGGCTTTGTTAACCTGGGACCAGGGACTGAGGACTCCATGAATCTCTGAAATTATATACATAATATTATGTATATATAAGTGTATGTATATACAGTTATGTGTGATTTTGTGTATGTGGATAAAGAGCACATATTTATACAGGTTTCTCAAAGGGTCCTTTAACCCAGATGGTTAAGAATTTCTGTAATATCTAGAGGCAAAAGATCAAGGCAGTGACAAAAGATTTCAAGGATATATGTTGCATGGAGAAGCTGAATGAGACCCAGGAGGAGAAGGTAGAGGTCAGGGTAGGCAAAGAGCTGGAACCCAGAAGGTTAACATGCCAGAAACTTAGGCCCAGAAGCCAGAGAAAACTTACCTGAAATTTCTCTTGTCAGGGTCACCAATAACTTCCATGTTGCTAAATCCGGTGGTCAGTTCTCAGCCCCACCTCACTTGACCTATCAGCCAGTTGATCATTCTTCCTTCTGGAAATGATGCTTTCTTTTGGCTTCCAGGACTCCAAGTCCTCTTAGATTTTTTATGTTTCACTGACCACTCCTTGTCAATCTTCTTTAACTGGGTCCTTTTCTATTCCCTGACTTTAGAAGGTCCTCGGGCTTTTCTTCTCTATAAACATTCATGTCCTTATCTAGCCCCAGGGATTTAAGTAAGACCTATATCCTAAAATTTCCAAATTTCTCTGTCTTTCTCAAAATATTAGCTACTATAGCTTTAACCCTTTTTCGTGACTTCATACTTAGATATCTAACTGCCTACTCTAACTCTGCTTAGATGATTTAAAAGGATTCCTTGAGCTCTGGAGTACATGTGCAGAATGTGCTGGTTTGTTACACAGGTATATATGTACCATGGTGATTTGCTGCACCTATCAACCCATCATCTACATTAGGTATTTCTCCTAATGCTCTCCCTTTCCCTGCCCCCCTCCCCTCAACAGGCTCTGGTGTGTGTTTTTCCTCTCCCTGTGTCCATGTGTTCTCATTATTCAACTCCCACCTATGAGTGAGAACATGCAGTGTTTGTTTTTCTGTTCTTGTGTTAGTTTGCTGAGAATGATGGTTTCCAGCTTCATCCATGTCCCTGCAAAGGACATGAACTCATACTGAATTCTTGTTCCCTCTGCTCATTCCACCACAACTTTCTCCATCTTAGTGAAAAGGACCTCCAGACAGCATTGCCAGGAGTTCAGTGCCCACACTTCCCTCACAGAACACTGCAGGCTCCCCTGCATTTTCCTACTGCAGAGTCAGGACTGTCACAATCAAATCTGGGAGGCTAAATGAAATCTTCTGGCCAGTCAGATGTCTCCCACAGTTGTTAATTGTGGACAGAAAAAAACCTGAGTTTCCTGCTCTTTCACAAAAGGGACCCCAAATAGGGTCAATTCAAATGTGGTCAGTGGCTGGCCCATGGTGCTGGTAATGTCAACCACAGCAGTTACCAAGGGGATACTTTGAGGAACAGAAACAGAAGTGATGTGAGCCCTCAGATTGCATTTATTTCACAAGAAGCCCAGTTGGGGAAGAGTGTGAGGTAGAGTCTGTGAAGGCAGAATATGAACAAATCAAAAGTGTAACAGAATTTGAGGCAAATTGAAGCTGAGCAGGAGGCAGGCGCCATTCCCATAAGGGATGGTGTCAACATCCTTAATTGGGGACTGGCACCTCCTGCAATTATTCTGCTCATGATCTGCAACAAAAGAAAAGAAAGGGCCCTGATGCACTTCTCTATGTGTCCCTTTCAGAGGTGAACATTGTTAATAGACTGCTTACAGGAACAGATGACAGACTTGAAGCAATCACTGTTATTATTTCTGATTTGCCGTGTAATTCTGCCACTTATATTTATAATGCAATTTGAGAGGTTGCTATAAAGCAACATCTCCCTGTAACACATACAACATTCCTCCAGTCCAGGGTACAGCAGATGATAAGTGTGATGCCCAGTGTTTTTCCCTTTCAGAAGGCTCCTTACCTGCCCTTCTCCAGGCCCAGGCAGAGTAATCACCAGGCTGCATGAAATGGTCTGAAGAGTTCCTGAAAGCCCTTGGCCAGTTGGTCTTAAATGCATACTTGAAGTTTACAAACATGATACTTAAGTTGAAAGGCAAAATTGTAAAGGAAAAAGTGTTAACAGGAAATACATCATATTAACACTGACTGAGAACATAGTATGTCTTGCATAGAAGCTCTATACTAAGTGCTTCTTCACATGTAGCGTTTAATTTTCACAACTCCACAATTGCCATAACTTTTTTTTTGAGGTGTAGTCTTGCTCTGTCGCCCAGGCTGGAGTACAGTGGTGCGATCTCAGCCCATTGCAAACTCTGCCTCACGGGTTCATGTGATTCTCCTGCCTCAGCCTTCCTAGTAGCACGTGTCACCACGCTTGGCTAATTTTTTTTTTTAGTAGAGACAAGGGTTTGCCAAGTTGTCCAGGCTGGTCTCGAACCCTTAACCTCAAATGATCTGCCCACCTTGGCCCCCCAAACTGCTGGTATTATAGGTTTGAGCCATTGTGCCTGGCCAACTTTATAAATAAGGGGATGGAGACACAAAGTTCAGTACTTTGCCCATGTTCCCACAGCTAGTGGGTGGTAAAATCCAGGCTATGAACCTAGGCAGTCTGGCTCCAGACTCCTAACCACTGTCTTGGGGCAGTCATTTCCTGGAGAAGGCATCAGTGTCCCCAGAAAATGGTACACCAACAGTACCCAACCTTTTTCACACCAGGGACCAGTTTCATGGAAGACAATTTTTCCACAGATAGTGGGTCGGATGGTTTTGGGGATGAAACTGCTCCACATCAGATCATCAGATATTGGATTATCATCAGGAGTATGCAACCTGGATCCCTCACATGCACAGTTCACAATAGGGTTCACACTCCTATAAAAATCTAATACCACCACGAATTTGACAGGAGGCGGGTCTCAGGTGGTAATGCTCCCTCATCCACTGCTCACCTCCTGCTGCATGACCCAGTTCCTAACAGACCACAGACCAGTAGCCCAAGAGTTGAGGACCCCTATGCTGCACAATATCTTAAAAGAACAGTGTACAAAACAACTCAGTCTTGATGCTGAGGAGAAACTGAAAGGTGGGATACATGGGAACTGCTTGAAGTGACTTCTGAGACAGAGTGTGTTGAGTCTCTGGTGTATGTTAGGAGTCTCCGTGGGAGTGGCAGCCACTGTGATATGCTGCTCAGATCTCCTCAAGAGGACATGCTGTGGGTAGGTCACTGGTTGATGGCCTTCAGTCATACATATTTAGGTCCATTCAAGCCTTCATGCCGCAGCCAGGCTCTCCCGGTTGCTCCCAGCCAGTGACATAGGCATGGCAGGGGTACTGGGGCCTGGCTATTCCTGTTCAGTGCAGACTTCTCTGGTAAGAAACCATGCTCCAGGGCTCCCCATTGGCCTGGCCAACATTTTCCCAGAGTTCTCTGCAGTCAGAGGCTCCTTTCACCCAGTGCTGCCCCCTTCCTTCCCTTTCTCCTTTCATATATGTCAGACCTGCACCAGGGACTGAAGGCCATCCCCACCTGCTCCTGCTCTTCTCCCTGTGTCCTTTACAGTGTTTCCCAAATAAACCTCCTGCATATCTCATTCTCTCTTGACATTGGCTTCTCAGAGAACTTGAACTGGCACATGTCAGTTATGTCGACATAAAAGACGTGAAAAAAAATATGGCTCCCCTCTTGTTTTAATGATCATCTATTTAAGAAGATTAAATGTACACATAAGAAACTGTTAGTGGCTGGGCATAGTGGTGGGTAGATTGCTTGAGGCCAGGAGTTTGAGACCAGCCTAGGCAACATGGCAAAACCCTGTCTCTACTAAAAATACAAAAATTAGTCAGGTGTAGTGATGCGCACCTGTAGTCACAGCTACTGGGAGGAGGCTGAGGTGGGAGAACCATTTGAACCCAGGAGGCAGAGGTTGCTGTGTGCCGAGATCATGCCACAGCATTCCAGCTGGGGCAACAGTGCCAGACTCTGTCTCAAAAAAAAAGAAAAGAAAGAAAGAAAAACTGTTAGACATCATTCAAGGCATCCTCTAATTTCTGAAATGTAGCATTTATTATTTTTACCAGAAAGGTTGTAGGCCACGTATAAAAATACATATGACTCAAAAGACAAAAATAGTGGAGGGAATTCAGGCAAAGGAAAAATAAGGCTGGAGAGTGACTAACAAATTAAGCCTAGGATGAGTGGATGCAAGTGTGAAGAGCCACTTGGAACCCCACAGCTGGTATGAAGACTAGTTTATGCTGAAGGTGTTTGAAATTCAACACATGCAGAAATAAGGTTTCTTGGAGCTTCCTTCATCTGATTAAAATCAGCAACTTCTGGGAAATGAGGCTGCCATAAATTCCCTCTTCAGGAAGGGTCTACTTTCAGAAGGAGGGACTGAACTATACCTACCGTAAATTCCCTGGAGTTTTATGGCCCTGAGAAAGACAGAAAGATCATTTGTAAATACCTACATAAACAAACATTGTCACAAACTTTCTCTCTCTTGTTCTCCTAAAAACCCAATTTGTCTTTTTTAAGAAAACGATTTGTTCTTCCCATAGGATCCTTTTCTCCCTACTTCCTCCTCCCTCCAACTTTAATGAGCTAATTACTTTAGTTACTTATTTTGTTAGCTCATATGCATGTGAATAAACCTTTTTTCTCCTGTTAATCTGTATTTTAGCATTTTAGTTTGCAGGCCCCACCTCCTAAATCTAAGAGTCTCATAGATTTTGCAAAAATCTTTACATATGAAAAAATAAAAAATAAATTTAAAAAAAAGAGTAGTAGAAAAGGTTTTCTACCTTATGACAAAAAGGACCCATAGAGATCTGAGGACTTTTTAGTGACCAAGCAAAAAGGAGATTCTTGCCTTTATAGGAGTCATCGAGTCTGTGGAGTAAAATGAATCCGGTTCCTCTAGAAGATGCACTGCTTTTCCTGTAAAGACTTGGTGCCATGGGAAATACTCCTATGACTCCTCATCAGAAAGACCCTGTTGTGATGCAGTGTGTTTAGGATCCTAAAGAATACCCCATAAAAGCTACCATAGCATTTTGCCCAGGGCTGATTTTCATGATGTTCCACAGTAGAGAACAATTGCCTACCCTTGGGCAAATGTTCAGCAAAAGTGAATCTATGGGCATCCAACTTAATAGTCTAAGAGCATAGCTATGGGGGGGGGGGCAGGGTGGCTCACACCTGCAATCCTAGCACTTTGTGAGACCAAGGGGGGCAGATCACAAGGTCAGGAGTTCAAGACCAGCCTGTCTGGCCAACATGGTGAAATTCCATCTCTAGTAAAAATACACAAATTAGCAGGGTGTGGTGGCATGTGCCTGTAATCCTAGCTCCTAGGGAGGCTGAGGCAGGAGAATCGCTTGCACCCGGGAGGTGCAGATTGCAGTGAGCGGGCGACAGAGTGAGACTCCATCTCAAAAAAAAAGAAAGAAGAAAAAGCACAGCTATTTCATGACCTAGTTTGATCCAGTGATAAAATTCATAACAGGTAGATGAATGAAGATATGGGGCCTGGAATGATGGCTTATGCCTGTAATCCCAGCACTTTGGGAGGCCGAGGCAGGTGGATCACCTGAGGTCAAGAGTTCGACACCAACCTGGCCAACATGGCAAAAACCCATCTCTACTAAAAATACAAAAATTAGCCAGGTGTGGTGGTGGATGCCTGTAATCCCAGCTACTTGGGAGGCTGAAGCAGGAAAATCTCTTGAACCGGAGGGCCGGAGGTTGCAGTGAGGCAACATTGTTCCACTTCACTCCGACCGGGGTGAAAGAGCGAAACTCCATCTCAAAAAAAACCCAACCAACTAACCAAAAAAAGACACAGAATTTGTAGATATGAAGAATCAATCTGCATAGTCACAAAATCACTAAATTCCAGGACTGAATTTTTTGGAGCAAATCACTTTACCTTACGTATAACATTAGTGAGAGAATGCAGCAGCAATAAAATTCTTCCCCTGACCTTAGAACATTCTCCTGAGGTCGGAAACATAGACCTCCCAAGATCTTTGGGCTTCTCTGTGAATCCAGAATTTTCACACAAAATGTAGTTAGTGTACCTCTGGACAAGCCACACTTGGGCTTTAACCAGTGAATTAACTGTGAAGAATGCCTGGATGTGAGTTAAAAATACATTCAGGACCTACATGTTTTTGTAACATGATAGAGCACCTTATCCTTGCTGTTCTAAAAATATATTATAAATATCAAAACCGCATTAATTGCTGGAGGGAAAGGCAGAGTTGAGTTTGGTTTCTGCCTTGCCGACTATAATCTCACTATCCTCCCTGGGATCTGGAGAGTCCTTCTCACTGTCCTTTCTTAGGCAGTAGTTAGTGCAGCCGTGACATCATGCCACCTCCCAGATCGTGGAGAAGCAACTGGAATAGTAAGATCTTCAGCTGTGGCAATTTGGGATAAGTTGAGGAAAACAGACTGTGTATGTATGTGCAGGGGTGTGTGTGTGTGTGTGTGTGTGTGTGTGTGTGTGTAGAGAGAGAGAGAGACATAAAACAACTGGATAGGTGCATATGGGTGCATGTGCCTGACTGTGAAAGTATTTTTTGATGTCTCCTTTGAACCCAAAGTATTTTTTGATGTCTACTTTGAACCCAGACTAGCGGGTGTATACTTGCCCTGATACCTAGACTGAAACATGAAGCAGTCAATTTTTTTTTAAATGACTTATATGTAAGATATAGTGCTAGGAATTTTAGAAGCATAACATGTAATTTCTTCTTTTGAGAGGGAAAAATTCAGTCTGCTGTATGACAAAGGCACAAATAAACTTTTATCAAAGACAGAACATATGTGTTAATGTATCATATCTGAACTAATGACATCCCATTTCTAGACTCCATAAAGAAAGCTAAAATGAAAACCAAAATGTTGATGACCTCACTTCAAAATAAGTATTATTTATTTTGATATCTTGGTTTACAAATAATGACTAAGCACATTTATCTCCTCTTTCTAATAAGAATTGTGAGAAAGATTTTTTTAAATTACGTGTCTAAACCCAGAACTGAAATAAGTTTGAATTGACTAAGACTGCATTTCTTATTTGGGAGAATAAGGGTAGGAAACAGAAATTAAATTGAATTGTGGTAAAACAAAAGTAAATATATTTTTGCATGCCTGAGTGTGTAGCCTGAGAATTATTTACTATATAGAGGGCAGGAATTGTGTTTAAGTAGATATTCATTTTATATATGTATAGTATATACATATACCTACACACACAATACTGAAGAAAAAGATTTTGGTGGCCTAAAACATAGGCAGAATGATGCAGCATTTTCAAACTAGGAAATGATGCAGTGGTTTTCAAACTAGTTTAAGTATTGGTATTAACTGGAGAGCTTTGCAAAATATTGATACCTGCGTCTTAGCCCCAAAGATTCTGATTTACAATTGACCCCCTCCCTCTTCTGTGCAGCTGAAAATCTACATATAACCTTAGCTCTTCTAAAATTTAACTACTAATAGCCTACTGTTGACTGGAAACCTTATCAATAATGTAAATAGTCAATTAACACATATTTGATATGTTATATGTATTATATACTGTATTCTTACAATAAAGCAAGCTAGAGAAAAGAAAATCATAAGAAAGAGAAAAGACATTAATATTAAGGGGAAGTGGACTGCTGTGAAGATCCTCATCCTTGTCATCTTCATGTAGAGTAGGATGAGGAGGAGGGAGAGGAGAGGTTGGTGTTGCTGTCTTAGGGATGGTAGAGGCAGGAGAGGTGAAGGAGGTGGAAAGGGTGGCAGGAAAGGTAGGCACATTAGGTGTAACTTTGTGAAAATACAGTGTAATTTCTGTCTGACTTTTTTTTTCTTTGATGTGTCTTTAAAAATGTTTCTACACCATAGTAATCCTTTCAGCATTTGCTTTAGTTTCAGTACCCAAATCATAGAAGGGTCCACGTTGTAAAAGAAGTCAAAAGCAGTCTTAAAGAAGTAAAAAGCAGTCTTGAACAGTGAGAAGCCTTCTGACAGATGGTTTCTTTTTTTTGTTTTTTGTTTTTTTTTCTGACAGATTGTTTAATGTCAATTTATTTTTTGGCACTGCTTCTTCTACAACTTCTTTCTCATCATCTGGCACTGGTTCAGAAGCTCTCGTCTACATCAAATTGTCTTCTGTTAATTCCTCTGGTATCTGTTAGTTCTTGAATTGCCCCTGAGTTCCACATCTTGAAACCCTTCCCCTCCACACACCTTTTTGTGCTATATCCACAATCTCTTTCATGATTTCCTTGATTGGTTTCTCATAAATCCTGTCATGCACAACATCTGGACACTTCTTTTTGCAGCAGGAATTTATTGTTTTGGGCTTAATGGCTTTCATGTTTTTTTCTATAAGAATAGCATCTTCAGTGATGTAATCCTTCCAGATTTTCATGATGTTCTCCATCAGGGTTTTCTTCTATAGCATTGGCCGTCCTTTCCATAGTGTACTGTGTGTAATGAACCTTAAAAGTGCTGATGACCCCCAACTTAAAGGCTGAATGAGAGACGTTGTGTCTAGGGGCAAGTATATCACTTTCTCTGTTGAACTCATGGAGTTCTGGGTGGCCAGGGGCATTGTCTAATATCAAAAGAATTTTAAAAGGGCGCCCCTTACTGGCAAGGTACTTCCTGATTTTAGGGACAAAGCATCAATGGAATCAATTCAGAAAAAGGGTTCTGGTTGTCCAGGCCTTCTTGTTATACAACCAAAGGACTGGAAGCTGGTGTTCACCTTTTGCCTTCAAGTCCAAGTCAGCAGCTTTATAGATAAGGGAAGTCCTGATTTTAAACCCAACTGCATTTGCACAAAGCAGTAGTGTTAGTCTACCCCTTCCTGCCTTAAATCCGGGTGCTGTCTCTACTTCCTTACTAATAAACGTCCTTTGTGACTTTTTTTTTTCCAGAATAGGGCACTTTTGTCTGCATTAAAAACTTGTTCAGGCAGATATCCTTTCTCCTCAGTGATTTTTTTTTTTTTTAGATGGAGTCTCTGTTGTCACTCAGGCTGGAGTGCAGTGGCACAATCTTGGCTTACTGCAACCTCCACCTCCCGGGGTCAAGCAATTCTATTGCCTCAGCCTCCTGAGTAGCAGAGATTACAGGTGCCTGACATCATGCCTGGCTAATTTTTGTATTTTTAGTGAAACAGGGTTTCACCATGTTGGCCAGGCTGGTCTCGAACTCCTGACCTAAGGTGATCCACCTCCCTCAGCCTCCCAAAGTGCTGGGATTACAGGCATGAGCCATGCACCTAGCCCTCAATGATGTTCTTAATGGGGTCTGGGAACTCATCTGCTACCTCTTAGCAGGCAGAAGCAGCTTCTGTTATCTTAACATGTTAAAGCCAAATCTCTTTCTAAAATTATCAAACCATCCTTTCCTGGCATTACATTCTCCAGCATTAGATCCTTCACCTTCCTTTTGCTTTTAAGTTATCATATAATGACTTTGCTTTGACTCAAATCATATTAGAATCTATATGTATGCCTTTCTTATAGTAATACTGTACCTACGTAAAAGCGGCATTTTTGATACAAGATGAAAGAGTATTTCACAAAAAGTTCAAGGTTGTTGCACTTGGTGTCATCGCCGCAGCCATGACTTCACAAATCTCTTTTTCTTTTATGGTACTTACACTGTATTCATTTGTCTTGAAATGGCTGGTAAGTGCAGCTGCAGACCTCAATCTATGGTACATATCAAGAAATTCAACATTTTCTTGCAATGTCATCACTTTGCTTCTTGGGAACACTTACAGCACTGCTAATGGCATTTTGTATGGGTCATATATTGAACTTTTATGGTACTGCACTAAACATGATGAAAAATATTCAAGAACTAAGAGATAACTTTTTATTGCAATCTGTAATTTACTGCAGGGAGGAATTACTCAGGTAGAGATGATTAGCATCACATAGCATTTTAGGTGGATACTTGCAACACTTGAGCTCACTGGAGTAACAACAGGAGGTGACTAACAAATGATTACAGTAGTTCAGTATGTACTACAGCTAATTTCAGGCAGCTACAATTTAACTTAATCTGTACCTTTATGTTTGTTTACTTTTCTCTTAACTGTGAATGGCATAATGTATGGTCTGTTTGTGTGCTTAAGTTTTGATCAATTTTAACTTTTTAAAATAGATTAGTGTACAATTTTTGGCAGTAATTTATAAAATAGACTAGTATCTGTTTAATGCATTTGTGGCACATGTAACATTTTCTTAGTTTTTAAAAATATTTTTAGGGTACATAGTTCTGTCAGTTTTGTCAGGTCATTGCATATCTCTAAAATTTTTTTCCAATATATTCATTGAGAAAAACCTGTGTATATGTAGACCTGGGCAGTTCAAACCTGTGTTGTAATCAGTTGACCTGGCGTGTGGCCTGAGCATCGGAATTTTTTAAAGTTCCCAGGTAGTTTAAATATACAGCCAAGGTTGAGAATCACTGGAATACTAGGAGAGGTTCAAGGAAAAAGAAAGAGGTCTTGACGATTTTAAATCTGAGTACAAAACTTAACTGAGATGATTAAGTGAAATAATTGAAATAATTAGAAAATACCCTGGAAAGTAGAACAAAATGATAGAGACAAAAACGTGAGGAAAATAAAGGAAAGACAGAGGTTAATCTACAAACCAACTGAAGTTCTGAAAGAGAGAACAGAGGAAATGAAGGAGATATTATCAACAAAATGAGAACTTTTCCCAGAACTGAAGCCTATGAATCCTCAAAGAGCTCATTGGGAACCAAACATAATAAGTGGTAAAAGACTCACAACTAAAAAAAGAGATGATCCCAACAGATTACAGATTCAAAACAAAACTAGAATATATATTTTCTAGGAGAGCATTAAAGGCAGTCACAAAAATGACACTCATCACTAGGCCACCACTTCTAGACTGGATGGTTCTGGGAAAGAGAGGACTTGAATATATATAGAATATACAAAGAAATATAAAGGAGGTTGACATCTTGCTTTCAAGAGCAATCCTGAAATTTAGAAGAAAACATAGCAAAACCTTTCAATAATAGGATAAATTTATTTTTAACCTATATTCAGGAAAACTATCGTGTGTGTGTGTGTGTGTGTGTGTGTGTGTGTATGATGGAGGAGGGGTAGTAGAATAAAGTTAGAGGTACACATACAAGGGCTCAATGTGTTAAGTCTCCTGAATTCTTTCTTAGAAAGTTATTTTAGGATGTACTCCACCAAAAGAAAGGAGCAAATCAAGAAAGAAGAAAACATGGACCATTGGAAATTTGTTTCTACATAGGAGAGCATTAAAGGCAGTTGTATAAATGACACTCATCTCCAGGCCACTGCTCAGATGGAAAAGAGAGGACTTGATTGTGTATCTGATATAATGAAACAATTTTTTAAAATAAAGATAAATATATGAAGAAATTCCAAGAAGAAAACCAAACATTCTAAGAAAAAAAATGTGGATAAAGGAAATTTAATCATAATACTGGCATTTTAAATTCTTTGTTCCTTTTTCTTTTTCTTTTTAGATGGAGTCTTGCTCTGTCACCAGGCTTGATTGCAGTGGCGCAATCTTGGCTCACTGCAACCTCTGCCTTCTGGGTTCAAGTGATTCTTCCACCTCAGCCTCCCGAGTAGCTGGGACCACAGGTGAGTACCACCACGCCTGGCTAATTTTTTTGTATTTTTAGTAGAGACGGAGTTTCACTATGGTCTCAATCTCTTGACCTTGTGATCCGCCCGCCTCAACCTCCCAAAGTGCTGGGATTACAGGCATGAGCCACCACGCCTGGCCAAATTCTTTGTTCTATAAAATCTTTCTGTGTAATAAATTTACCTGTTTTTCTCTTACGATTTTTGCTTTTGATACCATGCTTAGAAAGGCCATCTCAGCCCAATGTTAAACACATATTTACCTATTTTCTTTCTCCAGTACATTTTTTTTTCCTTCAAATTCTTTAGACCACATGCAATTTATGCTAGAGAACTTGTGAGGTACCAGTAGGGGAACAGCTATGTGCTGGCACCCATGACTTCATAGCCATCTCCATAGGTCACACAGGCAAGATGTAACCTACAGCTGGCCTGAATCTTGGCAGAACGCCTTGTATCTCTCCTGGACCCTAAGAACATAGGAGGCTTAAAAGGAGCTGCTGCAAGGGCATTTCTTACTTGCTTCTCATCTCCTGGTTCTGGCAAGGTAAGAGGCGTTCTTCCTCACCACCCTTAGGGCACACCTGGAAGCTATAAAACGTTAGTTGCAGTGTCACACCAGGGTGTCCAATCATTACTGTCACTGTCATTTGGTCCCTTTTATTCCTGTGTTGCCCTACACCAGGGTCAAAGGGACTAGCACCTTTGGCTACTTTCTT
The DNA here is from genome assembly GCF_009761245.1 of Sapajus apella. Classification (NCBI taxonomy): domain Eukaryota; kingdom Metazoa; phylum Chordata; class Mammalia; order Primates; family Cebidae; genus Sapajus; species Sapajus apella. The sequence continues at coordinate 7,120,580 of NW_022436974.1, read as the reverse complement.
CAGAGTCTGACAGTACTGAACGATCTAAATCTAAAAGGGCTTTGTTGTTTGTTTCTTTATTCACTGAGTCTATCAGCTTGCTTGGCCTTATGCTTGACAGTAGCAACCTATTTTCTACCAAATTGTTGGTAAATTTTCCTGACACTGTTTACTAAATAGTTCATTCTTTTTTCCATTGTTTTTCTCATTTCTTCTTTTAGGATTTTTTTTCCTGTATACTAAATTATTTTGTAGCTCTGCTAGTTTCTGATCTTTTATCATGGTCAATTTTTCCTTCATCTCTCTATTCTGGGGACAGAGCCACACTAATTTTTCTGTTTATGATGCATTTAAAAATTGATAGGGGAAACTCATTATTCTTGCTTACAATAATTTTTTCTGGATATTCTTACAAATTTAATGAAAAAATTTTAAAAGAATTTGGTCAAAACGCCAATTATATGGGTTTAAAAAAAATCCCAACCCACTGTAATTTCATAATTCCTTTTGGATAGACAACTGATATCTTTATACCACTGAGTCTTCTCATTCACAGATATTCCTCCACATTATTTAATGCCCCACAAGAGAGTATTGGTGTCTCCTTCAAAGAGGTCCTGTACATTTCTTCAGTTTATGACTATGCATTTTACATCATCTGTAGCTATCATGAATGGGATCATGTATCCATTATATTTACTAAATAGTGATTGTTTACTGAAGGGCTTAAACAGGGAGTGACATGGTTGAAGTTCCACCAGGGATGGTGGGGTCAAGGTGGCCCAGCAGGAGAAACGAGGCCAGCTCAGAAACTGGGGCATCTGTGGGGCCTGCTGCCAGAAGGGACATGCTTGGATGCTCTGCAAGCTTTGCCACTTCTGCTATCCCAGTTTTCTTCTTGTTAGCAGCCTTTTTCTCCCTTGTGCTTCTTTGAAGTAAATTCTTCAAGAGTGACTCAACTCCCAGTTCTTACTGAAAATACTCTCCGGAAATAGGTCTCTGGGACCAAAAGTTAGACTTTGAAGGTGTAAATGCTGAGGAAATCTCAAGATGACTTTAGAACCCATTTCTCTGAAAAAGTCAAAGCATTATTTAAGCCCCTAACCCTCTCTCCCCCTTTCAGGCTCCAGCACATACAGAGATGATTGAGCTCCCAGGAAGCTGTTTCCAGTTAGTCTAGGACTTTTAGGAACCATTTCTCTGCCTTTTTCTGAAAAGGGAGGCTGTTTGAGATTATGATAAAATGAAAAATCACCCTGGAGAGGAAACCTGGCAGACGCCTTTCTCAGGAGTGTGAACACAACAGGTTTCTTCCTTCTCGTCTTCTCACCTCCTAAAGTGCCTCTGAGAGCTAGGTCAGGTGAGAGTGAACAGGACATTTCAAAAAATAAAAACTCCTAAAAGAGCCCTGTATAAAGATTTTAGGAGCATAGATGTATGTGGAGGCTCTGTGCGAGTGTAATTTAGGAAAGATGCTAGTGACACATCTCCAACATCACCACAAATAAAAACAGCACCACAAGTAAAATGACACCAAGCATTTACTAAAAGATGACTCCAAGGCAGATCCCATTTTTTCCATGCTTGACCTTGGCCAATATCCCACCCTTCTGAAGCTCCAGCTGTCTCCTCTCCCAACAGGAGGGGCTCAATTTAATTAGTCCTATCTCTAAGAAGGTACCCTAAAGACGGGACAAGCCCTCCCCTCCTCCCTGGTGCCTGTGCTTTGGGTATCCATCCAGCAGGAAACTGACCCAGCAGGGCCTGCTTCTGGCAGGACTCCCCAGGTCTCTGCTTTTTAGGTTCCAGCTTTTCCACTCTGCCTGTGTTGGTACCTGCCCCTTCCCAAGCCTGTGGCCAGGCCTACACCAGAAGTGGGCAGCAGAGAACCTGTTCTGGGGAAGTCTAGGAGGAAGAACCTCATGGGACCCAAGCCCCCAATCCCTGACACATGCTCCACTCTCCCATAAGATTTTATTTACAAAACACACATTCAAAGATAAAATTGGGAACAATTTTAAGACAGCAATGGCTGAGCATTATGAGGGTGGAGCTCTCCTAAGTGTGGGGCCTGAGCAACTGCACTGGAGGCAGGATGCTAACTTGGATCCTCAGTTAATACTTTTCCTCTATTCTTTAGATGATTGAAAACTTTGGTGAGGAGGACAAGGGAATAATTACCACCACTCTCAAGAGCCTCCAAAAAAAATTATATGAACTAGGTACTTGTATCACTGCTAATCTTCAGCTTTTTAGGGGAAGTGTTATCACTCTACAAAGGAGGAAACAGGGTCAGAGATTTAAATAATTTGTTAAGGCCATAAAGCTATTAAGTGGCAGAACTAAAATTCAATCTAGTTTCTTCAGGTTCTTGTGCTTTTTCTACTCTATTATGTTTCGTCCAAAATAGCAAACACTGAAGCCACCTAGTATTCAGACAGGCCTTGCTTTGTGCCCAGCATGGTGGGGAGGATGCAGGCACTGCCCCTGAGGAGTCTGGATTTACAGCTGCAGTATCTTTGGTTTCCAGGTTTAGTCTACCATGTGTACAGCTGAGTATGTCATGCCATGTCTGTACTAGAGGTTGTACTGTCAACATCTTCCTGTCAGTGCCCGCATTTGTTCTAGGTAACCTGGTTCCTGCTCACTGCTCACAGGACCAGCTGTCTCAGGATACAGAGGCTCTATTGGCTGGCAGAGCTATAAAGACATGAAGTCCTTCTTCCAAGGAAGCCGGGAGCGTGAATGAGTGACCTCCAGTTTTGTGGCACAGAAACCAAGTCTTGCAGAAAAAGTGGGGCAGACAAATAGAGGGAAGCCAAGAAAGAGCTGAACAGAGTAAGTGCCTTTCAAGTATTCTAAAGAAAAGCCACAATTTTACTTGAGTTGCTGTGATTGAGTTTCTAATCCTAGTGACCAGGCAATGCCTGTCTGGGCCATACCTATGGCCCAAACCAAGTTCTGAGAGGTCAGGGAGCCTCTTAATTCAGAATCAAACTTTATGATAGAACAATAGGCTTTTAGACTTTTACATAGCCTCTGCTAACTGCTACTAGAGGCAGCTGAATAGACATGCACGAAGTTTACTCTATGTGCCTGCCAGATATTTAAACCTTGTTATTATTTAATCCTCACAAAAATCCCTCAATTGTCCTGTTACTATTGTTCCACAGGAGAGCAAACAGAAGAGCTCATTAACACAAAGAAAGCAGTCAAGTAAAGCAATAAAGAGGATGGGCTTAGAATAGAGTTCTAGGTTTCAGTCTTGGCCCACCTCCCTTATGGGTTTTTGACTTTGCTTGTTTTTAAACTTCTTACAAATGTCAGTTTCCTATCTATAAAATGGGGAAAATAATGCCGCCTACCTTACAGGGATTGGTGTCAATTAGATGAATAAAGTACAAATGCAGTTCTTGAGCATTCAATAAACATCAGGGGTTTTTTTTGTTGTTGTTGTTGTTTTGAGATGGAGTCTCACTCTGTTGCCCAGGCTGGAGTGCAGGGGCATCATCTCGGCTCACTGCAACCTTTGCCTCCTGGGTTCAAGCGATTCTCCTGCCTCAGTCTCAGTAGCTGGGATTACAGGTGCTCATCACCACACCTGGCTATTTTTTTTTTTTTTTTTTTGTATTTTTAGTAGAGACGGGGTTTCACCATGTTGGCCAGGCTGGTCTCAAACTCCTGACCTCAAGTGATCTGTCCACCTTGGTCTCCCAAAGTGCCAGGATTACAGACGTGAGCCACCACACCTGGCCAATAAATGTTCTACTAAAGCTTGATGTTGCACAGCTGGGCTTCACACCAGGTCCTCCTGGCTTCAAAGACCTCTCTTTACAATCAGCATCAGCTTTTGAAGGGATGAGACAGATTCCACAACCACTCCAACAAGAGGTATTTTAGAAGGAGTATGCAAGGCATTTTAGCTAAATATGCTGTTACTTGTGCTGGAAATCAGAAACCTAGCAACACATTTATGTATCTCCTGGGTCTGACTCAGGTTATAGGATGGTTTACATTGAGAAACCACAGGGAAAGGAAGAAAGAAGTCAATGAAATCAGCTTTACTGATTCTTCCTGAAACTTTTCAGGCTCAAATAGGGAATCTGAAATAAGTGGACCCTGGAGCAACAGTGCATTTGTCAGACCCCTGGCTCTTGAGATGTTAAAAAGAAAAGAACAATTCCAAGAACTACAGTTTTAGAAGTCTGATAATGCCCATCACATAGATAAGGATATTTTTATGTAATTGGGAAGTGCTCATACTGACTCATCATATATTAATCCTAAACAAGTTACTTGGCTTGAACTTCATTTTCAACTTTGAATAACACAGCACTTCCTACCTAAAGTTGCTATGAAGCTAACCAAAAACAAATGTAAATTCATTTTTTTAAAATTTTGTTATTATTTTTTGAGATGGAGTTTCACTCCTGCAGCCCAGGCTGGAGTGCAATGGTGCAATCTTGGCCCACTGCAACCTCTGCCTCCTGTGTTCAAACAATTCTCCGGCCTCAGCCTCCTGAGGAGCTGGGATTACAGACATGCACCACCATGCCCAGCAAATTTTGTATTTTTAGTAGAGATGGGGTTTCACCACGTATAAATTCATTTTCTAAGTTGTAAAGGTAGATAAAAAGGTTTTTAATACTAAAAACTCTTAAAAACACTAGCTGAAATATTCAAAATGTTGTTTAAAAGCTCAAAAAAATGTAAAACATAAATGTGGAATCCAGACCTGGGTTCCATTTCCAGCTCTACTCCCGACGTAGGATAGATAAAACCAATGTCCAAACTTCCACTGGGAACGTGGAACTTTTCATTTAATAAGGAAATAAGGTTTTAAATAAATAGTAACACATTATTTTGCTTTAAAACTTCTATTTTTAGCCTTAGGAAACTCAGTGTCATTCATGGCTGGGGAAGCCTATGAATGGGTCTCTATCTGTAGAAGGTTCAATTTCTGGTCTCAAATTTTCTATCAAAAGTGGCCCTGTCAAATCACAGCCTAGGTTCACAAAAACTTTATTTCCAGAAATATTGCTTTTAGTATAGCTCAACTCTTCCTCTCACTTCCCACAGATATATTCTTCAAGATAACAACACATTATTTCCAAAGGTTTTACTTTACATATGGTTTGATTTGAAGCTTTCTCGGGCTGTGCACTGAATGCATGTCAGTGTGCATATTCAATCTCTTTCCAAAGAAATATAGCAGTTGAGTATCCAGGAGAACACAAGTGAGTACCATATACTTTAATAGAATGCTTATAGAGCTCTCCTCTTGGGCCAAGAGAAAAAAAAAAAACAAGTGCCTGCAGAAGTGAGCAATGCCCAATGTTCTCCCAGACACACGCTTGGGTATTTACTGTTGATAACACTCCTCCACACTATTTTCTTGTCCAAAATGTAATCTGTCTCATCTTTCATCATACTCTAAAAAATGCAGAGAAAATATTATGAATTAACTGATCTGAAATCAATGAGAGAGAAACAAGGGGGAAAGGGGCAAGTTAATGCACAACCACAATACACAAAGGTAATTTTTCTTTTCAAAAGAAATGATGCAATGTATTAGCAGTAGCATAAATTCCAACAAAAAGTCGGGCACACAGATTTGGTTATTTAGATTAAAAATATTTATTACAGGCAGATTTGCTTTTCCCAAGGAAAAGTAGTACTGGAAACATTGAGAAAATGCAAACTGGGTTAAACCTATTCCCAAGTCCATTATCAAGTAAGGTATCACTAAAGAAAAAGGAGTTTAAAATTAGGGAAGCCTACACACAATTTAGACAGGGGAAAAGAAAAAAACTCAGCCAAAAAGGTCAGAATGATCCTTTACGTTTTACAGTCTTTAATTAAGCACATAAAACTGTACTACTTAATATATTTCTCCATAAACTTTTTGTGAAATTCAGATCGCAGTGTGTCATTTACAAATCTTTTGTCTTTCTTCTGGTCATCTACACCTTTTGCACAGTTCTTGAAGACAACATCATCATCCCACCTGAGGAAGAAAAGGAAAACCGAACGTCTTAAAATGTTTGCATCAGGAGACAAGAATATGTGCACTGCAAGGCTTAGTCATTACACAGAAAGACCCGCAACATGTGTATCATTTGATGCAGTAATTACACTCAAAATAATAAAGTAATCCTTAACATATAATCTTGCTTTATTATAGCAAGAATCCTACTTAGAACATGTAAAAGATTCTTATTTCTCCAGTAAAAGAAACTTTTGAGTTAAAAAAATAAAAATAGATTTTAATTGCATAAATATTTAATATTTTTAGTTCTAATATAAAAAGGCAGCACCTAGGACTACTCTAATATTGGTACAGGCATCTGTAGATGATAGTAGCCAATCAACTTAATGTAGTTTAGATTATGTGGTTTTAAGGACTGTAGATATTCCTCTTTTATCAGTTAATGTTTAGTAATCATCTACCGTAGTATTCACATCATAGGCCAACAAGAGAAGGAACCATTGGGGTATAATAATTAAGGCTCAGATATGGCCCACATGTACATTAACCACGGAGAAGTACCAGCTGAAGAACTCAGGGCAGAACTCTGGTTGGATTCTGTAACATATAAGCATGAAAACAAAAACAAAAACAAAACACAACACCTGTAAGTTACAAAATACATGTGTTACAGAAAATAAAAATCATGGCTGGGCACGGTAGCTCATGCTCATGCCTGTAATCCCAGCACTTTGGGAGCCGAGCAGGGTGAATCATAAGGTCAGGAGATCGAGACTATACTGGCTAACAGTGAAACCCCTTCTCTACTAAAAATACAAAAAATTAGCCGGGTATGGTAGCACACGCCTGTAGTCCCAGCTACCTGGGAGGCTGAGGCAGGAGAACTGCCTGAACCGAGGAGGCGGAGGTTGCAGTGAGCCGAGACCATGACACCGTACTCCAGCCTGGGTGACAGAGCGAGACTCCGTCTCAAAAAAGAAAAGGAAAAGCAGATTTCAGAGTATCATCTAGCATATAAAACATAAGCCCGTATACATAATACAGATACCCTCACAGATATATATATAAAACATAAGCCCATATAACATGTGTATTTGTGCATGCATGTGGTTATATGCCAGGAGAAACTGCACGTGGGAAATGAGCAATGAAAGTGGTGGGCACCTTTGGAAAACAGTGCAATAAAGTCATCACTGATTTAGTACACAGAAGCATAAGAAGCTGAGCAGATCAATATGACTGGGATATAAGACAGGTTTCTATCTCCAATTTGCATTCAAAAAAGGCAGAACAAACTATACAGCTTAATTTTTATATAAAACCAGTACACTTTTTTCTGTATCCAGTCTCTCCTCAACTCACTTCAAACAGGATTTTTGTCCCTCCTTCCCAACACCAAAATGCTCTTTCCTGACATTAGTATTTGTCCTCGATGATCACTCATCACCTCCTGAAACACTATGCTTCACTTCTTTTAGTTCTCCTCCCTTCCCAAATGGCTGCTCCCTGTCAGCCTAGACTTTGTCATTCAAAATTCATTCAATCAACATTTATTAGGCACCTGTATAATGTTTAGAGGTTGGGTAGATGATTAGAACAGGTATTGGTAACTAATAATCTACCTAACCTCTAAACATTATACCAGGCTCAGTTTTGACTTCTCTCTAGCTATACCCTTCCCTAAGTGATTTCATCCTGTCTCACAGCTTTAAAAAGTTTATCTGAGCCGACAACTTCCACATCTACTGTCTCCAGCTTGGAGTAATTGGAACTGTATCAGTGGCATGGCATCATGCCAGAGAGGAGAGCAGGTAGTGATACTGCATCACTCCAGAGGGGAGAGCAGGAATGAACGGTAATGGATCACGCCAGAAGGGAGAACAGTCAGTGGTACTGCATCATGCCAGAGGGGAGAGTGGTCAGTGAGGTAATGCCTCACTCCAGAGGGAGAGAGCAGGTAGTGGTACTGCCTTATTCCTGCGGGAGGAGCAAGTAGTGGTACTACATCATTTGAGAGGGGAGAGCAAGTAGTGGTACTGCATCACTCCAGATGGCAGATAATAGCAGTAGAGGTGGTGAAAAATAACAAATATGGCTTAAAAGTTAAGCAATGTTTCCTTGACAGATGCATATAAAATAACCACCAGGCTGGGCGCCGTGACTCACGCCTTTATTTCTAGCACTCTGTTCTATTCATTATTTCAAATAGAACAGAGAAGAGTTCAGTGGATGGTGGACTTTTAGAAGCTTTAGATAATGCACCTAACCATCCAACTTAAAATCTGCATGCCTGTGTGTATAGATACACACACATATACACACCCTGATATATATAGATACACACACACACTGTTCCTGTATAGTACCTTCTTATCCAACTTTTAAACTGCATGACTGTGTGTACAGATACACATACTCTCACACACACACACACACACACACACACACACACTCCGTTACTCCATTACTGTATAGTACCTTCTTTTAACTTTGAAGTTGGCCTGAGGCTGGGATGGGCCAGTGAGATTAAGGAGAGGGTTTCCGCTCAGAATGTTTTCCATACGAATCCTCTCTTCTTCAGCTTTTTGTTCTTGTTCCTATCAATGATAAAGGAAGATTAATATTCACTTATTTTAATATTCACTTATTTTCTATTTTTCAATTTTTTTAAAAAAAATTTTTTTATATGAGCTCACTGAAAAAAAAAATCATTAGGATTTTACAGCAAGAAAAGCATCAAGGCAGATTTTGTTTTTGTTTTTAAGACATACTAGAAAAGTCTCCCTCATCAAAATAAAATAATTTGGCATTTTTATTATAAATATTTCATGCTTGACATCATACAGTAATTAGTCTCTTCCAACTGTGAAATGCTAGAAATCCATATTTAAATCTATTTTCTTTCTTGAAGTAATGTAAAATTAATTGCTTTAAATTTTAAACGTTTATCAATTAGCACAGTCTAATAATTTAAGAACATATTACATATCAAAAAGACACATTTAGCAAAACCATTACCTCAATTTTAAAGGGTCATACATAACTGTAATAAATTTAATTTAATCTTATTTTGAATTACATTAATAACATAAATAATCTTATTTTGAATTACATTAATAATGTAAAAGTACAACTCTAGGTTTGGTGACAAGTTATTAATGAGAAAGTAACTCCTAAAATAGGACAAACTACCATGTACAAAATTATATACAGCTAATATGAATTTCTACTAATTTACCCTAGGTTGACACATTTTGTTCTTATTGACTTATTATTATTATTATTATTATTTCTTTTTTGAGACGGAGTCTTGCTCTGTTGCTCAGGCTGGAGTGCAGTGGCATGATCTCGGCTCACTGCAACCTTGCCTCCACGGTTCAAGCAATTCTCCTGCCTCAGCCTTCCGAGTAGCTGGGATTACAGGCACATGCCACCATGCCTGGCTAATTTTTATATTTTTAGGAGAGATGGGGTTTCACCATGTTGGCCAGCCTGGTCTTAAACTCCGGACCTCATGATCCACTCGCCTCAGCCTCCCAAAGTGCTGCAATTGTAGGCGTGAGCCAGGTGCCTAGCCTGAGTTTCTATTTTTATACCTCCCATCCTTTATCTGTTACAACACTGTCTTTCTTCACTTTCATTTTAGCATCAACTTCTTCAAAGACAATTACCCTGAGTTTTCGTCTCAGAATTTGGAATATAAAATGTCGAAAACCCTTAGCTATCACTTCTAGATCTACCTGCTAACATGTTATCTTAAGCCAAATATAAATCCCGTTTTGCTGTGTTTGGGGGATGACAGAAATTGATGACTTAATAGATCAAGGAAAAAGAGATGGTGTGGAAGTCATGGTCCACACCATGACTTTTTTATGATGAAAAATAAAAATGAAAATGGGAGGTGAGAAGATCTAACTTTTAATGAAATAAACAAGAAAATTCCTTTAGGCCATTGCTCAGAACTTAAAATCAGTAACTATCCATCATAGATTAAGAATAGACAGTTTTCTAAATGCTATATATTTATTTTTAAGAAATTATACTGATGCTTAAAGGGAAAAGATATTTATCTGAAATACTAGAAAAATAGGAGCTAAGTATACAATATAGCCAAACTTATAATGTGTATGACATATAAAGGTCGCAAACATTTTTATGTTTGGAATATCATTTCCTCTGGAGTTACTGAATGATTGCCACACATAGCACTGGGAAAAGGCATAAATTCTATATTCGAACAGCAGGCATACTATGTTTCATAAATACAGGCTAGTCATCAGATGGCATGTATGTCAAATCCTAACTACCCCGTTGTAAATATTTTATTGGAACATTGCCACAACTGCTCATTTATGTACTCTGGCTGCTTTTATGCTGTAACAGTGGAGGTGAGTAGGTGCGACAGAGGCTCCATGACCAGCCAGCCTAAAATATTTACTATCTGGCCCTTTACAGAAAGTGTGCTGATCCTTGACAAAGGCTAAATGGTTGGAAAATCTTAATTTGGGGCATGGAAAAACCAGCCAATAGAAAGGGAAACAGGGATAAAAGAAACAAAACTATCATTCAACCCCAAGAAATACCAACACATTTTAATACAAAAATTAGATGAAACACAAAACTGCAAGGCCTTCTATCTAAAAATGTTTATCCTTCCTCAAGGTCAACGAAAAGCATTTAAATTGTTCCTCTCTTTATGTATCCAGAAATATTAGGCAAGCTAAAATAATTTGGAACAATTGCCCTCTAGTGGTGTGCAAGTGGGACTGGGAATGTTTTTTATAATTCTTTGACTTTTAAAAACTGGACGTAAAAACTATAAGCTATTATAGAAATTATGCTCTCTTCCAAAAAACTTTGATGAAAATTGTATTTTAAAATACTTTTCTTTTTCCAATCTGAATTCTAAGTCTTCAAAGTCTATCCCAAATTCTATCTCTTTTTTGAATTCTGACCTGGCCCTCCTGATTCACACGAACTCTACTTCCCTAGATCCCTGGTATTGACCATGTAGTATCTTTTCTTTCTTCTTTTTTAAAAATAGAACAATTCTTGCCTCAAATAAAATCTTCCACACAAGTCTATAAAAAAGCTATGCTGCTCTGGCTGAAAACAGGAGCAGACATTCCTACTCGAATGTCTCACAATGTGTCAAATTCAATATGTTCAAACAGAACTCATCAACCATCTCTTCTTTCTGCTTAAATATGCCAATTCTTTTGCATTCCCTGTAGTGATGTATGGCAGCAATGTCTACCTAGAAGCTGAGAGTCCTCTCTGCTGCTGCAATCGGTCAGTTACTTTATCTATCAACTCAATCTCCTTTATTTTTTTAGTTATTTATTTTGTTGAGACAGAGTCTTGCTCTGTTGCCAGGCTGGAGTGCAGTGGCGTGATCTCAGCTCACGGCAACCACCGCCTCCTGGGTTCAAGCGATTCCCCTGCCTCAGCCTCCTGAGTAGCTGAGATTACAGGCAGGCACCACCACACCCGCTTAACTTTTTGTATTTTAGCAGAGATGGGGTTTCACCACGTTGGCCAGGATGGTCTTGATCTCCTGACCTAAGGATCCTTCCGCCTTGGCCTCCCAAAGTGCTGAGATTACAGGTTTGAGCCACTGCACCTGACCAACCTCCTTTTATTTTTTATTTTTCCCTGCTCCCCTTCCCACTTTGACCTCCCTGATAGCTCTATCAGCATCTAATTACTTATCTCAATTCCAACTCCTATCATACAAGCTGAGAGTCTCTTAATTGCATGGGAAGATCACTGGAACAGCCTCCTAACTCAGTTTTTTCCAATTCATCCTCATATTTTTGCCAGAGTAATCTTTATAAAATACATATCCAATTTTATCAATCTCCTGCTGAAATCAACTGGCTCCTCCTGTCCTTTAGAAAAAATTGAGACTCCAACAGCATTATTCTGCCAATCTCTAATGCTCTGACTTGTTCTTGCCACTTCAGTTTTACCTCTTAATATCACTCTGGGTAATTCAAAGTTTTAACTATCTTTGAGTTTTATATTTTTTCCTCATATTGTATAAATGGAGAGACCGAGAAGCTGTGGAGGCTCAGAGAAGTTAGATAGCTTGACACAGGTTTTATGAAATCTGTTGACAGATTGCCTTAATAGTACCTAGGCAGGAGACAAACAGAGAGATAATCTTTGCAGACCATGACTATATCTTGATCATCTTTGATTCTCCTGTCAATTAACAACCATCAAGTAAATGCTGAACAAACGAATAAACAAGTAAATGACTAGCAAGCTGGTGAATATTACTCAATGTATTTGAACTATTTGGAAAGAATTTTTTACATAACCAGGATACCTAGGATGTCATACAAATAATAAGATTTATAGATCTACAAGTGCTAAATATTTAGACATGGCAAGGGAAATTTCCAATATAAGAAGATATTACTTATATTTTAAAAAATTTGCTACTTTAGTATATATGAGAAGATAGAGAGATGTAAATATTTAAAACTTTGGTTTTACCTTTCTGGCCTGCTCTTCAGCTCTTTCTTTTTTAATTTTTTCCAGTTCTGCAAGAAGAGCTGCAGTATCATCATCATCACTTTCCTCTTCAAAATCTTCATCTTCCTCCTAAAAGAACAGTGAGAGTCCGTAAGATTAGACAGAAAATATACATTACCAAAACATGGTACATATGTACAGTTTATCACCCTAAGAGACTCAAAACAATTGTATGTAGCTCAAAACAACTTTAAGCTAGCAAGTAATCAAAAGTGCAAAAAAGTGTGCTAAATTCTCAGAAAAAAAAATTTCAAATGAATTATCATTAAATTTCACTTGAAATTAGGTTTCCTGTTTTAAACTATTATGAGTAACTCTATCATTTAACTCTAGAATTAACTGCTGATGTGTATAAATAGTTAGATATTACTCACTGGATGCCACTTCAGGTTTTTTCACTGTCCTATATGTAGAAAACTGCAAATTAATTATAGGGTCTAAGGTCCCACAGGATTTTAACATTAACTGATGTGCTAGTCCTTAAAAACCTTTTGCTTAGATTACTTCCCTCCCTAAGCACAGAGGGAACCATTAAGTGTCTTGCACTTAACGGAGGGGGCATCATATCTAATGTAAAAAGGCCGCAGGGTACAACTCTAGAGGGCACTGTTCATAGAGAGCCCAGTGTGAAGAGTGCCCTGTAGAGATATGAAACCCAGCAGTAGTGCAGTAGTTTAGTACAGGGTATTATTTTGGGGGAAAGCATATCCTTTAATAAGTTCCTTCCATTTTTGGTTCTCTAGAGATCAAACTTGCTCTTAAAGTCCTTACTACAAAATAATACTTTTTGTTTTAAAATCAACTATAAAGTTTAGCACTGAGGTTGGGGCTATATCTGAATAATAGTAAGTAAACATAAATACAGGTCACTTCTTAAAGCCAAAAGCACAACAAGTATTTTAGAAAAACATGGTAAATCAATTATTAGATAGAGATGAAAGGAGGAAACAAAACATACGTCTGTTAGAGGGTCATCTGCATCAAGGTTGGCAGCAGGAATCTGGTCTAACCGTGGCTTTTTTGACACTGAAGAGGAGGTTGTATGTTCTAGGTGGAAACAAAAATCATTTAACTTAGTAAAACAAATACTGCATTTCTTAAAATGTTTTAGGGACCTGTGGGCACAAAGAGCCCACATTAAAAGCATTTATGACAACAGAAATCATATCCATAGTGCCTGGCAAATATGCTTTTGGTAAATGTTTGTTATTATCATCTCTAATGACTTAAGAAAGTATTACAGCTCACATCAAGCTGTAAAAGCAAACAAATGGTTAACATTTTCCAGTTGCTACATGAAAGAAAAACTATCAACAAGATAATTTTATGAGACAAACGTCTGGGATAGTGTTGGTACCTCGGGTTGGACGATCCCTATTTTTCTCTCTTGCAGCAGCTCTCTCTCTTTCTTCCAACTCTCTCCTGAAGTCACGGTTACGAACCTCTTCAGGGGCATCCTGAGTAGTTTGTCTAAAGTAAAAAGCCAGGGCAAAAATGTTACTTAAGCACATACACACACAATTTCAAGCATAAAAAAGGGAAGTAGACAAGATCATAAGCTAATCTGAGGGTTACTAATAGCCACTCTTGTGATGTTCCCAATATTTCAAGAAATCCAAATTCAATCACATATTTTCCTATAATAAGGCTTTACACTGATTAAAATATCTTTAATTAGTATTATATCAACTCAGAACAGTAACATTTAAAATATATTGACTGGTGCTGATTGTGCATAGTCTCTCTGAGACAGTATCATTTATTTATTGTTCTATCTACATATCAAAATTCCTGGTTAGTAGGAATTTTGCATTTTAAAATCATAGAGCAAAATTTTAGTGTTTAACATCCTATTGCATTCTATGCCTATGAAAATAGGTAAGTAACATAACTCAAACATACGACTATATCATGACCATGTCATTTAACAGATTTGGTCTTGTTTTGCAAACAACAACAAAAAAGTCTTATTACCTGTATTTTATCTTTGTATGAGAAGGTAGGTCTCTGCTTGAATACTGCTTTGAAAGTTGGCTCAAATCACCTTCTCCTTTTCCTCTTCCACCCCTTGCAGGTTCAAAGGTTGGCCTGGCTGCAGTTGTCATCTTTTATGCTTTGAGGAAAAATAGTATCAAGTTATTTCCAACATTACGAACTCTCATTTTACAGAGTATTAATCAATATCCATACTGGTGAAATAATTTCTAAAACTCATTCCCCAAAACTTGCTTAATCTTCTTAAACAAAAGTTTTCAAGAAAATAAATTATGAGGCTTAGGCAGTAGAAGAAATATGGCTTCCCAGGCATGTTTTAGTACAAAAAATTGTCATGAAGATCTGAGTTTGCATCCCCATTCTTCTTCTGACTGTGTGGGCCTCAGGAAGTCACCTAGCTTAACTTTCTGTCATCTGCGGAATGGAGATATTCCTCCTAGGATTACTGTAAGAATTATGACACAACATGTCAAAACCTTTGTAAAATACAGCACTGTCATATCTGAGTTTTAAAAATTCTCAGCTCAACCTTACTCCATCAGTCTCTAAGGTTTGCATTTTATCTAAACTTCACACAATAGCAAATAGACTAATAGAAACAAAAGCCAAAAACAATTTTTAAAAAATCACTGACGAAGTGACTAAGTGCCCTAGAGAAAAGTGTGTTAAACTTCAATGACAGTTACATAGAAAAAAAATTCTTAAACCTTTTGTTGATCCAATTTTCTTCTACAACAGGCATCATATTATAAATCAGATCTTTTGTGGGTTGTAATTTAAAGACTGTTCAAAAAAACAAGAACCTCACCCCAGAGGATTCTAATACCAAAAACCAGGGACCCATTCCTTAAGTTATTTTCTGCTTGGCGCAGTCACAAGAATACTGTATACAGATTTAGTTACTAAAACCCTGTAGGTGTCGGAAAAGTAAGTGTGTGGGAGGGTGGGCGAATTGGGAGGATTTTTTTCGTTTTCTTTTTTTTTTTTTTTTTTTTTTTTTTTGCGGGAGGGCTATTTCTCTTGATTTCCAAAAATGGTAGAAGCAGGTATTCAAAGAAGAAACAGGGTTATCTGGCGCTGGGGGCACCGCCCCTTCCCACACACCAACAGAATTATCACTCCGGCCTCCGGAAAGCTAGTCTTTCGCTTTAACCAGAAACTCGCTGCCTCTTCACCCGTGCCTAGCACTACAGGGATGCGAGGGGTAGTGAAGGGTGGACCTAAGGCTCCCTTTAAGCGGTAGGCGAGCTGCCTTTACGCTGCGATCTCAACTGCAGGCCGAGAGCTCCGGACGCGCCTGACAGGCACTCGGTTCCGCCCCTAGCGGGCTGCTTCAGGGCCTCCGCCGCCCGCGCTCAGCACTCTGCCACCAACTCCGACCCCAACTGCCCTTTCTCGTCCTACCGGGATAAAGAAGATAATCTGTTATCCTCCTGCCGCTCACCTTGGCCGAGGTCCGATGCAGCAGGCTCCGAAGATCATACAGAAGCCATTACTACGCTTGACTCCCAAGAACCTTTGCGCTCAGGGCTAGCGCCTACGACCCGGAAGCAAAACCCAAGCGCTTCAGAGGAGGAGGTAACAACCAATCCGCAGAGGCCGAAGTGGAAGTTGGCGTAACGGCAATAAGGGGCGGGGCCGAAACGGCCCAGGGGGCGGGCGTTTGAAATCAGTGCCTTAGAGTAGACCCTAAACATCATTTTATACCTTCAAGAACCAATTACTTAATGTCTCTTCCGTCTTTTCCGTCCCCGACCCCCTCCCAGACTCCATTCCGGTACTGCGTGGACGGAAAGCCCCGGGTAGCCGACACCACGTCCCCGGCTAGCGGGCTAGAGCGTGGAAAAGGATTACACCAAACTGTTTAAATCCAACGACTCCTGCTTCCATCCTTTCTCCTGAGCTAGAACCAACAAGCCTAGAGAGTTGGGCTTCGGAAAAACTAGTGTTTTCATTTAATTGGATATGAAGAAAGAACAAATAAGTACGGGGCAACCACGATCTTTATAAAGGTACCATTCCTGCAAAAATATTACACTTCAAAGCAAAGGTTGTATGCGTAATGTTTGCTAAAATTTTTTATTTAAAAAAACGTTAGTTCTTGTGGGAGGGGAGATGTCAGTATTTACGACAGCGTTTAGAACGGTGGGCCCAACTGCCAGGAGCACAGTGTAGTTATTAAGATGGCTACTCAAATATTAAGTTTTAATAAGACAACGAAAAGGAGAAAACCCAAAGACCAAAAAACCCACCAATCGTCACTCCTCCCTTCCATAAAAAAATAAGTCAATCTGAGAACAGAGATCTTGATTGCTTAGTTCATCTTGGTATATCATCACATAGACCTTGACATACAGTAGTTGCTCAATAAATACTTGTGAAATGGAAATTCAACTTCCCCAACTTAGTTTAAAATGTAAGGAGCTCACAAAATTGAAAATTTAAATGCTTTATTATCCCTAAATTCTTTGCAACTTTTAAATGAAGGGAAAAAAAGCAGAAAAAGCCCTTTCACTCATAAAGTTCAAGATGAAAATCTTGATTTTTCTTATCAAAATTACACATCTCAGTGAAGGACACGGTCATCATACTAGTTACTCAAACCAAAATCCCAGAGTGCCTATTTAAATTTTTTTCCCTTCACTCTTCACATACAGTTCATTTACAGGTCTTAACGATTCTACTTTAAATACTTACCAGAAATTTTATTCTACTGCCACTACCCTTGTTCTTGCCAACACTGTCTCCTACATGGATTGTAATTTTTCCTAATGTATCTTCCTGGGCCATCTTTTATCCTACAGTCAATGCTGCATATAGCCTAAAGAGTGATCTTTTAAAAATAATCAGATGGTGTTACTATCCGTATAAAATTCCAGTGCACTTAGAATAAAAATTACATTTCTTAATGTGACCTGAGACCCCACAGAGTCTGGCCCTCGCCATCTTCCAGACTTCACTTCCAATCAGTCACTTGCTTCCACACTAAGCTTTAGACACAGCCAAGTGATTTCTGTTTTACAAAGCAGGGCAAGATTCCTTCTGTCTTAGGGCCTCTGCACTAGCTTTTCTCTGTTGCCTGTGCCCCAAGATAACTATCACCATCCTTCATGTCTCAGGTATCACAGTGAGGTTTTCCCACTCCTTCCCCTCCAACACTTGTGTTTATACACCATCACATCATTCTGTTTCATTTTTTCCTACCACTGAACATTACCAGAATCTATTCTATTCTTTTTTTATTGCCTTGTTTCTTGTGTGAGAGGCAGCATAGGAAAGTCATTAAGTGAAAAAGATCTTCAGCCTGCCCATTTTTGTTCTAAATTCCAATTCTGCCCTTTCCTAGCTTTGTAACCTTAGGCAAGTTGCTTCCCCTTTCCGTGCTCTCAGTTTCCTAATGTGTAAAATGGGCATAATTCCAGTCCCTAACTTATAATACGACACTAAGGATTAAGTGAATTTATACTTGTAAAGTGCTTAGAACTGTCTCAGCAAATAGTACTTGCTAAATAAATGTTAGCTATTATTATTATTAATATTATTTTTATTATTGTCTATCTTCCTGTATTAGAACATAAGTTCCAGGAAAGCAGGAACCTTGTCTCTCTTGTTCACTGGGTGTATCCTCTGCATATAGAACAGTGCCTGGCACATAATAGGTACTGAGTAAGTATTTGTTGAATGAATGAATGAATGAATGAATGATGCACTATGAAGTAGAAGAATGAAGTAACAATGGCAAGATGGTAACACAATTATAGAAAAAAAAAACCCAGTTTTTATGTTCCAACTGTCTTTATTAGCCCAGAGTGAATCACCTCCATTGATTTAACTTCCAGCCTGCTAACCCAATCTTTTGGCTGCCAATGGAGATCAAATAACCACCCTATAATTTCATTAACACCAATATACAATTTAATCAATCCAAAAAATTAAAAGCTTTTGACTTAAATGGTCTGAAAGTGCTAATAAGAAATTGAAACGAAAGCTTTTGACTTAAATGGTTTGAGAATATTAAAAAAAAGAAAAGTTTACTAAAATCTTGAAATTCATCCAATCAATTAACCTAGCTGGCAAAAATCACATAACCTCCCAAGAATTTTAAACCTGTTACCACAAAATCTAGTTTGGCTTTTATTTCTGCCTGCCAGTGCTCTTCTACTCTCCTAATTGTTTATTTTCCCCCTCTGCAATAATATAATTTTCCACATTCCCCTTTCTTCAAGTCTACATGCCTCTGTCACCTCCTTTTCCCTCCCCATTCTTCTCAGAAAACAGAAGCTCTTAAACGTTGACTTCTCATCTCTTCTTTGCCTTTGGCTATTCCTATATCCTCAGATTCTCATGTATTACTGGAGATGAGGTGACCCAAACTCTCCTTTGTGCTCTGGATCCTAATAGTGACTGGCATCTTGTGATGTATTTTCTGTTTCTTCTGATCTGTGAGGCTGTCCCTTTCATATCATTTTTATCAGCTTTTCGACATGGTATAGTGTATTTTAACCTTAAAAAATGCTCCTTCATTTTAATATGCCAAAGGTAGCATTTAATTAAATGTGAAAGCAATGTAGTTTGGCCCTTGATTGCAAAACTGATTATTCTTATGGCAGGAGTAACATAGGAATTCCAGTTTAAAGCTTAAACAAAATCAACACCTAAAAGGGAAAATGGAAACCATAAAAACCTAAGAAGAAAATTTAAGAAACTATTTATAGAACCTAGAATTTGAAAGATTTTTCAATCAAAGCAGAATACCTTAAGAGCTTTAAAAATAAATAATTTTTAAAAATTTATCTACCCAAAAATTAATTTTATAGCAGAAGATGCCAAAGACAAGTCAATAAATGCAGATTGGCAAATAAATTTTGTAATGCCTATAACATACAAGGATTTCTACTACTACTAATGATACACGTAATATAAAAATCACAAATTACCCAATTAAAAAATCAACAAAAGATATAAACAGGCCATTCAGAAAAAGCAATTCCAAATAGACAATAGTCAATAAACATGAAAGACACTCAACCTTCTAATGAGGAAAATGAAAGTAAACTAAAAATGGATTATACATTACAGCCTCAGATTGGCAACAGTTAAAAAAATTAATAACATAGTTGGATGGGATTGAAAGAAAAGGGGATTCAGTCAAACAGTGAGGGCATTGGTCCCCCATTACCTTCACAGTAAAAGCCAAGGTGTTCACAGTGGTTTTCTATAGTCTATCCTTTCCCCTACCCCTTTGACCTCATCACTTGCTTATGCTTTTCTTGGCCGCCTCTTCCCTGTTGTTGCTTGGACACACACATTGCTGCTTCTGCTCAAGGCCCTCATACTAGCAGTTTTCTCTGGCAAGGCAATTCTTCCCTGTCTTATTCAAGTCTTTGTTCAAATGGAAGCCAACCAACCTTGGGCATCCCTATTTAAAATTGTACCTGTTCTCTTTCTCTGTCCCCTAACATTGTTTACTCCATATCTCCCTTTCCCTGCTTTCTTCTTTTTATTTTTTCAAATTGTATTATACATAATTGCATGGCATGTATCGTCTTCCATGACCCTATGTAATTTAGTTATATTACATTTATTGTTTCTTTCTCTGTTTCTCCCATGTAGAATATAAGTTCTAAAAGGGCAGGGATCTTTGTTTTGCTCAGTGATATAGGGCCAAGCATTAAAACAATGCCTGGCACCAAAGCTACCCAATAAACAGTTTCCATATGAGTGAATAAAAGAAAGAACGAATGGATGAATTAATTAATTAGTTTTAAAAAGAAAAAACTGTGTTCTGATGTAAAAAGTTATTGCCTAATCTATTTTATATTTTAAAGGAGAAAATAACTTACATTGTGCTAGTCTGAAATCCTGATTTCAAATGAAGATAAGACCCAGAAATATGATTTTCTTTCAGGAGAGAATCTCTAAATAAAAAAATCATGTGAGATCAGGCTTTATATTTACCATCAAAATCCTAATTGAATCAGTCCTAATCCAATCACAACTCTGATCCGACTCTCTCCATCTCTTCCAGCTGAATCACTCTAATTCCCCTAAACTCTCTTATACCAAGTTATTAGCCTACAAAATGTGAACATTTTGCTTAAAAATGTTTCTTTGAGGCTTTTAGTAAGAATACAAAAAAAAACAAAAAAAACAATGCCCACATGTCAGAAATTAAATTTTAAAACAAAGTAATATAAATAATGAAATCTTTAAATTTTTAACCTGAAAATCACACATTTTCTAATATAAAAAGCTAGTACTTTCTTTGATGTTTTGACAAGTGAGAATATAAAAATAAACTGGCTAGCCTTCTACCAACAAAACCTTGATTTTAAATGAAGACATTCTAGGGTTTAGAGAGACTGTTTCCTGGAGACAGCCTCAAAATGAGCTATCATTTGCTGATGGTACAGGCTAGATTAATATCACAGTTTAACCACCTCTTATTTAATCACATAAATACCTCACCAGCTGACCAGTGTTCTACTATGAAGACAGTTAAAAACAAAACAAACATATCAAAAATAGTTTAAACAACTAAAATACAGAAAATAAAGAGATAGAAAAAGACATGCCAGGCAAATTCTAATTTAAAAAGCTTGAAGTAGCAATATTAGTTAGCAAAAGTATTCTAGAGGTTGAATAACATTAACAGTGATGAAGAGGTGCATTTTATTACATTATCAAGAAAAATCCACTAGGAAAATTTTAATCAAGGACATGTATGCAGCTAATGACAAAGCTTGAGAAAATATGAAGCAAAAATAAAGAAAAATGACAAATCCATAATCATGGTGGGATTTTTTTAAGATAAATTTCTCTCAAACTAGCAGATCAAGCAAACAAATTAATAACTGATCAAATATATATGATATATGTGGTATGTGCATTATATATGTATGCTTATTATATTTATATTTGTACATAAAAAGTTCACTGTAATCAAAGCAGAATATACATTTTTTTCAATAAACATTGAATATTTACAGCAATCAGGTATAAGGCCCCAAAATAAATTTCAACAAATGCCAATGTATGCATTTATTTTTTTTAATCAATTTTTTGTTGTTTTTGAGATGGAGTCTCACTCTCGCCCAGGCTGGAGTGTAGTGGTGCATCTCAGCTCACTGCAACCTCTGTCTCCGAGGTTCAATCAATTCTCCTTCCTCAGCTTCCCTGTGCAGGTGCATGCCACCACGCCAGACTAATTTTTGTATTTGCAGTAGAGACAGGGTTTCACCATGCTGGCCAGGCTGGTCTCGAACTTCTGACCTCAAGTGATCCACCTGCCTCACCCTCCCAAAGTGCTGGGATTACAGGTGTGAGCCACCACACCAGGCCCAGTGTTTGCATTTCTATAACAGTCTTGCCAATTTTTGAATTTTATATAAATCTTCAGAATGTTTATGTAAATGAATATGTATTCCTTTGTGTTTTTGCTTTATTTCTCCACTTAATTTATGCTATCTGTAGCTCTGAAATACTATTTAGAGTTTCATTGTATAAAAATACCCACTATAACTTGTTAATTCTAATAATTATCTTTTCATTGTAGGGATATTGCAAATAATGCCACAATGAACATTTTTGTAAATGTGCAGAGGTGCATGTGTGTGCATTTTTCATATATACATTTCATCAACAGGATGAGAGTTCTTGTTCTATAATCTCACCACACTTGATATTGTACAGCTTTTCAATTTTAGCTCATTTAGTGGGTGTATAGTGATATATCATTAAGGTCTCAGTTTGCATTTCCCTATTAATTCGCATGTTAATTGTCCATTTGTATCTGTTTAAGTCTCTCTATTGAATTGTCTTTTCTTTGTGGATTTCTATGCTTTCTTAATACTTTAGGCATAGTTCTCTGTTACTTGCTTGTGCTGCAAATTCAGTTCTCCTCTCTGGCTCTCTTTTTGGTATATCTTAATAAACAACAATCTTTAATTTTATAGTAGTTCAGTTTATCATTCTTTTCCTTTTGCTTAATGCATGATATTTCTTGATCATGAATGTCCCTACTTTGGAAGTCATAATGATATTCTCAGGTATTATCTTCTAAAGGTTTCATAGCTTCGCGTAAAATTCATTTTTGTGCATGGCATAATGGAAAAGGGGCCTTGAAATCTGGTGGGGCAGATATTCTTACGTTATTTATCTTTTATAAGAGTGGCTTTGCTATTGTTGGCCCTTTAGACTTTAAAATTTAGGAGCCAATTGTTAAATTCCACAAAAATAGTTTTGGAATTTTAATTGTGATGACATTTAATTTATAGATTAAGAAAACATTCTTAAAAATGTAATGACATTTTACAATACTAAGTCT
This sequence comes from Sapajus apella, assembly GCF_009761245.1. Classification (NCBI taxonomy): domain Eukaryota; kingdom Metazoa; phylum Chordata; class Mammalia; order Primates; family Cebidae; genus Sapajus; species Sapajus apella. The sequence continues at coordinate 7,097,748 of NW_022436974.1, read as the reverse complement.
TCAAATCTATTAACAGGTTGCATCTTTCCATTTATTTAGGATGTCTTTATATTTAATATGCTTCTCTAAGTATATTCATATTATTCATAGAAATCTTGCGAATTTTTGTTAGCATTAGTGTTATTAATTAATGCTTAATGCTGTTATAAATGGCATCTTCCTTAAATTTTGGTTGTCTAATTGTTGCTGGTGTATAGGAATATCATTGATTTTTATATGTAGGTATTTTAAATTCAGAGAATTTCCTAAGCTCTCTTATTAATTGAAATGGTCTATTCAGAGATCTTGTGGATTTTGTTACATATACAATCATGTCATCTGCCAATGACAGCTTTGTTTCTTCCTTTTTTATCTCTTTTCCTTCTTTTTTCCTTGCCTTCTTATGTTGGTTAGGACTTCTAGGACAATGTCAAATAAAAATGTTGATAGCAAGCATCCTTGTCTTTTTCCTGATCTGCAAGGGAAAACTTTTAACTTTTCATTATTAATATGATTTTGCTGAAGGTTTTGGATAGATACACTTTATTATATTAAGATTTTGCCTACTATTTTTAATTTGCTGAAGGGATGATGAATTGTATCAAATACTTTCTCTGCATCTAGTGAGATTCTCTTTAATTTGCTAATATGTGTTATTACATTATTATTTTTTAAAGTTTTAACCTTTCATCACTGGAATAAATTCACCTGGGTCATGATGTATATATTACTGCAATCAATTCGATCAGATTTTATTTAGAATTTTTTCATCTATGTTCATAAGCGAGACTGACCTATTATTTTTTTTTTTCTCATAGTATGCTTGTTGGGGATTTGTATCATAAACAAGTTGGGAAGTATTCTTTCTTTTCCTATTCTCTGAGAAAATGTATCTAAGATTGGAAGTATATCCTTCTTGAATGTTTACCAAAACTTCTTGGTGTAGTCATCTGGACCTACAGTATATTTTCTGGGAAGAGCTTTACCTACTGCTTCAGTGTCCTTGAGGGTTATGGATATATATATTGTTCTGTTTATTCTGTTGTCAATATTGCTGTTATATTTTTCTAAAACTTTATTTCATTGAAATTTAAAAATGTATTGTCATAAACTTGTTCATACTTCTTTATTTTCTTTTTTATGTCTGCAGCATCTGTAGTGATAACTTCTTTATCTTTGTTGATATTGGCTTATTTGTGCCTTCTATTTTTATTCTTCCCTATTTTCATCAGTCTTTTCAATTTTATTAGACTTTTTCTTAAAAAGCCCAACTTTTGGTTTTGTTCCTCATATTTTATACTGGCTTTATATTTAATCAATTTCTGTTCTTTCATTATTTCTCTTCTTTTTCTTTCTTTCCTGTTAGTTTTTTTCTGACTTCCTCGGATGGATGGTTAGCTCATTTAGTTCTTTTAACGTTTTTCCTTTTCTTATATGTTTATTTCAATTTATGTTTCCCTTTTAATACTATTTACATGTATCATACAAGATTTGAAATGTAATGTTTTCCTTCCCATTTAGTTCAAAGTATTTTCTAATTCCCATTTTTAAATTTTATTCACATTAAAGATTTATTTGGAAATGTATTTTTTATTTTATAAAACTGAGAATTTTCAGTTATCTTTTGAATATTTCTAACTTCATTGTTTTGTGGTCAAATAACATATTCTGACTGTTCTCAACCTTTTGACATTTGTTAAAGCTTGTTTTATGGCCACAATTATGGTCAACTTTGTAAACTTTTTATAGAACTTGGAAAAAATATATTCTGCAGCTTGGGATTACTGAGTTTTATATGTCTATTGCTTTTTAACTGCTTGATCAGTAGGGTCCTGGTTTATGTCTGTCATCCTTGGATCCCTTTTATTCTCAAAAGTGTCTCAGCTTAGATGGTAAATGATAGAACATAATTTAATGTCAAAGTTTAGAACCATTCTTCTTAAAATCTTAAATGAGTATAGAATTTCTACCAACTCAGTCAACATTCAACATTTTGCTAGAAATCATATCTAGTTACTTAAGACTTCCATTCCTGCCTATTTCTAAAATAAAAATGAGTAAGAGACATGACTATTAGAAAAAGAAGAGATTTTTAAAAATTTTTTTTTGTAGAAAATATCTACATGAAAAATTCTAGAATTAATGGCCAAGCTAATAGAACTAATAGGAAATAAGAGGTACAAGGTTTGAAAAGGGGTATAAGATCAATAAATAATAAGAAAACTTAATAGAAAAAAATTTCCATTTATAGTACACTGAAAAAATTATAAAGTTCCTAAAGTTTTATCTAAGAAAACAGATTCACTATCTTTTTGCTGCAAATCTGAAGCTTCATTGATATACACAGAACAAGATCCAAATAAATGGATAAACATACCAGTTAATAGGTGGGAATGATCAATGCAGGAGCTATGAAAATACACCTCTAATTTTCTTTACGTTCATTGCATTCCCAATGTAAATTAACAGTATTTGACAGAAATAACAGATTTATTCTCAAATGAATACTGAAGTTTTAATCTATAAATATACCCAAAATAATTCTGAAGAAATTTGAATAAGTACAGGGAGACTTGCCTTAACAATTATCAATACTAAGTATAAAGCTTTAGTAATTAAAACAAGCTAACATTGGCATAGAAATGTACAAATAAATAAATGGACCAGATCAAGAGTTTAGAAAGACATCCATCCTTACATTGTAACTTAGCATATGTGAGAAAAGGATTCCAGCTGAATGTGGAAAACTGTGGCAAACAACTGGATTTCTTCAAAAAAAGGTTGCCTTTTTCATGATAACAACACAATATTCTAAACTGGTAAAACAAGTAAAATTGAAAAGCAGATAAAACAGTGATATTCTAAACTGGTAAAACAAGTAAAATTGAAAAGCAGATAAAACAAACAGTGATAACAAAATGTGATCTTTTTGACCCCAAGGAATGGCATGGATTACTTAAATATGAGATAAAGGCATACACCATAATGGAAAAGAGCAATAAATTTGATTATATTTAATTTTTTCAAATATTTAAAAAAATCATAAAGTAAATGGAGGTGGTGGGCTGAGATAAGTTATTTGCAACAATACAGTATACATAGAATTATCCCAGACATTTAAAGAACTGTAAAAAATCACTATAAAAAGAAAGCAATGTAACTGAAAAAAATGGGCAAAAGATGTAACTGGTAATTCAAAAAACTGAAACCCACAGAAGATCAATAAATCAATGAAAAAGTACTTGACTTTACCAGTAAACATGTCACACAATAATAATAACAACTACAATAATAACAACAAACACAATAAAATAAAAGGAGATAAATCATTTTACCAAATTGTCAACAACTAAAAAGTTGACATTATCAAATGCACCTGGAGGTCTGGAGAAACAGAAACTCCTATTAGTACATAGATGAATTAGGATAGCCACTAGGCAATTTGACATTGCCTAGTAAAATGTAAAGTGTTGTTTCTCTATTATTTAGAAATGATAATTCAAAGTATCTACCCTAGATAAATTGTCACATATAAGAAAGAGAACACACCCAGCACTGAAAGTAATAGGAAATACCAGAAGTAATGTAAATACCCATCAATAGGAGAGTACATTAATAAAATATATTTTTATAACAGACCATATATAATTTATGTTTGTGTGTGTATGTATATATACATATGTGTATATATGCATATGTGCGTGTATGTATATATGAATATATCTTGAAATTGTTAATGTTGAATTTAAAAATTGTAGAAAATAAGGCCAGGCATGGTGGCTTATGCCTGTAATCCCAGCACTTTGGGAGTCTGAGGATGGCAGATTGCTTGAGCTCAGGAGTTTGAGACCAGCCAGGGAAAGATGGCAAGTCCCTGTCTCTACAAAAAAATAAAAATAAAAGAAAAATTAACTGGGCATAGTAGCATATGCCTGTAGTCCAAGCTACTTAAGAGACTGAGGTGAGAGGATGGTTTGAGCCTTGGAGAGGGAGGTTGCAGTGAGCTGAAATTGCACCACTGCACTCCAGCCTGAGCAACAGAGCCACTTCCTTTCTCAGACTAAATGAATAAAAGTAAAAATTGTGGAAATGAGCATATTACGCATAAAATTTTTTATATAAAATAAAAATAGCAGATACACAAAGCAGTATTATTGATGGATACACAACACATACACACATAAAAAGATACCCAAAGATGGAAAGTGTAGCCAATTCATGACTAGTTATAGGCAGGGGGAAAGAGAACAGGATTTAGGATTCAGATCAGAAAGAGAATCCCATTTCATCTGAAATATTTATTTATCCTACTTAAAAATTATTGAAGCAGGAGCAAGATTTTTAAGGGATATCTGTTCTTATGACTTTATTCAACATTACACTGCCAGGGTAATTAGGCAAGAAAAATAAAAGCTATCCAGATTCAAAAGGAAGAATTAAAACTATCTTTATCGACAGATTGCATGATCTTATGTATAGAATAACCCTAGTAGCATGCTAAAAACCACTAAAACTAAAAAAGAATTCCAGCAAGGTTGCAGGATACAAGATCAATACATATAAATTAATTGATTTATATACATTAATAGTGAGCAATATGAAAACAAAATTTAGAAAACATCCATTAACAATAGTGTCAAAAAGAATAAAGCGCTTAGGAATAAATCTAACAAAAGAAATGCAAGACATATACTGGGAACTACAAAATATTGTTAAATTAAACAAGCTAAATGGAAAGACAGTTCATATCCATGGATCAGAAAACTTATTAAGATGGTAATGGTCTACAAATTTATCTCCAGATAAATGCAATCCTACTATAATTCCTGCTGGCTTTTTTTCCTCCAGGAATTAAAAATTGATCCTAAAGTTCATATAGAAATATAAATGAACCAGTAGAGTCAAAATAATCTTGAAAAAAAAATTTGGAGGGCTCACACTTTTTTATTTCAGACTTTAGTATAGAGCTATAATAGTCAAGACATTGGTATAAGGATAGACATGGTTCAATGGAATAGAATTGAAAGTCCAAGATAAACTCTTAGGTTTGTGGTTGATTGATTTTCAATAAAACTTTCAAGAGAATTCAATGGAGAAATAATAAGAATTGTTGCTGGAGCAACTTGATATCCACATACAAAAGAATGAACTTGTATTTCATAGCATACATAAAAATTAAGATCGTTAGCCTAAACGTGAACTAAAACTATAAAACACTTAGAAGAAAACATAGAAAAAATGTTTGTGACCTTGAGCTGGGCAATAATTTCCTAGACACAAAGCCAAAAACACAAGCAACACCAAAAATTGATAAGATGGACTTCATCAAAATGCAATATTTGTGCACTTTGAAAGACATAGTCAAGAAAGTGAAAAGAAAACCGAGAGACCTGGAGACCACATTTTCAAATGTGGTCTTGTAATCAGAACACATAATGTAACCAGAACACACTTGTAACCAGAACACATAATGAACTCTTACAACCCAGTAATAAGGAAACAAAAAATAAGCAAGGGACTTGAATAGAAATTTTTCCAAATAGATATATGAATGGCCAATAAGCTTATGAAAAGATGCTCAATATCATGAGTCATTAAGAAAAGGCAAATGAAAACACAACGAGGGCAGCAGGCATGGTGGTTTGCACCTATAATCCCAACACTTTGGGAGGCCAATGTGGGAGGTTTGCTTGGGCCCAGAAGTTGAACACCAGCCTGGGCAACATAGTGAGACCCTGCCTCCACAAAAGATAAAAAAAAAATAGCCAGGCATGGTGGTGTGCTCCTGTTAGTTCCAGCTACTTGGGAGGCTGAGGCAGGAGGATCACCTGAGCCTGGGAGGTCGAGGCTGCAGTGAGCTGTGATCGTGCCACTGCACTCCAACCTGGGCTACAGAGTGAGACCCTGTATGTTTTTTTTTAATTAAAACCCACAAAAATTACGACTTTTTACCTACTAAAATTGCTGTAATGAAAAAGACAATAACAAGTATTGATGTGGATATTGAGAAACTGGAATCCTCATATATTGCTAGTTATAAATGTTGTATTTACTTTGAAAAACTGTGTAGCAATTTTTAAAAATGTTAAACTTGGAGTTATCACCTAGCTCAGCAATTATACTCCTAGGTATCTACCCAAGAGAAATACAAACACATTCACACATAAACTTGCATATTAATGTTCATAACAGTATTATTCAAAATAGTCCCAAAATGAAAACAACCCAATTGTTCATCAAATGATGAATGGATAAGTAAAATGCAGTATATCCATACCATAGAATATGATTTGGTCATAAGAAACATAATACTGTTATATACTACAACATGAATGAACCTCCAGAAACATGTTGAGTGAAAGAAACCACACACAAAATATTACATATTATTCCATTTATATTAAATATCCAGAGTGGGGAAATCTATAGGTTGTCTGGAGTTGTGGGTGGAAATGTACTGTTAACTGCAAATGGGAACCAGGTTTCTTTTTGAAGTGATAGAAATATTCTAAAATTAGATTTTGGTGATGGTCACACAATGCTGTAAATATGCTAAAAATCATTGAAGTGTACACTTAAAGTGGATGAATTTTGTGTTGTGTAAATTATATCTCAATAAAGTTGTTTAAAAACTACTCGAAGCAAATTTGATAAAATACTAAGGTTTTAGTTCTGGCTGGATGGAGTACAGGTTTTTGTTTCTCAAAAACAAAAACTCAGATACCACAGATTCCTGGGCCCCAGTTTCGAAGGAGATAAATGAATAAATTTAGAGTGTTTTCATTATATTCTTATTTTCAACTATGGACAGGGGCCCCCATCTTCAAAGGAAATGAATAGGTTCCTGTCGGAGCACTCAGTGATGTCTACCAGTCATACATAGCAAACACAACTCTTTAGTGCCTGACTCAAATACAAGCCAAGAGTAACTAGACATACGAGGAAAACGTTTAATGAAAAACAGAAACCAAGACATTCTGGAAGGGCAAATTTAGAGGAAACAGACACAATATAGAGAGCAAATAAAACTTAAACATTATTATAATACTTCTAGAGAGAGAAGAGAAAATCTGCAGCCATGAAAAATTTCAGAAATATATAATGAATATTCAGAGAACGAAAAAAATCCTGGAAATTAAAAATATAATTGACAGAAGATTTGGAAAATAACAAAAGAACAAATGGAGAGTAAAGAAAATTAAGGATCAATCAGGAGGTTTGCTGTCTAACTAATTGTATTTCCAAAGAAGGAGAAGAAAACTGAAAATGTAGAAAGGAATATGTCAAAGGAATGATGTAAGACAATTTCACAGCAAGGAACAGCATGAGTTTCTGTATTGAAAATTTTAGCACAATAATTGACAAAAAAACCAATTATATCTTAATGAAATGTCAGATAATAAGGAGCAGAAGAATACCTTAATAGTGTTCAGAAAGAAAAGTCAGATTACAAAAAGGAACAATAAACAGGTTTTGGACTTCTGGAAGGTAGAATTCAGCAGAACAATGTCTTGAAAATCTTGAAAGAAGAGCATGAGGATAGAACAAAGACATTTTCAGACTCAGACATGCAAACTTTAGGAGAGTGTTATGATATTTGTGGCCATCCAATAACTTTCACATTCCCTTTTTATTTTTCGGTAAACCTCTGACATGATGATCCATCTCAACAAGATCAGAGCCAGAACTCAATTATCCAGCATCTATTGCAGTTAAGGCATAGACATGTGGCCTGGGCTCTTCCAATCAGACATCCCTCTAGAGACTATAATGTAAAGAAATATGAAGAAGTAGATTTCATGAAGAATCTGTTCCTGGAGTAGGGGAGTGAGAGACAGTGACCTTTCAGAGGCAGCAGTGGCTTAGATTCTAATTGGAAATGCCTCTTGCTCAGAGTCTTTGGTGCCTTTGACCAGAGGATGTATATGAATACCTAACTGTTGCTTGTTGGGTAATCTGGATATTGTTCCTGGATACACAGTCTCCAAACCCTAGTCTCTGGTCCTGCTGAAGATTCTGTGAGATACTTGATCTCTAATGAAGCTTCTAAGGATGCTCCTGGTAGATATGCTTTACCAACACAAGGGAGTAAACCAGGAAGGAAACTGAGATGGGGGAAATCAGAATCTAACATAATAGAGAGGGAAAGGGGACCCCCAGAATTACGATGACTAGAAACCTCAAGATTCAGGTCATGCAACAACTTAAAGACTATTAGTCTGGATTCAAGTAAGCATCTGAGGACTCCAGTAAGAATATTTCTGAGAAAAGAAATCTGATTCAGTACCAGATGTGTTTTATGCATTAAGAAGATATTTACCTTTCTGGAAATGAATCTGGGAATGAATTAATATAAAGTATAAAGCCAAGCAAATGTAAGAATGAGATAGTTATTAACTACAGGATAAATAAAAATTTATACACTAATGGAAGTGCAATTATACTATGCTACGTGACTCATCTGTGACTACTTTTGCCTGACAAAAATTCAGGCTTTGATTTTATTAAAAATTTGATATGGCTGTATAAGAGAAAGCTAGGAAAAGTCTGTGTGTCAATGTGGGGCATAAGAGGACTAACTACATCTTTTATAGTACAAGTGTCTACAATATCTGAAACTGAAAAGTCTAGAAATACAGGAAAAGCAAAATAGATGAAACAGCTAAAATATGTGAGTGATTGCTTTTGAGAGTGGGAATGAGGGAGGGGAAATGCGTGAATCAGAGTTCCTTAGCTGCATACTATGGAATTCACTTTAGGCCAAAGGGGATTTTTTTTAAAGGTAAAAAAGTTATTGAGTAGTTTACAGAATCTCTGGGAGAGTCCATGTAAGTCCAACTTACATGCTACTCAAGACATGAATTTAAAATTTATTGACAATCCAAAGAAGCATCTTTTAGGTGATGCCTTAAAACTCAATGCAGTGGTGTGTCCTTATAGATGGATTCAGGAAGACTTCTGGCTCCTGCCTCTCTCTGCTGCCAGATACCACTGTTACTGCCACAGTATCCATGCAACAGATGAGAATAAAGATGATTTGAATGAGGTTAATAATCCCATGTTCAATTTATTATATGTCACAATGAAATAATAATGCTATACTTAAGGTGCTGGATTTAAAGGCGACATCCCAAACATTGGGTTTATGTCACAGTTTAATCTATGCTGTTCATGCCTAATACTTGCAGCCATATGTCTTTCTCCATTATATCTACTTTCCTCTGGATGTTCATAAAAAGTCCACACCAAATATTGGCATTTGTAGGCACAAAGGGTACAGAAAAAGTTACCCTTTTACCTTCCTTTTTTTTTCTTTTTTTTTTTTTTCTTTCTTTTTTTTTTTTTTTTTTTTGAGACAGTTTTGCTCTCTTGCCCAGGCTGGAGTGCAATGGTGCGATCTTGGTTCACTGCAACCTCTGCCTCCTGGGTTCAAGTGACTCTCCTGCCTCAGCCTCCCAAGTAACTGGGATTATAGGCCACCACCACACCTGGCTAATTTTTGTATTTTTAGTAGAGACAAGGTTTTACCATGTTGGCCAGACTGGTCTTGAACTCCTCACCTCAGGTGTCCCTACCGTCTCGGCCTCCCAAAGTGCCAGGGTTACAGGCATGAGCCACCACACCCAGCCTTACCTTCCTTTTTTCATGCAGCTTATCAAGAAAAGTCTATCAAACCTTTTGGGTCAGAGACATGCAGATATTTGGGAGAGAGAAGCAAACACATCTCATGGAAGAGATGTATTACCTTAAGACAAGTGCCCACTAGAGATGAAGGCTGCTTGTCAAGTAAGACACATTCTGGAGAGCTGCCACCTCAACAGATTGTAGTAAGCACCAAATAAGTGGCCCAGGCTAATAGCACTCATGGAGTATAGAAGATAGAATTCTCACCAAGGTTTGGGTTTGGTGTAGAAGGATCCCTGACATAGGAGAACCTCAGATTGGTCAAAAAGGTAGAGTTTATGACTTAGAAAAGAGAAGGAAGAGATAAGTGAAGCAAGGGAAGAAAAGCGTAGACTCAAGGACAATGATTAGGTGTACTTGACTGAAACTAAGTTTGTATAAGAACAATTGAGAGATAAATTTGGGAAACAAGAAAGCAATAAAGATGCGGTTTAAACACAATCATTTACTTTGCAAACTCCACTAAAGTGACAGTAACAGGATTTTTGTTTTAAGAAATGAACTTACAAAGACAGAAAATGGTAAAGGAAAATGGGTGGTGGCCAGTTTTGGAAATTGTAAAACAGATAGACAAGTATAAACTGATTTATCAAACACTAGAAAGCTGAATCCTAAATTGGCAGTGAGGAAAGCCAAGAAGCAACACAGTTGTCTCTACAGAACCCAAAAGGCTTAGGATGTCATGGCATTTGGTACCTCTGGGAATGACAGCTAAAATGAGGCTAAGGAGAAATTGTTGAAAGTCTGTCTAACAAACAGAGCCCTAGATTCCCATCCAACTGTAAGCAGCTGGAAAAATGGCCTCTCTTCCACCCTGGCAGAAGATTGAGCTTCGTTTTCTAGAGTAGGAAAAAAGATGGTCTTTGGACTGGGAATTTCCAGATACTTTTGAGAGTGTGGTTGTCATAGGGAAAATAAGTTGATAAAATGAACTTTACAAGTAGGGTACTTTTAGGAATGGTAGTCTCTTTTACCATTTGGTGGGAAAGTCAGACCTGTATCCTCCAGGACAAAGATTGAAGCATCTTTTAGATTGAATATGACCAACTCTAGAAATACCAGTGTTAGGAGTTCACCCAGGAAATAGCCCAGTTAGAACATCACGCAGGGAAGCATAATCACTAAAACCATTCATGTATCCTGAACTTCTAATGTGCCTTTTTTGTGCTGTACTTTTATATATAAAGCAATTACTAAAGGCCATCAGACATTTGAGGAAAGCCTTAAATATGAAAGAGACCAAAGCAAAAAAAGATAAAATGAACAAAAGGCAACTTCAAAGAAACAGCATGCAGACGGAAAAACAAAACAGAATTTCAAAAACCATTGAGATTTTAGTATTTTTTTTTTAATTGTACTTTAGGTTCTGGGATACATGTGCAGATCATGCAGGATTGTTGCATAGCTACATACATGGCAATGTGGTTTGCTGCCTCCATCCCCCCATCACCTATATCTGCCATTTCTTCCCATGTTATCCCTCTCCAACCTCCCTACCCACCGCTGTCCCTCCCCTAGTCCCCCACAACAGACCCCAGTGTGTGATGCTCCCCTCCCTGTGTCCATGTGTTCTTATTGTTTAACACCCGCATATGAGTGAGAACATGCAGTGTTTGATTTTCTGTTCTTGTGTCTGTTTGCTGAGAATGAAATTTTTGTATTTCTAGAGAGATAGAAGAAATGCTCCCATGAAGCAAGAATAAGACAATAAAAAAGAAAGAAAAGGAATGTACATACATGCAGGCACTCTCAGGTAACAGAAATGATTACTGGAAATTAAAAATTGGATTGGAGAAATGAAAAAGACAAAGAGAAGGAAGTTTAGAGATAAAGATGAAGACACTTTTCAGAAGATAAAATGTAGTGATAAGGAATAGAAAATTGGGAGGGGAAAACAAAGAGGTAAAACTTAGAGGTCTAATCCATGAGAGGCCCGATATCCAAATAAGAGGAGTTAATATTTGGACAAAAAGGAGTAGAGGAAATCAAAGAACTAAAAAAAAATAAATAAATAACTAGAATTAAAAAACTTTATTTTTTAGATTGATAAAATTTAAGAATATGGTTTAAAGAAAAGCTTCTATTAACATTGACAGAGAAACAACCTAAAATCAGCAACACATACAATGAACAGGTCATCTGTAAAGAACTAAGAATCATATTTATATCCTCATGCTCACACCAATACCCATGCAATAATTTCAAAAGTTAACCCCTCTCTCTGAATTAAAGGTATAATTAAAATCAGAATTAAAGGTACAATTAACATATACAAAGGAAAAAACTGTAGGATAATATTTATCTTCATCTAGATAGGGAAGTATATTTAACTTTCTAAACATGAAAAGCATGAAAAACATTGCAAAAGAAAATATAAATTCAACAAAATAAGACATTGTATATCAAAAACATTTTTGTTAAATAGCAAACTGGCAAAAAAAAAAACTATTAACATATCTAACAAAATAGTTTAATATGTAAAATATTCATGTAATTAATATATATAAAACATTTATATAAGTAGGTAAAAAAACACCCTAGGACCCTATTAGAAAAAAAACAGACAAAGGATATATACCAATACATAAGATGAAATCCAAATGATTAATATTTATGAAAAAAATCAAAATCAACCTTAGTGGTAAATTGAAGAAATGTAAATTAAAACTTGATCTAACTTTTTAACTTAATGAATTAGCAAAATATATATTTTTTCAAAGTAAAGTTGGTTAGTGTTGAGGATGTAAAATATGTTTTTTTCTGGAAAGCTTTGGCAATGTGTATTAAGGATCTTAAAATATTTCAATTCTATAATGTAATTTCATTTACAAGTGTCTAATCTAAACAAATTCATTCAACCAATATTTTACGGGATGTGCTGTTTTAGATACTGAAATACAGACTACATATTTAAGTAAAAGTGATTAGTAATAGTTATGGAAAAGTGAAAACAAAATAGCTGTCCACTAATGGGGGAAAGTTCAATCACTTGTCCACATAGAGTAGAATTTTTTCAGTTATCAACTATATTATTCTTATAAATTATTTTAAATAAGTAGTAGATTTTCTGAGAAAAAAATTGATTAAACATAGTGTTTAGATATTGACTGTCAGAAGAAACAATGGCTAATGTCTGAGGCACTTTGTCAACAATCCCCCATTTGAAGTAATAGATTTGAAATACACATGCAACAGGACAGACAAACAGGCTGTCCTCTTGTCCTACAATGTGGGCAAGGGCTGCAGTGAAAGGGACTGTTAAACTTATTCAGCTTCATTTCTTAATTTCCTTAGTTTAACACCCCACAACACATACACAGCAAGAAACTTAGGAGGCATTATTTCTAAAAGACCCAAAGAAAGACTTTCTAATTCCCAGAAATCCATTAATTTCAGGGGATCAGGTATTATTTTTTAAATTATTCTGGTAAGAAGAAAATACTTTTCTGTTATTGTCGGAACTGTCCAAAGTTTTCTTAGATGAAGAATTCTGCCTTATTGTGATTACTGTGGATAAGGATAAAATGAAAGAGTATCAAGTGACAGTGTAACTATTCTCTCCTGGTAGCTGTGGCTCCAGTTGAAAGAAGCAATAAGTAGTCTCACAACAAAAGCAACCATTGAAGACTCTTAGAGAAGTGACACTTTTGGTTAGAACACTGAAGGATCACTCTGTCATTGTACCTGGCAAATTCTAAGCAGTTTTGTTTGGACACAGTCACACTTACAAATTGTGGTATTTCCTTTTGATGTGCAACAGCTGAAGATTATATGTATAAGAAGACATTGCATCGTTCTTCCTAGAATCCTTAGAAATGTAGCAAAGAAATAATGTACTTATAAAACAAATACAAAGTGCTCAACCCAAAGCTTATTTTACTTGTATATTCAAAAGGAAATTTCTGTGATTTTCATAGTTAGCATTTTGTTATTTCTTGAGAGAAAGACCCTCAGTGTGGTATTTAAGTTTCTGATATTTAATTATCCTTCTAAATTGTCTCACTTTTCTCTCTTCATTTCTCTACAGTAAGCTTTCTAATAGAAAAAAAGAAACATTTTATATTCCAAAATATAAAGAATTTATGATAAAATCATTGTAGAATAATTTTTAAGATTAAAAGATTAGAATGAAATTGGGAGACTATCATATGGTACAGGTAATCTTGTCACTTGTACATCCACAATGTCTCGCTTGAGTAGTGACAGCTTTAAGTAGGAGAGGAAGGCAAGCTGGATCCTTGGGTTCTTCTATAAGGAAGATAAAGTGAGCACATGCTGGGGTGTCTAGATGTCCTTGGGGCCTCACAGTATACTGTTGTTGGATCCTCCGACAGGCATTGACTATATGTCTGGGAAAAGGGAGATGTAATAGTCAGTGGTGACTATGATAACACAATATTGCCCTTGGTAGAAATAAAGACATCTAAAGGAGAAACTTAGTTTCAGGAGAAAGATCATCAATTTTTATTAAACCAGTTGACTTTCAGGGGCTCACTGGGCCATCCAAGATGGAGAAGGAAAGCAGAAACTTAGGAGAGAGTCAGTTATTGAAGAAAGCTATGACAATAAATAACAGGTTTAAAGGGAAACAGTGTGGTACTAACAGAAGCCCTGACTATAAATAGGAAATTTAAAGAGAGAAAGAAAGTTAAGAGAGAGGAAAATTTAACTTTGAGATGTCTGCATGTTTGGGGAAGAAGAGGAGGTGGAACCCAGGAGAAAGAAAAGAACCAGAGAGTTAAAAGAAGTATCCGTGCCCTAGAGGTTGGAGAAGTTTTAAGAGGAAGGAGGAGGTTTTCTGTGAACCAGTGGTGTGGAGAGTTGAAGTGTAACTCCTGGAGCAGAATTTGGGAGGCAGTTTGATGATTTACAAAGAACAATGTCAGTAGAAAGGTGTGGGCAAGAACCTGGGATTTGTGGGTGGTGGGGTTGGGGCAGACAGAAGAGAGGAGGCTGAGAGGAGGGAGAGAGGAAGTAAGGACAGTAGCTTGAATTAGGAAAGAGATTGATAACTGATGTTTTAATAAAGAGAAAGATAACTGATTATTTAATTGAGCATAGTGCTGTAGCAAGTGAGATGTGTTGATTTAAGGAGTTCAAATGGAGAAATTAGCTCTGGAAAGCAGCGTTTTCTCTTCCCCTGAGAAGAGGGAGAACAGTAAGAAAGATGGGTATAATCAAGAGGAGACAGAGGGAAGTGTGTGCCAACTCATTTAATTATGTAATAAAAATGTTTTTAGTGCCTGCAATATATAATATACCAATATCCTTGGAAAATACAATGCTTAACAAGACACAGATCATGTTCTCGAAATACTTTTATATGGAAGATAAGTCAAGCAAAGACATAATTCTAGACACTGAAAACACAAGCTATTAATTATAAATTTTTCTATACCTTGGTTTCTTCCTTCATAAAATGGGGATAATGATAGTGCCAGCTTTAGAGATTAGTTGTGAGTTTTGAATGGGGTACTCTAAAATGCTTAAATAAGGGGCCTGGCTAAATGAAGTGCTAAATAAGTGACACTGTTGACATTATATAAGGTAGAAGTGATAACTGCCAAAAGAACTACAGGATATGAAAAATATTCAGTTTTGTCAGGACAGTAAAGGAAGATGAAGGATCAAGTTCATATACTTGGGAAGGAGTGGAACTTAAGAACTGAGAAAGAAGGGGAAGTTTGGGAGGGAGAATGTAGGAGGAGAGAAACAGTTTGAAGTTGAATAATAGCATAAAGTTAAAACTCAGGAAGATTTCAAGATATCAGTAAAATAGGCGCTTAGTTAAAAACTGCCCCTAGTTTAAAAAACCTGTTTCAAGCATCCCAATCTCTTTTGCGCTTCCCTTTCCTAGAGTTCTAACATAATTATTTGACCAAATAGAGAAATCTAGCTCACAAACCTCCCTCAAGTTCCCATTTCCTTTTTTAATCCAGGATAGATTTAATGGTTCATTCTCCATTCAACCCACCAACAACCTTATCCCTTTCTCACTGAGGTATATTTGCCTGGAACCTTACTATCTGCTTTCTACATATCTTTTGAATGGCCCTTCTCTATGGGGAAAATTCCTGTCATGCTAGCTTGGTCCGTAGAGGGCTGCTACCAGTTGTGCAAGGGATAGGGACAAATACTGCAAAGTCCCATAGTATGAGTTAAGGAAACACATCAGCTTTATTTTTTGTTATTTCTGTACCATTCATTCTTTTTTCTCTAACTCTAATTTGCCACCTTTATCATTTGAATGTATAGTTTATTTTCAATTGTTCATTCTTTTCCTTTTAATGCAATGAAATATGCCTCTTAGTTGTAGTTAATGCTTTTCACCCTAAACCGTATTTGTAAATGAACATACGGAAATTTGTGAAAATCATCATACCTTGATGAGTTATCACAATGAGCTATTCTGATAGGTATGAGACAAGCACCCAGGTTCTGAAAAGATTAACTTTACTCAAGAGATTCCCTTAAGCCCCCCTCCACAACAACTCATCTTTCCCCAAGGTAGCCACTACTCTGACTTCAAACATAGATTACTACACTCTAGCCAAAAGGCCTAGAAGCGATTCAGACATAGATTGCTTTGCCTCCTTTTCATCTTTATATAAATGGAATTATATAATAGGTATTCTTCTGAGTCTTGATAATTTTACTCAATATTGATCTTTATAAAACTGCATTTTCATGTGGCTTTTGTTTACATTCATTGCTATATGGTATTCTGTTGTGTGAATATACTGCAGTGTACTCATTTGTTTTATTGCTGATGGACATTTGAGTTGTTTACAGTGTGTGTCTACCAGAAACAGTGTTGTTACGAACATTGAATGTGACTTTCAGCACACAGCCATACACATTTCCTAGGCATGTGGAACAGTTGGATCACAGCACATGAGTATGTTCACTTTTAGAAGATACCATCAGAATAGTTTTCCAAAGTGATTATAGTGCTTCATATTCTCTGTAGTAGGGTATGAAAATTCTCACTGTTCCATTTCCACACCACCCTTGAATTATCAATCTTATAAAATTTTAACTTCTCTTTGTAATATTAGTGTTCCATTCTGGCATTTAATTTATAGATGCCTAATAATTTTTTCCAAATATTAATTTTCAACCTCTGTGTATTCTTTCTTTTAGATTTTGTTCTAAACACTGAGGACATACTCTGCTACATTTGGGTCACCCCCCCCTGCCCAGGTCTGAGTAATTCAATAGACTTTAAGAAGACAGAGCCCAGCAGCAACTGAAACATAAGAGTTGCAGGGTCAGCTAACATCAATGCCTGGGCAAAGTTGCTGCCCAGAGTGGAATCTCCCTGGTGAATAAACAAGCCTGAGAAAGATTATCATCTCATTTGCAAAAAAAGTAGGCTTAGGCTGGTAGATCCTGCTACCTCATAGATACACCAACCCAATTTTTTTTAAAGTAGCATTTTCCTACATCATCAACTATATAGAACATACCTAAACACTGCGCGTTTACTGCTAATTAAATGGAAAGTATGAAGTCTAAGGCCAACTGTGCCC
Organism: Sapajus apella; assembly: GCF_009761245.1. Classification (NCBI taxonomy): domain Eukaryota; kingdom Metazoa; phylum Chordata; class Mammalia; order Primates; family Cebidae; genus Sapajus; species Sapajus apella. Next base: position 7,080,553 of record NW_022436974.1, on the reverse strand, counting down.
AGAATCCAAACTGTAACATAATGATATTTTATCCAACCAAAGAAGAGTTTAATGATTTTGATAAATATATTGCTTACATGGAATCCCAAGGTGCACACAGAGCTGGCTTGGCTAAGATAATTCCACCCAAAGAATGGAAAGCCAGAGAGACCTATGATAATATCAGTGAAATCTTAATAGCCACTCCCCTCCAGCAGATGGCCTCTGGGCGGGCAGGGGTGTTTACTCAATATCATAAAAAGAAGAAAGCCATGACTGTCGGGGAGTATCGCCATTTGGCAAACAGTGAAAAATATCGGACTCCACCACACCTGAATTTCGAAGATTTGGAGCGAAAATACTGGAAGAACCGCATCTATAATTCACCAATTTATGGTGCTGACATCAGTGGCTCCTTGTTTGATGAAAACACTAAACAGTGGAATCTTGGGCACCTGGGAACAATTCAGGACCTGCTGGAGCAGGAATGTGGGGTTGTCATAGAAGGCGTCAATACACCCTACTTGTACTTTGGCATGTGGAAGACCACGTTTGCTTGGCACACGGAGGACATGGACCTTTACAGCATCAACTACCTGCACCTTGGGGAGCCCAAAACTTGGTACGCAGTGCCCCCAGAACATGGCCAGCGCTTGGAACGCCTGGCCAGGGAGCTCTTCCCAGGCAGTTCCCGGGGCTGTGAGGCCTTCCTGCGCCACAAGGTGGCCCTCATCTCACCTACAGTTCTCAAAGAGAACGGGATTCCTTTCAATCGCATGACTCAGGAGGCTGGGGAGTTCATGGTGACTTTTCCCTATGGCTACCATGCAGGCTTCAATCATGGCTTCAACTGTGCAGAGGCCATCAATTTTGCCACTCCACGTTGGATTGATTATGGCAAAGTGGCCTCTCAGTGTAGCTGTGGGGAGGCGAGGGTGACCTTTTCCATGGACGCCTTCGTGCGCATCCTGCAACCCGAGCGCTATGAGCTGTGGAAACGTGGGCAAGACCGGGCAGTTGTGGACCACATGGAGCCCACGGTGCTGGCCAGCCAAGAGCTGAACGCCCAGAAGGAAGTCAAGTTGCCTAGGAGAGCAGCGTTGGGCCTGAGACAACTCCCGCCCCACTGGGCCCGGCATTCCCCTTTGCCTATGGCTGCCGGCAGTGGGACTCGCTCCCACACCCTTATGTGCTCTTCACTCCCACGCCGATCTGCAGTCAGTGGCACTGCTACGCACCCCAGAGCTGCTGCTGTCCACAGCTCTAGGAAGCCCAGATCAACTCTATCATCCACCCCTGGTCCATCTGCACAGATTATCCACCCGTCAAATGGCAGACGTGGTCGTGGTCGCCCTCCTCGGAAACTGAGAGCTCAGGAGCTGACCCTCCAGATTCCAGCCAAAAGGCCCCTCTTGCTGGATACAACATGCACAGCTTCGGGCCCAGAACCTGAGCCCCTGCCTGAGGATGGGTCTTTGATGGACAAGCCTGTATCACTGAGCCCAGGGCTCCAGCATCCTGTTAAGGCTTCTGGGTGTAGCTGGGCTTCTGTGCCCTAAGCCCAGGGGCTGCCTTTATATCTACTGCTCTGCTGTGTGGAAATTTGATGAAATTGGTTACATTTACATCCCAGAACTTTGGTTGAGTTTGCAGGACTGTGGTCATGCATGAAAGAGCCCCTCTGATGATGCCCTTGGATGCTGCCAAGTCCATGGTAGTTTTCAATTTTGCCATATTTTGTTCTTCCTACCAGCCCCTGGAATGTCTTTGGATATTGCTAAAATCTATGTCTGTGGCTGAGGTTTTATCCACTGGACACATTTGTGTCTGGGAACTAGGTTTTGCTGAGGTTAGTGTAACCTGGTATACACAACTACCATCCTCTGGACCAACTGCGGAAGCTGCGGCATTTGTGAAGAATCCTGAGCTTTGATTCCTCTTCAGTCTCTCCATTTGTTTCTTCCCCTCCCTACCCCCTATTTCTATTAAAACTAGGCCCTTTTTACAGATAAGGTCAGTAGAGTTCCAGAATAAAAGATATGACTTTTCTGAGTTATTTATGTACTTAAAATGTGTTGTCACCAGTATTTGTTCCCAAAAATATTAAAAGTAACCAAAATGTTGAAATCTGATTTTATTTCAAATATTGTGTTTTCAACCTGTGTGCATATGTGTGTGGGTGTAGATTATTCTTTATGTATTTTTCTTCATAATTGTTTGAAAAAGTTTATCGCATTGTGTGATGGTGAATGAGCTCAGGGGATGGTTGTAGCATTATGGCTGTCTGGCTGGGTAGGGGGGCTGGGTTGCAGTCCATTTGCATATTGCTATAAAGAAATACCTGAAACTGGGTAATTTATAAATAAAAGAAGTTTAATTGGCTCACAGTTTCACAGGCTGTAGGGGAAGCACATAGACCAATGGAACAGCACAGTGAGCCCAGAAGTAAGCCCATGCATTTATGGTCACTTGATCTTTGTTAAAGTTGCCAAGAACACACAATGAGGAAAGGACAACCTCTTCAGTAAATGGTGCTAGGGAAACTGGATAATCCACATTCAGAAGAATGAAATTAAATCCTTATGTCATACCATATGCAAATATCAACTCTAAATAGTTAAAAGAGTTAAAACATACCAGAAACTGTAAAACTAGAAGAAAATGGGAAAAACTTCCTTTTTTTTGGTGCAGTGCAAATTTTTTATTTTTTTATTTTAATTTTTTATTTCCATAAGTAATGGGAGAACCAGTGGTGTTTGGTTACATGAGTAAGTTCTTTCGTGGTGATTTGTGAGACTTTGGCGCATCCATCACTCAAGCAGTATACACTGCACCCAATTTGTAGTCTTTTATCCCTCACCCCCTTCCCACCATTTCCCCTTGAGTCTCCAACATTCATTGTGTCATTCTTATGCCTTTACATCCTCGTAGCTTAGCTCCCACTTAGTGAGAATATAGTATGTTTGGTTTTCCATTCCTGAGTTACTTCACTTAGAGTAATAGTCTCTAATCCCATCCAGGTTGTTGTGAATGCCATTAGCTCATTCCTTTTTATGGGTGAGTAGTATTCCATCACACACACACACATATATATATATATATATATATATATATATATATATATATACAACAGTTTCTTTATCCATTTGTTGATTGATGGGCATTTGGGTTGGTTCCACATTTTTGCAATTGCAATTTGTGCTGCTATAAATGTGCATGTGCAAGAATCTTCTTCATTTAATGACTTGTTTTCCTCTGGGTAGATACTTAGTAGTGGGATTAAGGAATCTCCACACTGTTTTCCATATTTGTTGTGCATTCCCACCAGCAGTGTATAAGTGTTCCCTCTTCACCACACCCACATCAAAATCTATTATTTTTTGATTTTTTTTATTATGGCCATTCTTGTGGGAGTACGTTGGTATTGCACTGTGGTTTTGATTTGCATTTCCCTAATCATTAGTGATGTTGAGCATTTTTTCATATATTTATTGGCCATTTGTATATCTTCTTTTGAGAATTGTCTATTCATGTCCTTAGCCCACTTTTTGATGGCTTTTTTTTCTTGATAATTTGTTTGAGTTTGTTGTAGATTCTGGAAATTCGTCCTTTGTCAGATGTATAGAGTGTGAAGATTTTCTCCCACTCTATGGGTTGTCTGTTTATTCTGCTGACAGTTCATTTTGCCATGCAAAAGCTCTTTAGTTTAATTAAGTTTCAGCTGTTTATCTTTGTTTTTATTGCATTTGCTTTTGGGTTCTTGGTCATGAATTCCTTGCCTAAGCCACTGTCTAGAAGTGTTTTTCCAGTGTATCTTCTAGAATTTTTATAGTTTCAGGTCTTAAAGTCCTTGATCCCTCTTGGCTTTTTTATATAAGGTGAGAGATGAGGATCCAGTTTCATTCTCCTACATGTGGCTTGCCAATTATTCCAGCACCATTTGTTGAGTAGGGTGTCCTTCCCTCATTTATGTTTTTGTTTGCTTTGTTGAAGATCAGTTGGCATTTGGGTTTATTTCTGGGTTCTCTATTCTGTTCCATTGGTCTAGGTGCCTGTTTCTGTACCAGTATCATGCTGTTTTGGTGACTATGGCCTTGTAGTATAGTTTGAAATCAGGTAATGTGATGCCTCCAGACTTGTTCTTTTTGCTTAGTCTTGCTTTGGGTATGTGGGCTCTTTTTTTGGTTCCATATGAATTTTAGGATTTTTTTTTCTGATTCTGTGAAGAATGATGGTGGTATTTTGATGGGAATTTCATTGAATTTGTAGATTGCTTTTAGCAGTATGGTTATTTTTACAATATTGATCCTACCCATCCATGAGCATGGGATGTTTCCATTTGTTTGTGTCATCTGTGATTTCTTTAAGTAGGGTCTTGAAGTGTTTTTTGTACAGGTCTTTTACCTCCTTGGTTAGGTATATTCCTAAGTATTTTATTTTATTTGCAGCTATTGTAAAAGGGTCTTGATTTTTGGTTTGTTTGCTGTTGTTGTATAGAAGAGCTACTGATTGGTGTACATCAATTTTGTATCCAGAAACTTTGCTGAATTATTTTTTTATTTCTAGGAACTTTCTGGAGGAATATTTAGGGTTTTCTGGGTAAAAAAATCATATTATCAGCAAACAGTGACAGTTTGACTTTCTCTTTACCAATTTGGATGCCCTTTATTTCTTTTTCTTGTCTGATTACTCTGGCTAGGACTTCCAGTACTGTGTTGAAGAGGAGTGGTGAGAGTGGGCATCCTTGTCTTATTCCAGTTCTCAGAGGGAATGTTTTCAACTTTTCCCCATTCATTATTATGTTGGCTATGCATCTGTCATAGATAACTATTATTACATTGAGGTATGTCACTTGTATGCCAATTTTTGCTGAGAGTTTTAATCATAAAGGGATGCTGGATTTGATCAAATGTTTTTTCTCTGTCTCCATTGAGATGATCATGTGGGGTTTTTTTTGTTTCTGATTCTGTTTACATGATGTGTCACATTTATTGACTTGCGTATGTTAAATCATCACTGCATCTATGGTATGAAACCCACTTGATCATGGTGGATTATCTTTTTTATATGTTGCTGGATTTGGTTAGCTAATATTTCATTAAGGATTTTTGCATCTATGTTCATCAGGGATATAGGTAGTTTTCTTTTTTGGTCATGTACTTTCCTGGTTTTGGTATTACATTGGTACTGGCTTCATAGAATGATTTAGGGAGGGTTCTCTCTTTCTCTATCTTGTGGAATAATGCCAGTAGGATTGGTACCAATTCCCTTTTAGTGTCTGGTAGAATTCTGCTATGAATCCATCTGGTCCTGGACATTTTTTGTTGTTGGTATTTTTTTTTATTACCATTTCAATCTCACTACTTGTTGTTGGTCTGTTCAGGGTACCTAATTCTTCCTGATTTAAGTTAGGAGGATTGTATCTTTCCAATAATTTATCCATCTCTTCTGGGTTTTCTAGTTTATGTGTGTAAATGTGTTCATAGTAGTCTTGAATCATCTTTGGTATTTTTGCAGTGTCAGTTGTAATATCTCTCATTTTGTTTCTAATTGAGCTCATTTGGATTTTCTCTCTTCTTTTCTTGGTTAATCTTGCTAACGGTCTTATCAATTTTATTTATCTTTTCAAAGAAACAGATTTTTTTTTTTTTTTTTAATTTTTTGTTGTTTCAGTTTCATTTAGTTCTGCCCTGATCTTGGTTATTTCTTTTCTTCTGGTGGGTTAGCATTTGGTTTGTTCTTGTTTCTTTAGTTCTTTGAGGTGTGACCTGAGATTATCTGTTTGTTCTCTTTCAGACTTTTTGATGTAGGCATTTAGGGCTATGAACTTTCCTCTTAGCACTACCTTTGCTGTATCCTAGAGGTTTTGATAGGTTGTGTCACTATTGTTGCTCAATTTGAAGAATTTTTAAATTTCCATCTTGATTTCATTTTTGACCCAATGATCATTCAGAAGCAGGTTATTTAATTTCTGTGTATTTGCATGGTTATGAAGGTTCCTACTTGACATGGTTTGGGTAAAGATTTTTAGGATATGACTTCAAAAGCACAGCGACAAAAGCAAAAGTAGACAAATGGGATTACATAAAACTAAAAGGCTTCTGCACAGCAAAGGAAGCAATGACCCAATGAACAGATGAATAGACAACATGTGGAATGGGAGAAAGCATTTGGAAGCCATACGCGTAATAACAGGTTAGTATCTGAAACATATAAGGAATTCAGACAGCTCAATAGTAAGAAAACAATCCAATGAAAATGTACCAAAGAACATGAATAGACATCTCAAAAGAAAACATACAAAGGGTCAAAAATATATGGAAAAGTGTTCAACATCACTAACTGAGTACTAATTAAACCCACAATGAAATATCTCCTCATGTCTGTTAGAATCCTATTATCTTAAAAGACAATAGATAAATCTTGGGAAGATGCAGAGAAAAGGGAACATTTGTACACTGTTGGTGAGAATGTAAATTAATGCAGGCATGATGGAAAACAGTATGGCTCTTTCTCAAAAATACTAAAAATCGAACTACCTTTCACATGCAAAAGAATGAAATTAGGCCCTTATGCCATACATAAAAGTTAACTCAAAATAGATAAAAGACATAAATTTAAGACCAGAAACTACAAAACTTCTGCAAGAGAACCTAAGGGAAAAGCTCCTGGACATTGGCCTTGGCGATAATTTTTTGGCTATCACACTGAGAAGTAGGTCACAAAAACAAGTGGATGACAAAGGAAAATGCTTCTGCATAGCAAAGGAAGCAATCAACAATATGAAATAGCAGCTTATAGATTGGGAAAAAATATTTACCAACTATGTATGTGAAAAAGAATTAGTATCCAAAATTTAGGCCAAGTGTTGCAATGTCTCACACCTATAATCCCAGTGCTTTGGGAAGCTGAAGTGAGAGGTGTTTGAGACCAGTCTGGGCAACATAGTGAGACCCCCCCACCATCTCCACAAAGTAATTTAAAAATTACTTTGGTGTGCTGGCCAGGGTGGTGCACATCTGTAGTCCTAGTTACTCAGGAGGCTGAGGTGGAAGTATTGCTTGAGTCCAAGAGTTTGAGGTTATAGTTAAGTACAATTGTGCTACCACACTCCAGCCTGGGCAACAAAGTGAGACTCTTTCTCAAAAAAAAAAGAAAATCAGAAATTTATAAAGAACTCATATAACTCAATAGTGAAAACAAACTAATAACCCAATTAAAAATGGGCAAAACGGCTGGGTGCGGTAGCTCACACCTATAATTCCAGCACTTTGGGAGGTTGAGACAGGTGGATCGTTTGAGCTCAGGAGTTCAAAACCAACCTGGGAAATATAGTGAGACCTCATCTCTACTAAAAAAAAAAAGCTAGACATAGTGGCACATGCTTGTAGTCACACCTATTCAAGAAGCTGAGGCAGGAGGATTGCTCCAGCCCAGGAGGGAGATCGAGGCTGCAGTGAGCTTAGATCATGGGCAACAGAGCAAGAGACTGTATAGCAAAAAAAAAAAAAAAAAAAAACAAAACCTCAAGTCCCGAATAGTTATTTGTCCAAAGAAAACATTAAAATAGCCAACAAGTATATTAAAAGGTGCTCAATATCATTAACAATCAGGGAATGCAAATCAAACCACTTTGAGACACCAGTTCACACCTGTTAGGATGGCTATTATCAAAAAGTCAAAAAAGATAGCAAATGTTGACAAGGGTATGGAGAAAAGGGAACTCTTGTACACTGTTAGTGGCAATATAGATTGGTCCAGCCATTATGGAAAACAGTATGAAGGTTTCTGAAAGAAATGAAAAGTAAACCTATTATATGACCCATGAATCCCTCTCTTGGACATATACCCAAAGGAAATGAAATCATCACCTCATAAAGATATCCACATTTTTATGTTCATTGCAGCACTATTCATAGTAGTCAAGACACAGAAACAATCTTAAGTGTCTGTTGACTGATAAATGGATAAAGAATTTTTTTTTTTTTTTGAGACAGAGTCTTGTTCTGTCACCCAGGCTGGAATGCAGTGGTCCAATCTCAGTTTACTGCAACCTCTACCTCCTGGATTCAAGCAATTCTCCCGCCTCAGCCTACCGAGTGAGTAGCTGGGATTACATTTGTGTGCCACCATGGCCAGCTAATTTTTCTGTAGTTTCAGTAGAGACAGGGTTCACCATGTTGTCCATGCTGGTCTTGAAGTCCTGACCTCAGTTAATTTACCCACCTTAGCTTCCCAAAGTGCTGGGATTACAGGCACATGCCACCACGCCCAGCAAATTTTTTATAGTTTTAGTAGAGACAAGGTTTCACCATATTGGCCAGACTGGTCTCAAACTCCCGACCCTAGGTGATCCGCCTGGCTCAGCCTACCAAAGTGCTGGGACTACAGGTGTGTGTCAACATGCCCAGCTAATTTTTGTATTTTTAGCAGAGATGGGGTTTTGCCATGTTGCCCAGGCTGGTCTTGAATTCCTGACCTCAGGTGATCCACCTGCCTTGGACTCCCAAAGTGCTGGGATTATAAGCATGAGCCATTGCACCTCGCCAAACATTCTTAAAAAAAAAAAAAAACAACTTTCATTTTAGGTTCAAGGGTATAGGTGCAGCTTTTTTATATAGGTAAACTTGTGTTATGGGGGTTTGTTGTATGGATTGTTTAATCACCTAGTTACTAAGCTTAGTACCATATATATATATATATATATATTTTTTTTTATTTTTTGTGCCTCTCCCTCTTCCCACCTCCATCCTTAAGTAGAACCCAGACTCTGCTGTTCCCTTCTTTGTGTCTATAAGTTCTCATCATTTAGCTCCCACTTATAAATGAGAACATGCAGTATAATTACCATGAAATAAAACTAGAAATTGATTTTAAAAATCTGAAAATATAGAGATGCATTTTCCTTGAAAGTTTAAAATTCTCTGATAAGTAAGTTTAGGTAAGAGGGAAACATAAGCCAAAACAGCCAAACTCCACTGGCTTTTCAAAGCTGTAGGTCTATTTGACATTGTTAATGATTTGACTCATCCCAATAAACACGTCCCCAGTAAGTGAGCAAGGCAGTTTCAATCAGGAGTGTGTGCTGTGCAGAAACTAAAGCAGGACTGGATGACAGAGCAGAGTGGGCAGTGGGCTGATGGAATTGCAGGTCCTGGAAGGCTTCACAAAGCAAGAGACCTTTTTGGGACCCAATTGACAAAATTGGGATGTCCAGAGTAGAGTTTCCCACCTGCAGGGAACAGCAAGTGCAATAGACCTACCATGGAACTTAGTGATTTTGTTTTTCCAGGTATACAAAGCTCATTTGTTCCTAGGGCATAGAAAGAAAGAGGAAGAGAGGGAGAGAGGCAGGGGGCAAAGCAGGTAGGGCCCTGGGTCTCATGTGAAGTACATTATTTGGTGTGTGTTCAACTTGAAATGAGAAGGCACTGGAAGTTTCATTTTTATTTTTTATATTTAATTGTATTATACTTTAAGTTCTGTGGTACATGTGCTGAATTGTTACATAGGTATACACGTGCCACAGTGGTTTACTGCACCCATCAACCCGTTATCTACATTAGTTATTTCTCCTAATGCTCTCCCTCCCCTAGCCCCCCACCCCGCCGACAGGCCCCAGTGTGTATTGTTCCCCTCCCTGTGTCCATGTGTTCTCATTGTTCAACTCCCACTTATGAGTGAGAACATGTGGTGTTTGGTTTTCTGTTCTTGTGTCAGTTTGCTGAGAATGATGGTTTCCAGCTTCATCTATGTCCCTGCAAAGGACATGAACTCATCCTTTTTAATGGCTGCATAGTATTCCATGGTGTATATGTGCCACATTTTCTTTATCCAGTCTATCATTGATGGGCATTTGGGTTGGTTCCAAGTCTCTGCTATTGTGAACAGGCATTGGAAGTTTTAAACAGCAGTTGACAAAATGTGATTTATACATTTAAATAATCATCTTAGTTACTCTGTGGATAATGTGTGGACAGAAGAGAAGAGCATCTAAATAATACAAGTGAGAGCGGCAATTGCTTAGATTTATGTTAGCATCGAGAATGTACAGAAGTGGTTAGGTGTGGTGGCTCAGGCCTGTAATCCCAGCACTTTGGGAGGCCAAGGTGGGTGGATCACTTGAGGTCAGGAGTTTGAGACCAGCCTGGTCAACATGGTGAAACCTGTCTCCACTAAAAATACAAAAATGAGCCATGGCATGTGCCTGTAGTTCCAGCTTGGGAGGCTGAGGCAGAATAATTGCTTGAACCTAGGAGGCAGAGGTTGCAGTGAGCTGAGATTGCACCACTGCACTCCAGCCTAGGTGACAGAGCATGACTCCATCTCAAAAGAAAAAAAAGGAAAAAAATGCACAGGAGGGGACAAACTCACATGTATTTTGTAAATAGCTAGCCACCCTCCCTTTAGTACTAGCCTTACTTAATTGCCCCCACAGAATTTTAGTAAGGCTCTCAATTTTGAAGCACCTGTAAATTTAAAGGCCAAAGTAATTAAAAATTGGTGCTTGTCTAAAGTTTTGAATAAAGAATAGAAAAACCCACAACTTCTTACCTCTCCCATTCAGTTAGGTGGCTTTGTCATTCCTAGTATAACAAGAGATGGAAGTTTATTCTTAGGAGAATTGAAGCTGAGAGCCTGACTCCAGGCACAAATGAGGATGGGAACAAGCTGCCTGGCTGAAAAGGGTCATAATGCTCAGCTAATACTGAGATGGTGGAAACACCAGATGAAAGCACACTGCATTCATGGGAAGGGAGTACTCCTAGAGAGCTGCTGGGCCCACAGTACATCCTGCATGACCAAGGAATAAACTCTTATCTGATAAGTAAAAGCCTCATTGACCCTGGACTGTAGTAGGCAGACAGCCTTCAGCTGCAGAGAGCTGCCTCACCCAAGGCCATGCCTCTTCCCAGTTTGGCCCACATCCAGTGACTGCTCAGTGCTGAAGCATTAAGCTTGGCCATCTCTCTCCTCAACTCAGGACACCCCTGAAGGGCCATTTGAGCTCCAGAGCTGCCTGCAGGATCTGCTGAGACTATATTTGGCCCTGAGCCACAGATCAACTTTTCCCTATGCTCAAACTGCTTTCTGCCTCTTTCTTTCTCAGATATGGAAAGAAAGATCTTTGTGCTGAAGTCTTAAAGTGTGCTCTGTAGTGAACCTGAACTGCAACTATACTTTAGGTTTGTGTTTCAAAGAGCATAATTTTTGTGAGAGAATAAATATCAATGGCCCCTGCTGAAATTATACTTCTTCTTTGCATGGTTATTCAGTGATGTGAAGAGAGAAATGACCACATGAAAATCTTAGCTTCCAATTTACGTAATTACTGCTATGACCTCCCCCTACCTCCAGTGAAAACATGTCCCTTTGAACACCAGAAGTCACAAGGACAAACAGAAAACATTCTGCCTTTGGTATGATGGATCACTCCCAGTTTTTTACCCAGATTTACTGGAACCATGCCCTCTGGCTCTGAGAGGAGTCCTATGTCTGGAGCAATGAGATCTCCAATGCATGACTGAGAATGTGATATCATATAACCCCTTTGAAAACTGTGTGTTGTTTTCATTGGGAACTATGGCTAAACATCATCCTGATTTCATCTTTTGCCATAAGCAGGCTGGTGTTGCCATTGGAAGACTGTGTGAAAAACATGAGGGCAAGTGTGTGATTTGTGACTCCTATATGTGTCCCTGCACTCTGGTGCACATATGTGATGAGTGTAACTATGGATCTTACTAGGGGCGCTGTGTGATCTGTGGAGGCCCTGGGGTCTCCGATGCCTATTTTTGTAAAGAGTGCACCATCCAGGAGAATGATAGAGATGGCTGCCCAAAGATTGTCAATTTGTGGAGCTTTAAGACAGACCTCTTCTATGAACGCAAAAAGTACGGCTTCAAGAAGAGGTGATTGGTGGGTGGCCCCTTCCTTCCCCCCACCTTAAAGCTATTGCAACTGCCAGAAAAGATGCCTACTACCACCAGCAGAAAGAGAGCAGAACCCAGAGCATCACCAGGAGTGCCTGCTAGTGTACTGGCCGCTTGCCACCCCCTCCTCTCCCTCCACCCAGACGTATGGTAGGGATGGAAAAGGATTCTTCAGAGAGCACTCTGGCACACCTTATTGGAGAAAATTTGATAGATTAGTTAATGGTGTTTCTCGAATTTGGGAAGCAAAGATCTGTTCTCCATATTGATATGTTCTCCCTCAACCAAGATCTTCTAAAAAGAAATAATATTTTAGCCTTCTGCTTGAGAAGTTGACTGTGAAGCTACGCCCAGTGAAAAACATGTTCTTGCAGCATTTCTGGTGGCAGCTGTCCTTGAGGAAACTTTGGTGTGTGGTGGGAAGCTATCGGAACAAGAAATGTAGTCATTTACTCGTTTAACAGTTGTGTAAGCTTTCACTCTTTAAACACTTGTGCTAGCGTCATGTTATTTTCCTTCTGAGAAACTGGAAACCCTTTCTGTTGCTGTTATATTAATAGAGTTGGTATTTATTTTCTGGTAGTCAAAAAGAAAAGAAAACTGTTTGTCAGTCTTCTATAAACTTAAGCAGTCATCTACGCCTAGAAATTCTTCCCCTAATTATCTAACCAATTCATAAGAATCAAGAACTATGAAAAATGCATATGTCTTTGAACAGATAAGTAGAAAAACTGTAGCATATTGAAATATTATTCATCAGTAAAAAGTAACAAACTGCTGGTACATGCAACAGGATCTTACAAAAATCAGATTTGGGGGAAAAAAAGCCAGATCCAAGGGAAAACATACTGTGTGACTGCATTTATATTCATTCCCAAAATAAGCCCAACCAACCTGTCATAGAATTTAGAACATGATTACCTATGGTCGGGATTGACTGGAAAGTTACGGGCATGAGAGAAATTTATGGGACTGTGGAATGTCCTACATCTTGTTTTGGGTGATTATTACATGGGTGTATATAATTGTTAAAACTCACTGATGTGGAGATGTAAGATCTATGTGTTTTATTGCATGTGTTTTAAGCTGGAGAAAACTGAATAGGAGACAACACAGGGGCAGGTGGAAAAGTGAGAACCATCTTAAGAAACTCTGGAAAATTAAATTCTAGGTTGGCAGGGAAAAAACCCTAGAGGCCAACACAATCCCCAGTGTAGAACCAAAAGGAATCAAGATTTTGTGGCACCGGGTACTCCTGGAGTTGGGAATAAAAGTGAGGCTAAACAGAGGTTATGTTGAAAGTCTGCTGGAGAAGTGTTAGTTCCTTGGGTCAGCTCCATCAAGTTAGCATCTGGATGCCTGCTTCCACCCACCCTGGTGGATGGTGAGACTTTCTCACTTTTATACTGGAGGCAATTAATTGGCAATTAAAATTAGATAGTAATGTAGGATTGTGGATAAGGAAATGCAGAGAAATAAGGAAGTTCTGAAAATATCAGATGATTGATAGCTTGGCTCACATTCTAATTTGGAAGGTTAGAATTGAACATCTGCTTCAGCAATATCTCAATCGCTTTCCAGGCAGATAGATGCCCTGGGACATTTAAAATTAAGAATAAAACCAAATAAAAACAAAAACTAAAAACTTGGGTTGGGAAGACAAGAAACATAAGGACATAAAGAATTTTTAGAAAACATTGCTCCTATTGCACTCCTGTTTCTATTGAGTTACTTTCATCAATATTTTACATTCTCTTTCCAAACAAGAGCAAGCAATGGTACAGCTAAAGTAGTTACTAAATTGGCCTTTAGAAAACTCAGGGAGTTGCACGTGGTTGTGGGGGGCTTCTTCAAGCAATTGTACTTAGAATTCTATGTTACTTTATTTTCACACACTCAGTTGGTACTACTCTTATTAATAGATGGTGCCCATATTCTGCTGTTTACCCATGTTCAATAATAACCTTTTGCCATGCTGTATTCTATTTTAGAAAATCAAGAAGCATTGATAATGAGAATTATCTAGAGGCAAGTTTGGAGCCATCTTTGTCCTCTCCCATGACCTCTGTTTCTAGGTTTCTCTTCATTTCTGAGAAAGAGTAATCATGTGTTCCTTACACATTCTTCACTTTTATACTTATAATTTTACACAGCCAAGATAATATGTCAGGTGTGGCTTTACCAACTTCTCCCCCTTTTACCACCTATTTAAAAACTTAACGTTACAAGTTCTGAACACATTGCTATTTTATAGATCCTAGTGACTCCAGCAAAGTCAATAGATTTGTGTAATTTTTCATTTTCTTTATTACCCTGCTGATAGATAAGTAGATCATTTCCACATCTTCCTTATCTTAACACTTTATTGAACAACTGTGTACATAGAACTAGAGTTCTTTGTTTATATTAATACTCATTTTCAACTTTTTTTCTAGAAACAGCTACATTGGTCTACAATTTCTATCTCCATTAACAGTCTGATCATAGTGGTTTTCTCATATGTTGGCCCATTTTTATATTGTCAGACCTTTTCACCTTTTCCTTACCTAAACTGATTTTTTTTAAGTATCACTGCATTTTCTCAATTACAAGTAATCTTGTACATCTCCTCATATATATTGGCCATTGGATTTTCTTTGTTCAGGTTGCCTGTTCTAAGCCTTTGCCCACTTCTTTTTGGTTGACTCTTATTTTGTTTATCGGTCTCTAGAAGTTTTCAGGATACTCATTTATTGTTTATTTTATGTATGGTAAAACTATTCTATCCTGTGACTTGTCTCTTAATTTTTTATGTCATTATTACACTGGAAGCAGTTAAATATATCAGACATTTCCATCATTGTTTGAGCTTTTGGTTCTTCTTTAGGACATTTTATCCTGCCTTGAATGGATAAACACGTTTTTCAATATATTCTCAAATAGTCTTAAAGTTTTCCTTTGCACAGCCAGTGTTTAATCTATCAGTAATTTACTTATCTAAGTAGTATGAGGTAGAGCTCTGTCATTTCTCCCAAAAAGGCCAGTATCGTATCACCTATTGAATAATTAATTCCTTTTCACAGGATTGGTAAGCCACTTTCATTGTATACAGATTCCCACATGTACAGTTGAGCCTTAAACAACATAGATTTGAACTGCATAAGTCCACTCATATGTGGATTTTTTTCAATAACTACACTGGTTAATACCTTGGACTTTCAGAACAATTTAAAAAACCTGTGATAAAAATCTTGTGGTTTAGAAATATTGAAAAAATAAAAAAAATGTATGTCATGAATGCATGAAATACATGTATATAATAGTGTATGTTATCATGTATTACCATAAAACATACACAAATCTGTTTTCAAAAGTTAAAAAAAAATTTTTTTGAGACGAAGTTTCACTTTGTCACCCAGGCTGGAGTGCAGTGTCACGATCTTGGCTCACTGCAACCTCCACCTCCCAGGTACAGGCTATTCTCCCGCCTGAGACTCCTGAGTAGCTGGGATTACAGGCATGTGCCACCATGCTGAGCTAATTTTTGTGTTTTTAGTAGAGACAGGGTTTCATCAAGTTGGTCAGGCTGGTCTCGAAATCTTGACCTCATGATCCACCCGCCTCGGCCTTCCAAAGTGCTGGGATTACAGGCATGAGCCACCGTGCCTGGCTTATATGTTAAAATTTATCAGAACTTACGGATCATACATGGTGCCAGTTTCAGGTGAGATGAATGTAAACAAATGTAAAGATGTAGTATTAAATGATAACTGTACAAAATTAACTGTAGTACCCCCTGTACTACTGTAAGTATTTTGTAGCCACATCTTGTTGCTATTATGGAGAGCTCAGGTATTGCAAGTATCCTCTTAAAAGGCCGTGAGATGCTAATCATCCACACATGAGCAAATATCTTCAGTAAACTGCAGTTTCTTGAGTATTTTTAATCATGTTTAGTACAATACCATAAAGTTTGAATAACGCCATGGAACCCATACGAAGTGCCACTAGTGATGCTGGAAGTGTTCCCAAGAAGGAGAGAAAAGTCATGACATTACAAAAAAGTTGAATTGCTTGATGCATAGTATAAACTGAGAACCGCAGTGAGATTGCCAGCCATTTCAGACAGACAGTTCATCTTCTAAACAGATAAAGTAAATTGAAGGTATCCATAAATACAGTATACAACTATAAGTGCATTTTCTTTTCTCTAGTTTACTTTATTGTAAGAATACAGTATATAATACATGTAACAAACAAAATATGTGTTAATCAACCGTTTATGTTATCAGTAAGGCTTACAGTCAACAGTTGGCTATTAGTAGTGAAGTTTTTAGGGAAATCAAAAGTTACTCAAGAAGTTTCAACTATACAGAGGGTCAATGTCCCTCATTCTCTCCTTGTTCAAGGGTCAGCTGTACATGCACATTTGTCTGGCCTCTGTGTCCTGTATGTAAATGTATTGTTTATTTCAGCTCACATATCACAGTTAGATAAAAGAGAAGTCATCTGTATTTTTCTTAAAGGTATCATTTTGGAGATTTTTGTTTAAATCTCTGTCTCTAACACCTGCTAGCTCTATCACCTTGAACAAATTTCTTAATGTCTCCGTGACTGAGTTTTGTCATCTGTAAAACAGAGATAACATTTTTCTTACAGGTTATTATGAAGATTAAATGAGTTATTCTATGCAGAGTAAATTGAAAAGTGTTTGGTATTTTATAGTCATCATGTATGTTAGCTATTTTAAATAACAGTTTTATTATTAGAAATTAAGAGGGATTTTTTTTATTATTAGAAATTAAGAAATTAGAAATCTTCTCTATAAAAAAGATATAGAGAAGAAAACAGAAGACAAACCAAGGGGCATGAACAGATATTGTATTACTCATATCTAATAAACAGCTAATATCCAGTATATATAAAGAGCTAGCACCGAGACAGCAAACCCAGTAGAGAAATGGACAAAATACATAATAGTCACTTCATGAGTTAGAATATCCCAATGGCCAATAAACATGTGAAAAAACTGCTGCCTCTCATTTGTATTAGGAAAATGAAAAATCTTTTTTTCTCTCTTTCCTTCCTTCCTTCCTTCCTTCCTTCTTTCCTTCCTTCCTTCCTTCCTTCCTTTTTGAGACAGGGTCTCAAACTGTAAAATGTGCCTCTTTAATCCTATAAATACATGTTTTTTGTTTTTTTTTTTCTTATGCAAAGCTTAACTCTGTTGCCCAGGCTGAAGTGCAGTGGTGCAATCTTGGCTCACTGCAACCTCTGACTCCCAGGTTCAAGTGATTCTTGTGTCTCAGCCTTCCCAGTAGCTGGGGTTACAGGTAGAGATGGGGTTTCACCATGTTGGGCAGGCTGGTCTCCTGACCTCAGGTGATCCTCCTGCCTCAGCCTCCCAAAGTGCTGGGATTACAGGTGTGAGCCACCATGCTTGGTCAAATACATTGCATATTAACATTGTTACCCTAGGTTTCTTTTGTTTGATATTTGTCTAGATTGCCCTTTCCCATAAATTGACTTTTAATCACCTAGCTTTTTCTTAGGATTGATTTAAAATGTAAAATAAAAGGGAGGGGCACGGGCATGGATTGATGGGGCACCTATTCTGGACCCAGCCCAGTGATTACATTTGCTGGGCACTGATTGGATTAGGATGTTGCCCAGATATAAAAAAGCAAGAATCTTTGGGACCTGGACTTCATTTAGAGTTCAGCTACCAACAGGAACTTTCTCTTTTGGTCCTGGAGTATGTTCATCTGGAATTGTGAGTTTTTGGTGGAAGGTAGATCGTTTTATTTCTTCATTGAAGTGCTTTTGGATATTTGTCCTACTGAGAAAATTATTATCAAACAAGTTTTTCGTAAGAGTCAGTTAAAATTTTTAAAACATCTCCACCAAAATTATAGCTATGCCTCCTAAGTTATCTCAATGCATTTCATTTGTACTTTCTTTTCTCTTCATGCCTATGGCTTTTTACTTCTCACCAACTTTTTGAAAAGTCAAGTTTTAGTTTTTTGTCATCATTCCTATTGGGTGCTCTGTTTCCTTTTGCAATAGTTTCTGCTTGTGTCTTTATTTTCATTGTTTCTTTTGCTGTTAATGCATCCAGTTTCTTGTGTGGAGTGCTCAGTTCATCCATTTGCAAACTTGATCATTTTTCCTTTTAGTTTGATCATCTATCAAACTAAAAGGAAAAATGATCAAGTTTGCAAATGGATATTTGCAAATCCCGAGTAGCTGGGATTACAGGTGCTCTACCACACCTGGCTAATTTTTGTATATATATATATTAGTAGAGACGGGGTTTCTACTAAAAAAAAAAAAAACCCCGTTCTTCTGTTTTATGATTTGACCTTAAAACTTGATATTAACACAGCTTATCCTTTAGTTTAGCTTAATACTAGTTGAGTATTTCTTTTGTCTGGTCATACATGAATTTTCAAATATTCTCTATTTGTTGTTGTTGTTTAGGTGTATGGTTTAGACTTCCTAGAAGAGATGGCCAGGTACAGTGGAGTTACCAGCTACTTGCATACCCAAGCCTGAGAATCAAGAGAAGCCTCACAGAGACACCCTCAACTGAGGAAACTCACAGAGCTGAAGTGGAGCTGGGACTCCAGCTGGGGCACCTGTCTCACTATGACATATTCTATTTTCTTTGGACAAAAAAATACTGACTAACGCAGAGTCCCCCTGGAATGTCAGAAAGCCTGGGAAAGATCTCGCTTGTTCAAAAGTTCAATTCTGAATTACTGCCTCACAGATAAATGAAAGCATTTTGAAAAGTAAAGGGGAGAAAGGAAATTATTTCTCAGCATTCACAGGTATCTAGAAGATGCCTAAGAAGTTGGGAGTCAGCTGTTTCTTCTGTGCAGCCATGAAGTCTGTGCACTCTGTTCCCCGGAACACGCGTTGTACCATCATGACTTTTTACCCAACCATGGAAGAATTTACAGATTTCAACAAATATGTTGCTCACATCCAGTCCCAAGGCGCACACCAAGCTGGCCTCACCAAGGTAATTCCACCCAAGAAATGGAAAGCCAGAAAGACTTACGATGATATTGAAGACATCTTAGTCACCACTCGCCTCTAGCAGGTGACCTTTGGGAAGGAAGGTGTGTTTACTCAATACCATAAAGAGTAGAAAGCCATGAGTGTGGGGAGAGTATCACCACTTGGCAAACAGTAAAAAATATCAGACTCCACTACACCGGAATTTCAAAGATCTGGGGCAAAAATACTGGAAGAGCCACCCCGGTGATTCACCAATTTATGGTGCTCATATTAATGGCTCCTTATTTGAAGAAAACACTACACAATGGAACCTAGGACACCTGGGAACCATTCTGGACCTGTTGGAGCAGGAATGTGGGGTTGTCATCGAGGGCATCAACACCCCCTACCTGTACTTTGGCATGTGGAAGACCACATTTGCTTGGCACACGGAGGACATGGACCTTTACAGCATCAACTACCTGCACTTCAGGGAGCCCAAAACATGGTACGCAGTGCCCCCAGAACATGGCCAGCGCCTGGAGCGCCTGGCCAGAGAGCTTTTCCCAGCCATTTCCCAGGGCTGTGAGGCCTTCCTGCGCCACAAGGTGGCCCTCATCTCCCCTGCAATTCTCAAAGAGAACGAGATTCCCTTCAATTGCATGACTCAGGAGGCTGGGGAGTTCATGGTGACCTTTCCCTATGGCTACCATGCGGGCTTCAACTGTGCAGAGGCCATCAATTTTGCCACTCCACGATGGATTGATTATGGCAAAGTGGCTTCACAGTGCAGCTGTGGGGAAGCAACAGTGACCTTTTCCATGGACACCTTCGTGTACATTATGTAACCAGAGAGTTATGGGCTCTGAAAATGCAGGTAAGTTTCAGCCCTTGTGGTTCACATGGAGCCCAAGGTTGCAGAAATCCAGGAGGAGAGTACCTGGAGGGAGGACATAGCACTTAGGAGAGCTGCTCTGGGCCTGAGGTGTCTCCCTAACCACATAGCCAGCTGTCCTACACAGACTGTGCCCGCAGGGCTCTGTTACAACCCAAAGGGCCTTGGCACTGATGCTGTGCCTGAATTTACAATACAAACCCTAGGGATGTCAGCCTGGGTTCTTCATCCTTCCGCTACAAGGTGGGATCCTTTTTGTGGCTGTGGTCATGGTTGAGGTCGTGGTCGTGGTCAGGGCCATGGTTGTCATCCTCAAAAACTGGGGACTGAGGAGAAAACTGTTCAGTCTGCAGCCAAGAGACACCTGTCATTGGGGACAGGGAGTAGAGCTCAAGGCCTCAAACCTCAGCTCCAGTTCACCAATGACGCTTTGAAGGACAAACCCGCACCTTTGAGCGGTAGCCTTCAGCATGCATGGTGAACCTGGCCAAGGTTGCAGCAATGGACCACTCTTATGCCTCTAGGATTCTGGTCTCACCTAAGTTTTCCAGAATCTTCTGTTTCCCAGACTCATCTGCTGGGGCCTAAGCCAGACAGAGATATGCCACTGAATTCAGAGATATTTTCCTCCAAAGTATGATCGGTCCTCTGAACTGATGGCTATTGAATATGGTGCCAAATGTCAAGTGATACCTTCCTCTTATCCCAACCCCAGGAACCAGAGAAGATTCTTGCCAAGGAGAATTCTGGCCTGGGCCTCTCCCCAGTGACGATTCTTTCCCTCCAATAACTGACACATTTCCAAGACCCCCAGATGCTGTCTCCTACCTTGACAGCCAGGGCTCCCAGCAGCCACTGAAGTCCCCACCCTAAAGGTTGCCATAGGTTTTTGTAGTACCTCTCAAGGACTCTCTGTCTACTCCTAATCATTGTGCCTGTGACCTTCACCATGGCCCAGATGCCATGGACAGCACTCGTTGCTGATGTCCCCTCAGGATGCCTCCCTTACTGTGCTGTGGGTCCAGATCCCATGCACATGCGCAAACTAGACCTTTAGACCGACTGAGTCTGTTAGCCAGTTGTGGCCTCAGAGATATTTTGTAATGTTGTTAATGTTCATTAAATTTTCTATCTCTAGTGTATATCTATAAAGTAAATAACATTTTTACTACATGTTCTTAAAATTAGAATTACATAAAAGAGATATACCAAAAAGAAAGTGATGTGGAAAAATGAGATAAAGGAATGAGAAAAATTATAGCAAGAGAAGAACTAACATAAAAGTAGAGTCACAGAGTTTAATATCAGGCAAACCTGGATTGAGACCAAAGGTATATAGCGTGGATCCTTACAATGCAAAAGACGAAATTTCACAATGAAATTATAACAGTCATAAATATTCAAGTAAGTTTGACAAAGTATAAATTATAGTAGATAAAAGACAAGTTTAAAGAAACAGATTAAAAATAGGAACATTTAAGTCACCAGTATGATTTGGTTATGTGTTCCTGCCCAAATCTCATGTGGAATTTTAATCTGTAATGTTGGAGGTGGGGCCTGGTGGGAGATCACTGGATCACAGGGGTAGTTTCTTAAGAATGGTTTAGCACTATTCCCATAGTGCTGTTGTTGTTGATAGAGTTCTCAGAAGATCTGGTTGTTTAAAAGTGTATGGCACCTGCACCCACTCTGAAATTCTCCTGCTCCAGCCAGGTAAGACGTGCCTGCTTCCCCTTTGCCTCTTGCCATGATTCTAAGTTTCCTGAGGCCTCCCCTGAAGCAGAAGCTCCTATGCTTTCTGTACAGCCTGCAGAACCATTAGCCAATTAAATCTATTTTGTTTTAAATTATCCAATCTCAGGTATTTATTTGTGTCAGCAATGTGAGTTTGGACTATTACAGTCACCTTACTCATCCAAAGAGAAAAAAAATGGAGAAATCTAAGAAGGATATGGAAAATTTAAACTACATTAACAATAAGGTAGAATTGGTATTCCAGATGATAGAAAATACCCCATCTCAGCTGGGCACGGTGGCTCACTCCTGTAATCCCAGCACTTTGGGAGATGAAGGTGGGCAGATCATGAGCTCAGGAGTTCGAGACCAGCCTGGCCAATATGGTGAAACCCCATCTCTACTAAAAATAGAAAAATTAGCTAAGCATGGTGGCGTGCACCTATAGTTCCAGCTACTCAGGAGGCTGAGGCAGAAGAATCGCTTGAACTGGAGAGGCAGAGGTTGCAGTAAACTGAGATCACGCCACTGCACTCTAGCCTGGGCCACAGAGTGTGACTCCATCTCAAAAAAAAAAAAAAAAAACACCCTCTCTTCACGTGCCAAAGAATGAATTACAAAATATGACCATGTATTAGGGTGAGTAGAAAATATCAATATTTTCTTTAAAAATAAGTTAAAATTAAGCATTCTGAATTATCATGCATTCAGACTAGAAATATTTTTACAGCCAAAAAATGTACAGGTTCTTTTCTTTGCAGGTTAAACATTTTTTTTTTTATTGAATGAACCTCAGATCTCAGCGAAACACAAACCAAAAAAGCCAAATTTCCACAAAACAATAAATATCTATTACATGCATAAATGTTGGAGCAAGAAAGCCTGATTTTGATTCCCTGCTTCTCTTACCAGCTTGTGTGACCTTGAAAATTCGTTAACTTTATGATACGTTTCCTCAATGTAAAACGGAAGTATCATCTACCTCATGTGTTTAGTTGACAGTTCTATGAGTTAATATATGCAATTTGTTAATACCAATGCTTGGGACACAATAAGGATTACGGGAGTGTTTTTAGATTTAAACTTTAATAAAATACTTAAAGGAATATATGAGATTCATTTACAATAGTGCTGAGGAAAATTTGCAGCTTTAAGTATTTTCTCCATCACATCCAAAGAATGAAATTAACTCCATTAAGCTTCTGATTGATGTACAAGTTAGGAAAGGATAGTCTGAAAGTAGCAAGGAGGAGCTGATACACATATACACAGAAATAAATGAGTTAGAATAAATGTAAAATAATATACTAAATCAACAAAAACTCCAATGATATGGATTTTTTGAAAAATTAACTTACTAAATAGAAAATTTAAGACATAAATTTCTGTGTATGAAATACAGAAAGATCGCAGAAGATCTACCCATTCAAAAATGACAAGGATTAGACAATGTTACAGAGGAATTATGTGTCATCTTCATTTTAAGTATACATAGGCCTTTAAAATGAGGAAAAAATTTAATGTGTTAAGATAAGCACTTTATTGATAGAAAATCCTTATGAATTGCATGCAGAATGAGAGGAAATGACGGACAAAACTGATTTATGAACATCAATGTAAAAATTTTAACTTAAATATTAGCTAATTTAAGTACACTAAAAGAATAGAGTTATATGATCACATTTATAGTTTGTGATAGGACTTTGATAAAATTCAAGTCAGTCTTGTTTTATATACACCCATAAGGAAGCAATGAATTATTTCTTAAAATAAATACAGGGCCAGGCATGGTGGCTCATGCCTGTAATCCTAGCACTTTGGAAAGCTGAGACGAGCGGATCACCTAAATTCAGGAGTTCAGGATAAGCCTGGCCAGCGTGGCAAAACTCCATCTCTACTAAAAAAATACAAAACTTAGCTTGGCATGCAGCTAATTTTTGTGGCAAAACCCCATCTCTACTAAAAATACAAAACTTAGGTGGCATATGCCTGTAATCCCAGCTAGTTGGGAGGCTGAGGCAGGAGAATAGCTTGAACCTGGGAGGTGGAGGTTGCAGTGAGCCCAGATCACGCCACTGCACTCCAGCCTGGATGACAGAGCAAGACTCCATCTCAAAATAAGTAAATAAATGTAAAAAATAAATAAAACACAAAATTTATCTAATAGTGAGATACTTTAACTCCAAGCCACCATTTTCATAAATGTGAGGTATTTGATGCACTTCAGCCAATAATTTATGAAATTAGCACTATTAACCACTGAAAATATTTTTAGAACTATAATTGGTGAAAGCGAAGGGACAAAATTTATTTTGTTGTGGGTGCAGTTGATGAGGCTGAATGTGGAGAAAACTCAAGGAGGAGGCTAAACTTCTAGGTGGTCTCTTAATGGCTATCATGCTCGATTCAACCATGGCTTCAGCTTCCAGGAGGTCATGAATTTTGCTACCATTGATAGATCAATTCAGGCAAAGTGGTGTCTCAGTACCATGGCAGGCAAACCATTATGGGCATCCTGTAACCCAAGTGCTCTGAGCTGTAGAAACACAGGCAAGCTGGGCCATTTGCAGACCACGTGGAGTCCAGGGTACATGCCAGCCTGGAGAGGCCCACTTGGATGATCCAAGTGCCCATGGGCTACCTAGCTGAGACACCACCCGGATCACCAGGGTAGTGACCCATTTAGCCCATGGCCTTGTGTTGTGGTACCCATTGCCTCACCCTTGTGCCCAGTGTTCCGATGGTCCATCTGGCCTGCAGTGATACTTCCCAGCCCAGGACCTTAGCCTGGACCCACTGCTTACCCCAGCTCTATCAACCCTGGTCTGAACCCCTCAACTGACAGATATGGTTGTGGTCACTGCCTTCTGTAACTAGGGTCTAAAAGCTAATACTCCAGGCTCCAGCCAGGAGGTGCCTGTTGATGGTCACAGTTCACATAGCTTCAGACCCTATGCATCAGACCCTGAACCTCAGCCCCCGCCCAAAGATGGAGCATTGATGGACAGGCCTGCTCCACTGAGCCCAGGATCCAGCATCCTGCCAAGGGTTCCAGGAGCTGCTGGGCACCACTCCTGAGTCCATGATCAGCTTTTCTATCTTGCTGCCTTGCTTTGTGGTGGCTTCTTGATATTGCTCAAATTTATATCTCAGAATTTTGAGCAAATTTGCAGACCACACAGGTACAGAGCCTCTTGGTGCTATAGCCCCTCTGTTGAGGGCTCTAGGGGCTGCTGAGTCCAAGGTAGTTACCAAATTCACCGTATATTCTTTATCCTCTCAGACTTTGTAATAATTTGACACTTCTACTTCTGTGTCATCAGCTGAGATTTCATCCACTGGAGATGCATGTCTCTGCAAAAGAGGTCTTCCTGAGTTTGTTAAGCTCTCATCTATCCCAGCACCCCAATTGCTGGAACAACTATGGAGGCTGCTGCGCTTCTGAAGAATTCACAATGTGGCTCCCCTTTAATCTTCTCTCCTTACCTATCCCCGCTCCAACACTCCCATTCTATCAAAACTAGCTTCTAATGACCAATTAGATCAATAGAGTCAGAAAAAAAGTATCATCTTTCTGACGGATATTTAAAATGTGATGTCAGCAGTATTTGTTCGCAAATGAATTAAAAGTTACCAAAATGTAAAATATCACTTTCTTCCTAATATTGTAGTTTCAAACAACTTGGAAAGGAGATTATTCTCCATGCATTTTCCTCATAATTAGTTGAAAACATTTAAGGCAAAACATATTTTTTGGGCTGGTTACATTTTGCGGTGATGAGTGAGCTCAGGGCATTTGTGGGGTTCTGGCTGTCTGGCCAGGTGGGAGCACTGGGTTACAGCCATACTTTGAGGATGGCTTTAGGCCCAGCCTGGTGCTCAGCTAAATAGCAGGACCCAAATTGCTGGGAAAGTTGAGTAGCCCTAGGATAAAAGTGCCGTCATCTGACTATCTTCTCTCCCGGGCTCCACTGCCTTTTCAAAGCTGTGTGTATATTTCACACTGGTAACTCATTCACTCAGCCCAATATTGTCCCCAAATAAGTGAACAAGGTTTCAGTTAGGAATGCGTGCTGTATAGAAACTACAGAGGGATTAGATGACAGAGCAGAGTGGGCTGGGGCTGGCTGAGCATCTGGTTTCAGAAGGATTCACAAAGCAGGAGACCTTTTGGGGACCCAGTTACAAAATGGGAAGGTCTGGAGCAGAATTCTCCCCTTGCAGGGACCAGCAAATACAACAGACCTAACACAGAACTTGGTGAGTTCGTGTTTCCAGGAATACAAAAGAAGCATATTTGGGTCTGGGACATAGAGTGGAAGGGAGAGAGACTGAGAGTAGAGCATAGAGGGCCTTGTGTCTCATGTCAGGTGCATTATGTGATGTTCCTTCAACTTGAAATGAGAAGGCCTTAGAGCTTAAAACAGCAGTGGAGAAGATGTGAAAGATATATTTAAATAATCAGCTTAGTTGTTTTGTGGAGAATGTGTGAGTAGGAGAAGCAATTAGATTATTTATAATACAAGTGAGAGTGACAGTTGCTTAGACTTAATTGTTAGTATTGCAAATGCAAAGAAATGGAAAAATTCAGAAGATACTATTAACATTGAAAATGACAGTTTTGATGAAGCAGGAAACATTCAGAGAAGCAAACGATTCACCACCTTAGTATCAATCTTCCTTAGCATCCCCTGTCCTGTCCAGAATTTCAGGAAGGCTGTAAATTTTGAAGCATGAGTAATCAAAACTTGATACTTGTCTAAAATTCTCAATACTTATCTTCCTGTCTCTCCCATTCATTCAGGCAACTTTGCCTTTCTTAATGTAACAAGAAGTTTATTCTTTGGAAAATTCAAGCTCAGAGACTGAATGCAAGGTCTCCAGGCACAGAAAAAAGTCAAGTGAGATGCCTGGCTGAAAAGGGGTTTAAGCTGATACTGACAAGGTGGAACCAAAGATGAAAGTGCACTGCATTCACTGGAAGGGAGTAGCCCTAGATGTGCTGAGCCCTCAGTACATCTTACATGAACAAGGAATAAACTTTTATGTGATAGGTAAAAGTCTCATTGTCCCCGAACTGCAGTAGGTAGTCAGCCTTCAACTGCAGAGAGCTGCCTCACCCACGGCCATGCCTCTTCTCAATTTGGCCCACATACCATGACTGCTCACTACTGGAGCATAAAGCTTGGCCATCTCTTCTCAACTTAGCACATCCCTGAAGGGACATTTGAGCTCCAGGTCTCGCTGCAGGATCCGCTGAAAGGATCTTGGCCTAATCTGCAACTCCAATTTTCCCTGTGCTCAAACCTACTTCCTTCTTCTCCTTTTCTCAGATATGGATCCCAAGTACATTCTTTAAGCAAGATATTGATACTGAAATCTCAGAGTCTGTTCCATAACGAACCTGACCTATGACTTTACTTCAGATTTTATTGTGTTTCAAAATCCTAATTTCCTTGAGAGAATAGAGAGTGATCACCCCTCTAAAATTATAGTTCTTTTCATGGTTATTCAGTGATGTGAGGAGATCGAAATGGCCATATAAGAATTTCAGCTTTTAATTTATAGAATTATTGTTGTGGCCCCTGGTGAAAAGATGTCTTTTTGAATATCAGAAGTCACAAGCAAATACCTTGACATTGGCATGATGGACCAATCCATTTTATCCCTGGACTTAATAGAACCATGTACTCTGGCTCTGAGCTGAACAGTACCATGTTCAGGGCAAATTACTCTCACATCATTTCTTGTGGGAATGTAACATTATACAGCTCCTTTGAAAAGCTGTTTGTCAATGTTCTGTAAACTTGAGCACTCATCTATCCATAGCTATTTTCTTCCTAGGTATTTACCCAATCAATAAAAATCAGGAACTGTGAATAATCCACATGTCTGAGCAGATGAGTGGAAAAACTATAGCCTATTAAAATATTAGTCAGTTATAAAAAGGAATGAACTAGGAAAGGAAAGATTCATTTTATATTCACTCCAAAAAAAAAAAAAAAAAAAGAAGGGCCAACTAAGCTTAGATCGTGGTTGGCTCTAGTAGGGGCGGGAATTCACTGGAAAGTTTCAGGCATAAAAGAATGTCAGGACATATAGGAATGTTCTGCATCACATTTAGAGTGATGATTACACTAAATGAGATGCAGAATATAATTGTTAAAACTGGAGGAACTGGCAGAGCAAGATGATATAACAGAAGGCTCTACATCAGATTTAGTCTGCCTTATTACCAAATAGATATTAATAGGACATTTCAACTAACAGCTGTAAAATGCACATTCTTTTACTCAGTACATAGATCATTCTCAAGAACAGACCATATTTTAGGTCACAAAATACACCATAAAACATACAAAAAATTTGTATAATACCAACCATTTTCTCTGGCCGCAGTGGAACAAAACTAGAAATAAATAACAAGAGGAATTTTGGCAATGATACAAACATGTGGAAATTAACCAATATGCTCCTGAATGTCCAGTGGGTTAGTGAAGATGTTAAAAAGGAAACTGAAGAATTTTCTGAAACAAATTATAATGGAAACACCATATACTAAAACCTATAGAATACAGTAAAAGCAGTACTAACATGGAAGTTTAGATTTATAAGAGCCTAAATAAAAAACAGGAAAAACTTCAAATGAACAACCTAATGATGCATCCTAAAGAAGTAGAAAGGCAAAAACAAACATAATCCAAAATTAGTAGAAAAAAAGAAATAAAGATTGGCGCAGAAATTAATGAAATTGAAATGAGTAAAAGAATGCAAAAGATCAATGAAACAAAAAGTTGTGGTTTTAAAAGTTAAACAAAATTGACAAACCTTTAGCCAGACTAAGAAAAAGAAGACGGAAGATCCAAATTAATAAAATCAGAAATAAAAAGGGAGGCATTGCAACAGATACTGCAGAAATTCAAAGTATTAGTGACTATTATGAGCAACTATATGGCAATACATTGGAAAAGCTAGAAGAAATGCACATCACTAGACACATACAACCGACCAAGAGTGAACCAGGAAGAAATCCAAAACCCAAAAAGACCAATAACAAGTAGTGAGGTCAAAGCTGTAATAAAAAGTTTCCCAGTCAAGTAAGGCCCAGGACGCGATGGCTTCACTGCTAAATTCCACCAAACATTTGAAGAACTCATATTAATCCTACTCAAGCTATTCTAAAAAGTAGAGGAAGAAGAATTACTTCCAAACTCATTCCATGAGTACAGTATTACCTTGATACCAAAACCAGACAAAGATACTCAAAAAAGAAAACTCCAGCCCAATATCTTTGATGAATATTGATGCAAAAATACCCAACAAAATAGTAGAAAACAGAACTCAAGAATCTATTAGAAAGATCATTTATCATGATCAAGTAGGATTTATCCCTGGGATGCAAAGATGTTTCAACATGTGTAAATCAATCAGTGTTATACATCACATCAATAAAATGAAGGATAAAAACCTTTTGATCATCTCAACTAATGATGAAAAAGCATTTTATAAAATTCAACATGCCTTCATGATGAAAACCCTCTAAAACCTGGGTATAGAAGGAAAATAATAGTGAAAGCTATATGAGAGACCCTAAGCTAGTATCATACTGAGTGGAGAAAAGCTGAATGACTTTCCTGTAAGATCTGAAACATGACAAAGATGTCCACTTTCACTACTTTTATGCAATATAGTAGTGGAAATTCTAGCTAGAGCAAGAGAAAGAAATACAGGGCATTCAAACTGGAGAGGAAGAAGTCAAATTATCCTGGTTTGCGATGACATAATCTTATACTTGAATAAAACTAAAGACTCCACCAAAAGACTATTGGAACTGATTAAACAAATTCAGTAATGTTGCAGAATACAATATCCACATATAAAAATAAGTAGTAGCATTTTCATATGCCAACAGCGAACAATCTGAAAAAGAAATCACAAAAGTAATCCCGTTCACAATAGCCACAAATAAAATTAAATACCTAGAAATTAACCAAAGGAGTGAAAGGTCTCCATAACAAAAACAGAAAATATCAGTGAAAGAAATTGAAGAGGACACACACATACACACACACACACACACACACACACACACACACACAAAGATATTCTAAGTTCAAGGACTGGAATAAACCATTTTGTTCAAATGTCTATACTATCCCAAGAAATCTAAAGATTCAATGCAATCCCTACCAAAATACCCGTGACATTCTTCACAGAAATAGAAAAAAAAAA